>NC_081412.1:650620210-651220210 GCF_030272615.1 Cryptomeria japonica
AAGTTTGAGAGTAAAGAATTCATTCAAAATTTTCAATTACTTACCAAATTACCCCTAAACTTCTCCCATTCACGCCACGTTTCCAAATCCTCCGATCTGGACTGGAATTAAAAGTAAATTCCCTAACTACGGCCACATGCACCACCTAATTATTCTGTCAGTGTAGAAGAATTTTTAAGATAACCTTTGTCAGGGAAACAGAATATTTCCGTTCCTTATAGTATTTACGGTACGTTTTGCCCCGACAGAGTGCTTTAATTCAACAAATATAAAGTAGAAGTAGATGGAACATAATTTTTTCTTTTACTTTTTCAAAACATGATCTATTAACAATCTTTTAATTATTGATGATGATATTTAAAAATAATTTTTAATAGAGTACATATTAAATTTATATGAGTTTTTAAAACACTTCTAAAAATATATAAATTTAAATTTAAATTATATTTATATAAAAAGTAAATTTTTAATTTTTAAAAAAATATATAACAAAGAAAAAACTAAACATTTTTTCAAAGCTAACAGATTTCTACAAATTTATTCTAATCTTGTATGCAAGTTTCTCGATTAAATTGTGTGAGCAATTTTTTTACCATCAACATTTCTAATCACACTCTCTGATTCATCATCAAAATGCAAGAGAGTTTAAAAAATTGAAAATAAAAATTACTAACACATTTTTTATTATTAACAAAATTACTATACATTTTTAAAAATCAAAATACAATATTTACAACTTTATATATAATTCAATTTACGCGCACACTTAAAAATAGGGTTTTTCAAAACTTTCAATTACAACATTACCTCTAAACTTATCCTATTTACAACACCCTTTTCGTACCCTGGACTGGAATTAAAAGTACATCCACTAAATATGGCCACTTGCGGCATCTAAATATGCTGTCGGTGTAGAAATATTCTTTAGATTATGTCGAGCAAAAAGAATATTTCCGTTCATTTGTAGAATTTCCTGTCCTTTCTGCCTGCAGAAAGTGTATTCTTTTGTGTGTTTCCAAATTCCAATTATTACGTTTAGTTTTTATTTTATTTTTCCAATAACAAGACATTTTGTTATATATAAAATTATATATATTTTAATATTTATAGATTTGTATTGACCTATTCCATTTTTATATGCTATAGGTTTAAAAAAAGTTTGATTGTATTCTATTAAAAAAAGAGTTAATATAATCATAGGGCCATCAAATTTAGTCTTATAAATTTTGTTTCAATATTATAAAATGTATTGTGTCTTTTATTTAAATTGATTTAAGAGTTCGGAGGACAATATTATACAAATGGTTAGTTGTGTTGTATTTATTCAATAAATAATATATTAGTTATGTAACAGCGCTTATCACAATTTTTTTAAATTATGATTTCTTTTAGAAGATGTGTAGTCATTGCACCTAAGTCATGAGTAGATGTTGAAATGGATAGTTAGATGAAGATATATTAGCTCCACAATGATAAAAAATATAGAAAATATATAAATTCAATGTATCTCAAAATGGTGGGGTTCTAACTCCTAGCCCATCTAGAAAGAAGCAAATTTCCAAGGTCAATCAAAGAGATCTACAAAAGCCTATGAGTAGCAACACATAGGGTTAGGAAAGACAATGCCCAAAAGTACTTGAATTTAAGAAATGATTTTTTTTAACTTTTCCAAATTTAACAATGTAGATGTTATCCAAATTCTTTGGGATCAATTTGTGTTTGATTTAAAAATTTTAAACATAAAAATAGATACTTTAAATGTTAGAAATCACGTGGCCTTTCTCAACATGATGAGCTACATTTGATATAGTAAATAAATGAAATGATTCCTTTTAATATAAATTATCATTTAACAACTCAACTTTGAATCCATTAATAATAGTATAGAAATTTCAAATACATCTATTTAAAATAAGCTGAGAGATATCACTTTAAGGTATCCATCTAACTTATGTTATAAATTAAATATTAATGTTAAGATCAAGATGTCATAAGATTAAATTAGATGTAAGTAACCAATGTAATAATTTTATAAGAATTATACCGATCAAAAAAACAATAATTTGATAAGAATTATAAAGTCAAAAGTTAACACAATAAATTGAATACCATAGCCACATATTATCACAAAATAATTATATTCTCATTATCCTTAATGATTAAGGGATTCTAGTACTTATCTATATCATGAGCACTTGTAAATGTCACTCTCACCCCAAGGAGATTTTGGTGGTATTGGGTCTTACTGCTATGGTGCAATTCTCAAAGGAACTAGTTCTGACACAAAAAAAAACATATTATCCAAAATTCAAAGGAATAGTCACATGTCTAGGATCTTTTATGGCAAGAAAGCACTCATGTCCAATTTCTTACACATAACCTTGCATGGCATCATGACATGAAAAATTGTAGCCCTAGCTAGGAAACTCATGGGTGTACATAGTACCTCAAGTTGGGCACATGTTATGTGGCCCTTCTCTAATGTCAATGCCAATTAATGACCCTAACCTTCACTCCTTTGTTCCCTTTGGAATCTAATATTCTCTCCCATTCCTTTAGCCCATCAAGCCACCTTCTTCTTCTTCTTCCTTGAGTGATATCCATGCCTCCTTCCCCAAAGTTTTACATAAATGAATTAAATAACATTTTAAGGGGTAGTCTTTCAAACCATCACACCCTTTTGAAAAGGTCGCCTTTATTTACCTTTTTTATAAATATAATTATTCCTCTCTTTATAGAGAGTTTTCATTAACATTATTTACTAATATTTCTTTAAACCAAAGGATTAAAAAATCATTTATTTTTATCTCCTTTTATAATTATTAAAAGTGTATTTCATAACTTTATCTTCTCTTGGAGAAAAATTCACATAACATTTCACCCCTTGTAATTTAGTGGTTGTCCTCAATAGTATGAGATGTATCTACATCATATATCAAAAAATACATAATCAATAATTGAATAAGACGAGATTAAATATTTATACTTCATCAGATACATCATTTTCTCTTTTTGATTCATAGATCTCATATACCTTTATTTTAAATTAACAAACGATATAAAGAGAGTCATTTTGCCAACCAAATTTATGATGAGAACTATATATACACTTATTTCTTATAAGTATATCCCAAAATTTAAATTTTAAAAATTAACAATGCTTAATCTCATTAATTTTTCTTATTATGCATTCTATTTTATTTAATATAGATATTTTAACATGTATCTTCAACATTAAATTTAAAAGCATCATCCATTGTTGACATAACATTTACTTAGTGAATTTGATCTATATCTCATACTATGTAGTCACTCATCATTATATATCTAACATATTTTCCAAGATGACAATCATGCATTTTGGACTACATGAGTATCCTCTTTCACTTCAAAATAATGCATGTGTACAAGGTTATTGGGTTGATCAAGTCCAATAACAGAGTACAATAGATAAAGATATTGCTAAAAATGAAACAAATCAATAATGCATGATGACCATCGACAAAGTAATCCATAGAAAATAGTTCTAGCCTTTCCTTTATTTAAATGACTAGTGTATTTGAATTTGAAATTTAATTCAATGATAGTGATCCAAACATAACCAAATTGAAAGGTAGTCTCTCCCTTAGTAAAGTTCAACATGTTCCCATGTTTCCTTCTAAAATATTTGAACTCATTTAGATATCTTACTTTCTAGTTATGAAATTGATCTTGGGACTTGTGGGTTATGAGCTCACAATGTAGCTCATGTTAAACAAATAAATATGTTGGTTTGGAATAGACATAAAAGTATAATAAAACCAATCAAATAAGACACAAAATAAACTAAAAAATAGTATGGATATACAATTTAACCCTCAAAAGAACAAAAACGCCAACTCCTATTTTAAAGGAAAACTTATTATATAAGAAGGTACTGCCCATATATAAATATGAACTTAAGACCACTAAAACTTTCATCTCTTATTTTAAAATCTTGTGATGGATAAATCAATCGTCATACCTTTGTGAATTATCCAAGCACCTTTGAATAATTTTGTAACAAGTCTAATATTGACATATATTTTTTGTAAATCCAAAGTATTAGATAGGATGCTTTAATAGCTAGTGACAATCACATACGGAAGATATTTTAAACCAATCCTCTTTGTGTGGTGTATCTCAAATTAAAGTTAACGTAATTACTCACCCATGATAATTGCAATTAAAAGGTATTTTTAACTATTGGGTATTTTTATTCTTAGGATGGATATAAGTACAATATCATTATCATACATGACTCTTTAGTTTCATAAATGGATTAGTTCTATTAGATTATTTTGTTCTTTAAGGGAGATACTTATAGTCTATCATCTCATTATAGATCTTGTGTTTAAGGAGATTAATATTTTATCTAAGAAAGGCATTATGAATTTTTATTATCTAAGAAAGGCATTATGAATTTTTAAGCTCACATCATTGAAATTATTTTGGAGTGATTTGGGTTTTAAATTTATAGCCTTTGGATGGTTCTTTATTGTTAGAGGAAACAATTCCTACTATTTACTGTTTACTAAAGTTTACTTAGGTGAACACATTTAGTAGGTAGATAGATAATTTTAATCATAGAGGATATTGTTGACTTATACTTGAACTCTACTTTCTCGAGGTTGAGACACATATCTCAACCTTGTCCACTCTTCCTAGCTCATATTTCCCATTTAACCATATCATATTCTACATTGTTAATTACCCCTTCTCAATACAATATCATATGTTGAATCTCTCTTAGCTGTGGAGGATTTTTTACAAATTGGCTCTTGGGCTGGACAAAAACACCCACATTTACTTGGTTTCTCATTGAGGATTTTATGAAAGTTATACTAACTCCAAGATAGGGATTTTTTTAAACCCCTATAGATATGGGGCATTTTGGAGGTTTTGACATAAGAACAATATTGTGGAGATATAGTGCATATATAGATAATATTCACAGCTTACCAAAATTTATGCAATACCTAACTTACCACATAAGCCTATTGCCTCTTAATTTGTTAACAAAAATAAGATTGGGAGTCAATAAATTTTTTAAAATATGCTCTTCAAGTGGTGAGCATGAGTTTTTTGAAAGAGTAGTGTAGGTGCAGAGAAAGGATGAGAGGGATGAATAATAGATCAAGTTTCCTATAAATGGAATCTTCTCTCTATTAGCTCAAAATGTGGACTGACATGCGGGCTATCATATTTTTTTCCCTAAAATGTAGGTAGGGGGAGGGCTCCAAGGTGTAGGTGGGTCATTCTTTGGGACTCACACTGTTCCTATTGAGAAGAATGTCATTGTTGATAGTAAGATTTGTGGTTCCTCTCCTTCCTTGATGGATTCATTTAAACACAATCCCTAGGGATGTTGGAAGGAACTTTTCAATAGTCATCTATTCACTCCCATAAATGGTACTTCTCCTTAGAATACCAATAAGGAAACATGCTCAAATATTAAGGACCAATCCTTGGACTATTCTTTGGCTAAAACAGAGAACTCTTTAGTTGGCAAGTTTTTGGGTAGGCACCCAGAGATTGCTATGCTTCTTAAATGGGAAGAATCTAGGTGGTTGGTGAAAGGAAACCTATCTTCCTCTACGCTTCTGAAAGGTATGTGTTGTTTCTCTTTCTCTCTTTAGGAAGATTTCATTCATATCCTTTCTCCAAGACCCTCTTTTTTGGGACGCAATAACTTCTTCTATATAAATGGCACGTAAACTTTAACTTAAAATTTCTTTTGGTAGGGACCATTTTGACTTGGGTCTGGCTCTTGAGTCCCCCTTTAGAATTTTAGGATGAAGAGATTTTTGTAGGCATCATGAACTCCTTTGGGAAGTTAATTTATTTATATGCCATCACTAAACAAATATCTTGTTTGGTGTTTGTGTGGTTTTCTATTAGTATTGTGTTGGATTCATCTTTACCTCTATCAATAGAATTTAAATATCTTCTAAGTTTGTGGACCCAATCAATTGAATTTTAGAACTCAACACATTTTTGCTAGTTGTGTTATATTATTTATCACCTCTACAATATTTGTTTGAAAGGTGGTCATAAGGCTTTGCCTCACAAGATGAAAGGAAAGGTTTTGTTAGTTTCATCCTCATCATATGGGATGTCAGGTTCTAGTTCTATGCCTTTGGAGTCAGCTCCAAATTTTGGGAGTTTAGATATCAAGTTGGTGGATCTTCCAAAGCTCGTGTCTGAGGATACTCTGCTCCCCTTGGATTTAAATATCAGTATGAATTCCCCTCTATTTGTTATTTTTAACTCCAATCTTAAAATTCCCCTATAGGCTATACTACCTCTTTCAACACTAGAATTATTGTAAGAAGGTGTTTGTTCTCTATCTTTTGGTTTCACATTGATGAAGGACCCTTATCATCCCATTCTTGATATTGTTCCATTTTCGGTTTCAAATTTTATGAAGGATCTCTCTCCCCCTATTAATGACTCCTTGGATGTACATACTAGGCTTATCACTACTATACATGGATAGGGTCCTCCTATTTTTGTGGAAGAAAATACAATGGTTACTTCTCCTTGGATACCTAAAAATGACGAGTGTCTTCTGGAAAAATTTGTTTTAGATAGTAGTTGGAACATGCCTTCCACCCCTCCTCTTAAGAGCCCCTCTCTCAAGAGTGTAAGAAAAAATGTAGACACGAGAAAGGATTCTAAGTTGGAAAGGAAATTTGTAAGAGATTTGAGATAATCGAATGTAGCTAGGGATGTGGCTAATGGTAGCCAAAGTAATCTAGAGAAATTATGCTCTTGCAAACTGAAGAAACAATTACATTTTCTTGGAATATTAGGGGACTAAATGGTTCCCATAAAAAATATTTTTGTAAAAATCCTAGCGAAAGAATTTAAACTAAAATTTTTACTTCTACATGAAACAAATTAGTTCTTGTGCCTTCAGAAAGGTTTGTAACTTTATTTAGCCCTTTTCTAATGCCATAGCTATGAGTGGTGATGGTTCTTATAAAGGCGTTTCCACTATGGGAAAACATTACAATCTCATGGAGTCCATTAGTGTAGCATTGTAAATTATAGCCGTGCATAATTTTATCTACACCTAGGACTCACTTTTGTGTTTTGGCCTCCTATAGCCTAAACAGACCCTTAAGTGGCAAAGAAATTTCTGAAAATCAGAGTTATGTAACTTGACATGAAAATTTGAATAAGTTGTCAATATTCTTGTAAAAATATTTAAGAAGAAAATATATATAAAATTACGTTTAGTTTCCAAGATACTAGTTGTTTTTTGCAAAAAAAAAATCCTATTTGATGAAAATTTCAAATTTCAATCCAGTGGTACTAAAATTTCAAGAAAAAGATAAGTAGGTGTATGTTTGACCACCCTAATCATAATCAAATCATAATATTTTTTTACGAGATTTATAGTATAAGTATTAGATTCATGTCCAAATGTGACACATATTTTGTTATAATTTTGTATAAATTAAATAATTATTTATGATTTTTTAACTATAACTTTCCAGAAATTCAGAAACTCCTACGTTTGACAACCTTAACTTGGTCAAAACCTTATGAAAGTAATTTTTAAATTTTTTTCCCTATAATAGACAAAGCATATGGTGTGACTCATGTTTTGGATTCTAAATATGCTATACCATTTGAAAGTTATGAGTGATTTTCAATCACTCTATCAATGAGGACTTTTATCACAATTCAATTAGAAAATAAATAATAATTATTTATTAAAGTAGAAATAAGACAAGCCTTATATTTTTGGAAATCTGAGAACATCCTTAAACAACCCTTTTCATTTTATCATTTTTGGCTATAAAAAAAGTTGTCAAACACCAGTGTAAAATTTGGAAAAACAAGGAATACTGAAAAACACATTTTTTTAGTTACCTTTCTAGGATTGTCACTTCCAAGCCAAATCCCAAAGAAAACCCGAGCCAAAATTTGAAATTTGAAATTTGTACAACAAAAATCGGATATCCAATTTTAATAAGTAAATTCAATAACTAAATTTGCACATAATTAATCTACTATTTATTAATATATAATATATCAATATAAAATATATTAATTTATAAATAAATTAGGATATGATATTAGGGAGAGGGAGAGGGGGAGTGGGGGAGAGAGGGAGAGAGAGAGATAGAAAGATAGATAAATTAGGGGAGAGAGAGAGAGAGAGAGAGAGAGAGAGAGAGAGAGAGAGAGAGAGAATGTGGGAGAGAGAGAGAGATTATGGATAAAGTGTGTAGAGGGGTGGTGGATTCGGGTTCCACTGATAACATAGTGCTAGAAGAAGCAATGAGTAAGATCAACCTACAAAGAACTCCACATAGTGATCCTTATAGGGTTACTTGGCTCAAAAAGGGGCAACATGTTCTAGTGAATGAAAAAACTTGGGTGGAGTTCACTATAGGAGGCTACAAGGAAAAAATCTTGTGTGACATCTTGCTAATGGATGCTTGCCACCTACTCCTAGGTAGGCCTTGGCATTTTGATAGGAAAGCAATACACCATGGGGTAAAGAATGCCTATACTTTTCAAAAAGAATGAATCACCTATAAAATTCAGTCCATAGGAGACCAAGAAGAGGGTAGATCTAAAGGTCCCAATGTGTTGCTAGTTGGTGAGAAGGAGTTCATTGACACTCTGAAGGAAGGAGAAGGGGTGGGGTTTGCACTTGTAGTAAAACCAAAAGAAGAAAGAAAGGATAAGAAAGTATGCATTCCCAATGAAGTGCAACAGATTCTAAATCAGTTGGAGGACATTATCAGTGATGGAACACCTGCAATCTTGCCTCCTCAATGTGCCATAAGTCACCAAATTGACTTCATACCCGGAGCCTCATTGCCTAATAAAGGCAACTTATAAAATGACACTGGAGTGGAATAAAGAGGTAACTAAGAAAATACAAGAACTCTTGGACAATGGTCTGATAAAGAAGAGCATCAGCCCATGTGTAGTTCCCACCATTTTGGCTCCAAAGAAGGGAGGTACTTGGAGACTTTGCACTGATTCTAGAGCTATCTACTAGATTACAATCAGGTATAGATTTCCCATTCCAAGAATTGAAGATTTGATGGATTATTTAGGAGGTACTGAATACTTCACCAAGATAGAGCTCAAGAGTGGTTACCACCAAATCAAAATCAAGGAGTTAGATGAATGGAAGACAACATTCATGACCACAGAAGGACTTTATGAATGGCTTGTTATGCTATTTTGACTTACAAATTCCCCTAGCACATTCATGAGACACGTGAATGAAGTACTCAAGGATTATATTGGTAAATTTTATGTTGTTTATTTAGATGACATCTTGGTTTTTTAGAAAGTTTAAAGATGAACATCTTAAGTATATAGAGATTGTACTAAAGAAATTATGTGATGAGCAACTAACTATCAATTCAGAGAAATGTGAGTTCATGAAAGAGGAGTTGATATATCTTGGGTTTGTAATCCCAAGTGGTGATTTGAATATGGATACCTCTAAGGTGGAAGACATAATCAATTGGCCCACACCTAATACAAGTTAAGTGAGGAGTTTTCATGGCTTGGCACAATTTTATTGGAAGTTCATCAGAGGGTTCAGTGAGATATGTGCACCTATGCTTGATACAATCAAAGGAGGTGTGAAGAATAAGTTTCAATGTATACAAGAAGCACAAAGAGGATTTGATCTCTTGAAGGCAAAGGCAGCTACTCAACCGGTACTAGTTCTTCCAAGCTTTGACAAACTCTTCACCATTGAATATGATGTGAGCAATATAGCAGTTGGAGCAGTCTTAAGTCAAAAGAATAGACCAATTGCATTTTTTAGTGAGAAGCTCAGTGATGCCAAGAAAAGGTATTCTTATTATTATTTGGAGTTATATGCACTTGTTCAATCACTTACGAAATGGAGGCATTATTTTCTACCTAAAGAATTTGTGGTTTATACTAATAGTCAAGCTCTTAGCTTTCTCATTTCACAAGAAAAATTGAATCATAGGCATATCAAATGGATAGAGTATTTGCAATCATATACTTTTACCATTAAACATAAGAAAGGTCAATGTAATAGATTTGTTGATGTATTAAGTAGAAGGTTGCTAAGAGTTCAAGAATTGCAGCTCAAGAGCATTGGATTGGACAGTTTGAAGGGGTTATACCAAGATGATGAAGACTTTGATGCCATCTACAAGGTTTGTCAAGAGTTTAGAAATTGTTTTCATGGTGAATATGCATATTTTACCTTACAAGATGGTATTTTGTTTAGAGGAGGACAACTTTGTGTACCTAGAGGGTCCATGAGAGAAAATATGATGCAAGAGAAGCATAACCATTGCTTAAATGGACATTTTGGATTCAATAAGACTTCAGAACTTGTCCAAAGATTCTACTATTGGGCTAATATGCAAAGGGATATTAGAAAATATGTGGAGAAATGTGTGGTTTGCCAAAGAGCCTAGGGTACTTCTTCTAATGCTAGTCTTTATTAGCCTTTACCTATCCCAAACCAACCATGGGAGTGTGTAAGTATGGATTTTGATATTGGTTTTCCCAAGACGAAATCAAGATTTCATAGCATCTATGTTGTGGTAGATAGATTTATCAAAATGGCCCATTTTATTCCATGTAAGGTGACTCATGATGCTATTCATATTGCTCACTTGTTTTTCAAAGAATTCATTAGGATTCATGGCTTACCTATCAATATAGTATCAGATAGAGATGCAAACTTAATTGGTCTTTTTGGAAGAATTTATGGCAAAGATTGGATACTAACTTGTCTTTTAGTTCAGCCTACCATCCCCAAATGGATGGAAAAACAAAGGTTGTTAATAGAACAATTGGAAACCTTCTTAGGTGTTTGACAAAGGAGTATGGACAAGCTTGGGATCAAATCATCCATCAAGTTGAGTTTGCTTACAATGACAGTGTAAATAGATCAACCAGTAAGAGCCCTTTTTAGATAGTTTATGGCCTTCATCCCTGAGGTGTTTTGGAGCTCAGATATGTTGGGACTATGGGACAATAGAGTGGACATGTTATGGACATGGCTCAATCCATGCAAGAGATTCATGAGCAGGTTAGGATAGTATTACTAGACACCTCTCAAAGAATCAAAGATAAAGCAGATGAAAAGAGAAAGGACATACAATTTGCTGTTGGGGACTTGGTCATGGTTCATTTGAACAAAGAAAGGCTTCAAAAAGGTCTCCCTAGTAAACTTCATCAGAGGAGGATTGGACCTTGTAAGGTCTTGGCCAAGTATGGAAATAATGCCTACAAACTTGACCTACCCAGAGACATGGCTTTATCTCCTATATTTAATGTTGCAGATTTGGTGTAGTATAAGGGAGCACTTCTAGAGGAATTTAGTAGAGTCTTAGAGGTCTCTCAAGCACTTTCAGACCTTCCTTTACCACCTACAACCATGCCACAAGCTATGAAAATATTGGATTCTAGGATTCTCAAGAACACAAGGCACACTGTTTATATGGAGCATTTGGTCAAATGGAAGAAACTTACAACATTGGAGGCTACTTGGGCACCTGAAGAAGACTTTTCTAAGCTTGGCATTCCCCTTTCTTTGTTTCCTTGAGGAGTCACTTGACTTCTTTTTCATTGGGGGAGTATGGTGCTGGAGCACCTAGTTTTTAATGCATTTTCAAAATTTTGGTGTGATAGTCTATATTTTGGATTAGTGTTTGAATAATGGACTACTTATAGGTCCTCATGTGTTTTTGATATTCATTTGAAGGATGATTGTCACCAAGGTTGTGTGTTTTTCTCAAATTTGGCCAATGAGCCCTTGTAAGCCCAAAATGACATAAATTTGCATTATGATGTAAAACATCTTGTAAACCCTCATTAGGAATTTAGGAATGTCATTTTGATGTTAGGGAGTTATCCTAGGAGGTTTAGTATGAGTATAAATTCATGAAAGACAAAAATGCATATTTGAGCAAAAGTTGTCATTGTTGCTTGACAACTTTTTGCATCTTTTTGAGCAACTTTGCATTTTTGAGCAAATCGGTGGTTAGGAAACCGATGAGGAGTTGGTTATGACCAAAATGGAAAATAAAATTATCTAATAATGATTGTACAAAGGTTGGAAAAATTCTTGAGCAAGTTTGAATAGATTTTGAAGGCAATTTCTAGATTTTGCCTTGTATTTTGTCATTTTTGGAACAACAGTCTATCCCAAATGAATTGATCTTATTTCTGTTCTTTCATGGTGGTTTTTTCTATGATATTTTATTACTTAGAAGGTTTTTGAATCTTTCCTTAGTGAAAGTTTGAGGTGTGTTTATAAATTGTCTCTTATTGTATTGTTCTCGGTCTGAGCAAGGGTTCAAGAGCCCAATCATGGTTCCAACTTGAAATCCCTTGAGTTTTGCTCAGTGACTTTTGGGATTTAGGTCATGGACCCACTGTATAGTGTATATATGTTTTTTAATGCCCTGTAACTTGTTGGGAAGCAACTTCTTGTCATTTCCTAGGGGAGCTCTACCATAGCCCGACTAGGAATATGACTATCAATTTTGTATTTTCTTGGAAAGGTGAGAAGTTGTGAATGTGCAAAGTGTTTTGAATTGAAGTATGATGCAGGAAAGAGTCTCATTGAAGAGGTGGAGATGTGAAAGTGTGTAGAAGCCATCAAAAACTTTTGAAGAAGACTGCTAACTCCTAAACCCTCAAAAGTATCATTGTTGGGATCCATACTAGTACAGACAGACCATACTTCCTACCCTAGTGGATCCAAAATTTTGTCCAAAATGACACTCAGATCACCAAAGGTGTTGGGTCAGTGCAAGAAGATGAGTCCACTTTTTGGTGTTTTCCCTGCTTTTCAGTTTTTTTCTCATTTGAGCTTAAATTTTGAAACACTTAGAGATCGAATCTTGGAAAAATTCAGTAATATAAAAGATATCCCTCTGAGTGTACTTTCCAAATATGTAATTTATTTTAATACCCATATAATAAAAAATAGCTTTTTGAATGTAGTTCTAAAAACTATGTTTTAAAAATGTCTGTTTCAAGATCATACCATGCATGTGTATGACCCACACTTTTTGACACAATTAAAATTATTTTCTCAAACTGTTTTGGGAAATGGTTTGTAACACACCGAATATTGATGAGCATATTTTTTTGTATTTTTTTTCTAATTATTATTTTTTAATTAAGTTTTTAAATGGCCATAATTATCTTTTTACAAATTTGACGTGTACGACCCACATAATTTGACGTAAACTTAACATTTTTTTATTTAATTTTTTTTAAATAGAAAAGAATTTTGTGTATATTGATGACATATAATGTTTTTTTCAAAATTCATTAAAATAAAATAATTATTGAATTAACAAAATTAGTTAATATTTCAAATTTATGGACCTGATTTAGTATAAATTAAATGAAAAATAGTTAAAATAATCAATTTTTAAATAAATTTACATAATTAGAATCTAGACAGTATAATCTGGAATGGGTTTTAATTTCATATAAAAATTCTCTAATTAGAGGCACGTAAACTATTTTAGAAGTTCATATTTGGGCTTTCATTCATGGAGATTTGAATTTGCAGGTCCATGTCTCAGGTGTGGCCATCCCAGGCCTATCCTTGGCCTAATCCCGAGCCACTTGGTGGGTTGTGGATTCAAATTATACTGAACGGGGGCCCATTCCATTTTAAGTGATATAAGTGGCTATTTGAACTTACATCGTAGAACCTTGTCAAGAGCGGCCAAAATAAGAGACACAATTGTAATTGATCCACTAAACCATTGTTGGATTTTTAGTGGTAGAATTCAAAGGTCAGACATGAAATTAAATGATGAAACTAAACAATTAATTGCAAAATTTTGGCATGATAACACTAGAGTTTCATCAAATGCTAGAGATGTTTTAAAGTTAAGTGCAGGATTAAAAATTTGTGATCCTCATCCAAAACATCTTCTTGACATGACTCAAACTGAATTCTTTAAAAAATTTAGTGATGAATCTGTGTTAATGAATTTACGAATTAGTCAAAGATTATTTGAAAAATGCAAACCCTGGTATGTAAAAATCAATAAACAAAGAATATCTTGTTTCTGTAAAACTCATGTTCAGTTTTGTTACTATTATGATATTTTTCTATATATACATTGTATGTTGCATGGTAATGATCTTGTGCAGGATTGTGGTGTTTATGTTCCACCTGAAACTATAAAAGATTTTATTGGAAGTTTATTTTGTAAACCACCTAATGAACAATTATTTCTTTCCAGTTCACGCATTTATGGCCTTTGCAATTTATGTGGGAACTATTCTTTGATAGGTGAATATTTGCATGAACATGTTTCATCTGAGTTTGGACAAAAAATGGTTGATGTTAGGAGATTTAAAATATAGAATACCCTCCAAAGGATGGAAAGATGGGGAAATGTTTAGAATTGATTATAGAACAAAATAGTGTGAATGCATTTATTAGTGAGTTTAAAAGTCATATTGTTCCAAAATATGTGAAACATTCCCAACATGCCCGATGGCTTGATGGATAGTTTCACATATGCAAGAACACATTTCCAGTTGGAACAATAGTATTAGTTGTGGATTTTGCAGGAAATTATACTCTAAAACCACAAGAGGAAACTCAATCACAATACTACAACTTAATGTAAGTGGCCATATTTGTGCACATTATATATAGACATGACCATGGCAGTATAGAAAATAACATAAATTTTTTGAGGGAGTATCATTTCTATGTTAGTGATAATAGATTAAACTCTTCAAAGTTTGTTCAACATTGCTTCGAGGTATTTCATGATAATATTAAGGAAAGAGAAATTGACTTCAAACAACATATGATATGGTCAGATAACTGCACTAGACAATTAAAAAATGCAAGAATATTTTATTGGCTATGCAAAGTTTACAAGATAACCAATGTCCAACATTTATGGAGTTTTTTTGAAGCGGGACATGGTAAGGGGGAACATAATGGAGCTGGTGCCTATGTAAAAAGAGCTCTTTCTAGAGAACAATTGAAATTCAAGGATGCAAGAAATTCAGAGATGCTTGTGTAGTTGTAGATTGGTGCAATTCAAAGTTGTCAAAAGGATCAACTGAAAAATCTACAATTCGACATTTCTTCTGGTTGATAGAGGAAGATGGTATTCCTATTCGTCATGATTGTAATACCATCATTGGATTAGCTAAATGGCATTCGTTTAAGAGTTCCAATTCAAACACATGGACTATATTTAGAAGACAACTTGCTTGCTTTTGTCAGTTTTGTGTTTCCGGAGATTGGGAATTTTGTGAAAATAAAGAATGGGTTGAAGAGTGGCAACAAAAATCATTGACACCCATAGATGCAAATGATCCACATGAAATAATTGATGAAGATATGGATCAGATGTTTGCATCAAATGACTATGATCACATTTCAAATCTTATACAACAAGGTAACATTATTTTTGAAATTTATTTTGATTTATTAAATAGTACATATTTATGAAATCTTACAGTGTATATTTTTGTTTTTATTTCTCATTAAATATTAAAATAAAATTGTTTTATGCATAGGACATGTCTATGCTATTGTTGCACCAGAGGACAATGAAGAGGGGACAGAGTATTAGTTGGCTCGATGTGTAGAGCCAAAACATAAGCTAACCACTCCTCAAGTAGATGATGATGGTTATGACTATCCAACGAGATGTGTGGTTGTTTTTGGCACTTGGCTATGCAAATATCTAACAAGAAAGAATGGATTTCCCGAATTTGAAGATTATGATTTAGAGAAGAAGATTATACATTACTCACATTTGGTAGTGGCAACTAATATAAAATTTGATAGATATCGTGGCAAGCCTGCTAATAAATAATTATGGACTCTCTCTATGGAAGAGCACAAGACAATTATAGATGCTTTTCAAAAGAGAGAGGATGCAGATGGTATAACAGAATGAATATCAAGTAAGTTATAATTTGGACCCTTAATCCACCTCCCTTTTAAAAGTCGTGATGCATATTATATATAGCATTTTAAATCATGCATCATAATTATAAAATCTAATCTAGTAAAATTTTGTTTCAGGTCTACCACAAGTAGGAGGCATCAATGAAAACAAAGTTATTTGTGCATAATTTATGTTTCATTTTGAATAATTACAAGTAAGTTAAATTTGTGTACCCTTAAAGAAAATCCCTTTGAAGAGTCGTGATGTATGCTTTATGTTGTATTTTAAATTCAATGCATCCTAATTATAAAAACTACTATTGTTTGTGCATACTTTATGTTGTATTTTAAATTCAATGCATCCTGATTATAAAAACTAATCATATGTATTTTTTTTTTCCAAGTCTCTCAGAGTAGACTTGGCCTCAATGACTACTATTGTTTGTGCATACTTTATGTTGTATTTTGAGAGATATAAATCCTTATTATTATAATTTAAATAGACTATTTATTTTATTTTAGATGTCTTCTTGATTACATTTTGCGTAATATACACAAATGAGAGAATATTGGTCAAATTTATGAAAGAGATAATTATGTTTTAATCAAATTCTATTCAATATATTTGTTTTGATAATTTTATAGATTATCATGATTATTATTATAATGATAATTATATATTTGATTATATATTTTACTTATCTATGATGATTAATACTTTTTAATTTAGAATATGTTATAATTATAAGATATGTTTCTATACTTAGTTCATGATGTACACCTTTAGTTTATCTAATCACAAGAACTATTTAAATAAAATTCCAAAAATAAAATTACAAGTCCACATAATATAGAGTATGCACAAAATATATATGATCTAATGTGCACAAAATATAATTTCACATAATTTCAAGTCCACATAATTTATAAAGTATGCACAAAATATAATTTCAAGTCCACATAATTTATCTAATGGGAACAATACACATAAAGTACGCACATAATATATATGATCTAATCCTATTATGCAACTATCCATATATATAAAGTATGTTCACATGTAAACAAATGTGTAAAGTCTATAAAAAGGTACATATCAGAGCCAAATAAATAGTAAAATTTCAAGTCCACATAATCCATATAATATCTAATCCATATATTTATCTGGATGGTAACATGATGAACTCCACATAATATCTAATGTGCACAAAATATATAAAGTATGCACACAATATATATGATCTAATCCTATTATGCAACTATCCATATATATAAAGTATGTGCATGTGTAAACAAATGTGTAAAGTCCATAAAAAAGTACATATCATAGCCAAATAAATAGTAAAATCTAAGTGCTATCATCAATAAAATCCCATGGTCGCTTGTCCCCAGGACGTGGTCCAGATCCACCCGTCTCATGTTCTACGGGGAAAAAATAATATTAAAATGCTTGAAATTAACTATTAAAAGAATCATTTATCAAATATAGTTATAATTTATAAATTAAGTAACAAACTTACCATATGCTAATCAGATCCTCTAGCAGTATCTCCTCTAGCAGTATCTTGTGCAGTATCAACACCAAATGTAGTGCTAGCTAACTCTTGTACAAGGTCAAATTCAGAGTGTCCAATTAAATCTTAAATTAAGAGTCAAAATAAGATCAAATTAAGTATTACATATTAATACCTCAAAGGATGTCAATGTGCATTCAAATTGGCTTTGATCAAAATTATGAGGATAACCTATCCTAATGGTAGTGTCCACCGACATACATGCATTTACTGAAATCATATTTAGTGAACATATATATGTGTACTAAATAAGTTCAAGTTAAGTTACAATATTGTAAGAGTTCATATTTAATTTATGACTTCTAAGATACATACCATATATGGTGTCATAGTAGTCAGACCCTCTTCTCGATGTGATGTAGAGGGTCCCTCATGACCTGAATCCTGGAAAAAGAAGCATTCAATGTATCAACATGAAAATTTATATAGTATACAATGACAACGTATTAACTTAAAAAGATAGTACAATGTCTAGATATAAATTTATACTATACCCCATAAGGTGTGCCAAGTTGTGTTCCAGTAGATGCAATATTGACTCTAATATTAGGTGTAGTCCTTATATACATAAATAAAATTTATTTAATGAAGTATTAGATTGTATAAAAAAAAGGCATGCACTTAATTTATACCTATATTTAATGAAGTAAATAAAGATTGACATGTACATGTATATATATCTATACCTGGTCAAGATGATCATTCAAGCAAAGAAAATCCATATATGATGTCATCATACTATCATTTGTTGTATCATGCTCAGTTGGAACTGAAGTAGATCCTGCATCAGCAGTAGGACCTACACACATCTCATGACAACTCGAACACATATGTGGCATCCATTGAATAGCGGATGCCATGTGAGCAGCTTGCTCACTCAGGTTACCTATGAGGGAAGTCAAAGCATCTAATGTCGAAATGAATTGTGTATTTTGGACATCTGTAGGAATCAATGGAGCAACAAGTGGAACTATGGGTGGATCTGGTAGGGTATTATTACTTCATGCCCCTAATCTATGATGTGGCATTCCACGACCAACACCCTAGAATGACTTAATGTCAAAATAATTTGGTTTTTGATTCATTACAAACTCACAGTATAATCTCTTCAAAAAATAAAAAGGGACCTCATAATTACAATGTGGTGGATAATCAAAAACCATCCACCATCTATCCCAAAAGTGTCTAGCCATTTCTGGATGCACACACCACCTAATTGAAATTCTTTTCTGGTTAGGTTGCATTGGTTCTCTTGTTTTTGCGTTAGTAAAATATGGACATAAATGAGCTTTGGTTATTTTTAGATCAGTGATTTGCCTATAAGTTAAACCATCGGCATAAAAATCACACAACTCTTGTCTTCATCTATGAAATTGATCTAATTGAGAATCAATAGATCTAACTAACTCGACAATAGTTCGCATTGATTTTGCAAACTCTAGAAGATGGGGTGGCGTGATTGGCTCATTTTGGATAGTAGTAATATTTTGTTCAATCACTTGTAGGTTTTCATTAATTCGTTCTCTTAAACGAATTTCATCCAATCTAGGGGTGGAGGTGTAGGTGGTGGTGGTAGTGGTGGTGGTGGTGGTGGAGGAGGAGAAGGAGGGGGTTGTGGTGGGGGATTTTCACCTAATAGTTCATCTATGTCAAATACATCCATGATAACAAAGAGCTCCTACATATATAAAGATATACATGAATTATATAGAACTCTATGTCAAAGAAGAATCTATTTTAATTTTAAAAAAAATAAAATAATAAATAGTAACATTTCTATGTTATTGAATGGGATACACATGAATTATAATATAATATTGAACTTAAAAAAATATACATGTACATACTATTGAATCTTTAAATATAAAATTTGCACACAAAACTTAATAAAAACTTTCAATGAAACTTCATAAATCTATTATATATTCAATTTAATGCATTCATTTCTTGTAAAATGCATCAACTATTAAAATCAATATAAAATATTTCATACATAAGATCAATAAAGAAGTGGGAAATAAGATGATCCTCCTTAGTGTAAGAATATATAAGGATTGATGATAAGTGCTTAAAATAAGATATTGAAATGTAAGATCATTACGCTCTATAAACAAAGATATGATCATAAGATCATGCAAGATTTAATAACAATACAAGATCATCATGTGAGGCACAATCATATGATACTAAGATGCAAAAATACGTGATCAAATAGTGATAATCTATTATATTCTCTAAAATAATAGGCCAATGTGTGAACATAAGATATAGTTATATATAAATGGAAGGATATACAAAAATGATCTAAAGTGATAAATTGCCCAATGTATGAACATAAGATAATACTTTAAGAAGATAGATTAACCAATATACAAACATAAGATAATGCTTTAATAAGATTAAAAAAAACACTAAATGAACATACATGTGAAGCAAATAGTCTTGAAGATCATAAGATAGAACAAAGATTAAAGTATAAGACATAAATCATTATGGGAAATTAGTAGTTACTAATAAAGATTAGTTAATGTAAAAATAGGAGATAAAACATATGAAGTAAAAGTAGGATTAAAAAAGGAAATCAAGTGAGAATATATTAAACATGCCCTACAAGTGGGGTAATAGAATATGAAGTAAACATAAAAGATTAAATTATGTGATATCTAGTGGTTTCTCTTTTATTTTATGTGTCACCTCAATGTGTAAATTCACTTTGTTCCAGTGCATCATTATTTTCTTGCATTTAGCTAACTATTGTATTGCATATTTGCACCTAAAGGATAGGATAAGATTACTTGGGTAGATTACTTGAATCAAGGTCAAAAACTAGGAATGTGAGATACATGATATGGATGATGACAAGGATGGTTGAGAATAAAGATAATTTGAATGGATTATGGTATACTCCTAAGTGTAGGGTACTTTAAAAAAAAAAATTATACATGATGCCAAGGTACTTGTCTAAGGTGTCATAAGAATGGTTTTCACCCATGAATAAAAAATTTATGTTTACTTTTCTCTCTTTTTTAATTTTTATGCAAGACCAAATCCTTTAGACGTGGATATGTTAAATGATACACATGATATTTATAAATTTTTAAAAATCCTAGAATAGGACCAACTATGGAACTATTATGCAATTTTATGGCATAATAGGACCTATTATGCCATCCATGATTGGTCCTATCATACTAAGTAAACATGTCCGATTAGCATAGTTTCAGTGTTGGAGATAAATTAGATGATGAAGTTGGCAATTCGAGAAAATCATGTCATGTTGTGGCTTAATAGGTCCTATTATGGACCTGTTATGCCATGATGGCATAATAGGTCCTATTATGCCATGACATGATATAATAGAACCAACTATGGACCTATTATGCAATGTCATGGCATAATAGTTCCATAATTGGTCCTATCATACTAAGTAAACATCTTGAATTAGCATAGTTTCAGTGTTGGAGATGAATTAGATGATGAAGTTGGCAATTTTCGAGAAAATCATGTCATGTTGTGGCTTAATAGGTCCTATTATGGACCTGTTATGCCATGATGGCATAATAAGTGGACTATTATGCAATGTCATGGCATAATATGACCTATTATGCCATGATGGCATAATAGGTCCTATTATGCCATGATGGCATAATAGGTCCTATTATGCCATGACATGATATAATAGGACCAACTATGAACCCATTATGCAATGTCATGGATGGCATAATATGTCCTATTATGCCATGACATGACATAATGTGTCCATAATTGGTCCTTTTATACCGTCACATGACATAATAGGACCATAATAGGACCTTTATGCCATGACATGGCATAAACCTAAGCCTAAACTTTGATATCTAAAATTTGAAGAGTAATGTTAATTACTTTTAAGGTTATACTAATAGTGATAACTTTTGTATTGCCTAATGAGGATTAAGAACAATTTTGGTACATATGTTCGATTTTGTTTCGATTTCATTTTAATTTTTGTTTTTGTTTTGATTTCATTTTCATTTTTGTTTTTGTTTCGATTTCATTTTCATTTCTGTTTTTGTTTCGATTTCATTTTTCAGTTTTTTTTTTGTTTTCATTTTGTTTTCATTTTGATGTTTCTAAGATATCTAATTTGATATTTTGTTTTGTTAACTATCTCGGTTTGGTTTTGATTTGTAAATTTGTTGATTAGGGTTTAGGGTTAACCGTTGAAGAATATTTTAGATCAAAATCAAGAATTTACAAATATAAAAACCAATTTATTTATAGGCTACTTTAAAAAATAACTAAAATAATACCCCAAAAAACTAAATAATAGACAAAAAATGAGAAAAATATACAAGAAAATTATGAAATATGAAAATAGATGATTGAATGTGTAGCTGGGATAGTGGTGGAGGCTTGAAATGGAATCCACAGCATGGGGATGCATTTTTGATCTCCTCTTCTCAATTTACTGTCACAGTGAAAACAAAAAAATTTGCCCCAAAAAATGGTAAAAATACAATTTCAAAATGGGGGCCCGTTTGAAAAATAGGCCCCCATTTTGTTTAAATGTGGGGGCCCATTTTATAAAAAAATGGGGGCCTGTTTATTTTAGCTTCGGGCCCCCATCACCTTTTGGCTCGGGAGCCCAAAGCATAAACCGGCCAACAGGGGCCCGTTTTGAGGAGCGCATTTTCCAAAGCACAAACTTCCATGAATTTGTGACTCATTAGCTTGAACTTGACCTATTGGAAGGTTCTTTGAGTTATTTTTGATTAATTTCCCAAATACCGGCAAGGTAGGGCTAATTGGGGCTCTAGGGCTACTATGCCTAGAAAATAGGTGAAAGAGGGAGTGATGGGAAAATGATGGGAAGCCAATTGAAGAACCACTTGAATGGAATAGAAACACCTATAAGACACCCTCTAAAACCCCTACAATTACATGTTGGAGGTTTGGATAGTATAGTGGCTGGATTTACCCTTGTGAATCTCAAACACGCTTGAAGAAACTATTTAGCACAAATTGATAGGGATCACTCCAAGAGAGTTTGAGTGTTTGACTTGTTAATGGAAAAGTGAAGAGTGATAGGACCCCACTAAAACATCATTCCACTACCAATTGAGAAAGGTGTGACTCTCTTTGAGAACCCCTCCCTATCAGGAAGGGAGAGAGAGAGAGAGTAGGGGAGAGAGAGAGACAGAGAGAGAGATAGAGAGAGAGAGAGAGAGAGTAGGGGAGAAGGAGGGAGAGGGAGGGAGAGGGAGAGAGGGGGGAAGGGCAGGAGAGAGATTAGGGGGAGAGAGAGAGAGAGAGAGAGAGAGAGAGAGAGAAATTACGGAAGAGAGAGAGAGGGGGAGGAATATAGAAAGATTCGGGGAGAGGGAGGGAGATAGAGAGAGGGGGAGGAATATAGAAAGATTCGGGGAGAGGGAGGGAGATAGAGAGAGGGGGGAATATAGAGAGATGAGGAGAAAGAGAGAGAGAGAGAGAGAGAGAGAGAGAGAGAGAGAGAGAGAGAGAGAGAGAGGTGGAAGGGAGAGACAAAGAGATAGAGAGAGGGAGGGGGAAGGGGTCATATAGTGTCCTATGACCCCTTAGGTGTCAAATTTTTGAAAGCAATATGACACTACTTTTTATATTGTAAAAATGGTTCATCTTGCCACATTATGAAACACTATGACCCTTTATGACATCATATGGTACTCTTAGGGGTCATATGGTGTCCTAAGGGGTCATGAGATACCATATTACCTCTAAGGACAACATATGACCCCTTATGAGACCATATTAGGTTTTTTATGGGTCATATGGTGTTCTAAGGGGTCATATTGTGTCCTACGACCTCTTAGGACACCATATGATCCCTTACAGTACCAAGTTGTATCATTATGGGTCATACTTATCTCAAGGGGTCATATTGTGTCATATGACCCCTTTAAGAAACCATATGACCCCTTAGGACACAATATGACCCTTTACACCTCTATACGGTGTCATTATGGATCATATAACCCCTTATGACCCTATATGGTGCCATTAGTGGTCATATGGTGTCCTAAGGGGTCATGGGATACCATATGACCCCTAAGGACAACATATAACCCCTTATGACACCATATTGGGTCATTATGGGTATTATGGTGTCCTCAGGGATCATATTGTGTCCTACGACCTCTTAAGACACCATATGACCCCTTACGACACCAAATTATGTCGTTATGGGTCATATTATGTCATATGGCCCCTCTAAGACACCATATGAACCCTTAGGACACAATATGACCTTTTACAACTCTATATGGTATCATTATGGGCCATTCATTAGGGGTCATATGGTGTCCTAAGGGGTCATGGGATAACATATGACCACTTTAAGATACCATATGACCCCTTAGGACATAATATGACCCTTTACGACTTTATACAATGTAGTTATGGGTCATATGACTCCTGATGACATCATATGGTATCGTTGGGGATCATATGATCTCCTAAAGGATCATGGGATATCATATGACCCCTAAGGACAACATATGACCTCTTATGACACCATATTAGGTTGTTATGGGTCTTATGGTGTCATAAGGGGTCATATTGTGTCCTACAACCCCTTAGGATACCATATGACCCTTTACAACACCAAATTGTTTCATTATGGGGCATATTGTGTCCTAAGGGGTCATATTGTGTCATATGACCCCTTTAAGACACAATATGACCCCTTAAGACATAATATGACCTTTTACGACTGTATATAGTTTCCGTATGGGTCATATAACCTTTTATGTCGCCTTACAACACTATATGGTGTTGTCAGGGGTTGTATGGTGTCATAAGGGGTCATGGGATAGTATATGACCCCTTATGACACTATCTTGGGTCGATATAGATCCTATGGTGACCTAAGGAGTCATATTGTGTCCTACAACACCAAATTGGGTTTTTTTGGGTCATATTGTATTTTAAGGGGTCATATTCTATCATATGACTCCTTTAAGACACCATATGACCCCTAAGGACACAATATGACCCTTTAGGACTCTAGATGGTGTTGCTATGGGTAATATCACCCCTTATGACAAAATATGGTTTCTTTTGGGGTCATATGGTGTTTTAAGGGGTCATGCAATACCATATGACCCCTAAGGAAACCTTATGACCCCTTATGACATAATATTGGGTCATTACGGGTACTATGAGGGGTCATATTGTGTCCTATGACCCCTTAGGATGCCTTATGACCCCAAACAACACCAAATTGTGTCGTGATGGGTCATATTATTCACTAAGGGGTCATATTGTGTCATATCACCCATTTAAGACAACATATGACCACTTAGGACACAATATGACCCTTTATGACTCTATATGGTATCATTATGGGTAATATGACCCCTTATGACACCATATGGGTCATTAGGGGTCATATGGTGTTGTAAGGGATAATGGGATACCATATGGCCCCTAAAAACAACATATGACACCTTATGACACCACATTATGCCGTTATGGGTCCTATGGTGTCCTAAGGGGTCATATTGTGTTCTATGACCCCTCGAGACACAATATAACCCATTACGACACCAAATTATGTCATTATGGATCATATTGTGTCCTAAGGGGTCATATTGTGTCATATGACCCCTTTAGGAAACCATATGACCCCTTAGGATAGAAAATAAACCTTTACGACTCTATACGGAGTCGTTATGTGTCATATGACCTCTTATGACATCATATTGTGTCATTAGGGGTCATATGGTATCCTAAGGGGTCATGGGATACCATATAACCCCTAAGGACAACATATGATCCCTTATGACACCATATCGGGTCGCTATGGCTCCTATAGTGTCCTAAGGGTTCATATTATGTCCTACGAGCCCTTAGGACACCATATGACCCCTTACGACACTGAATTATGTTGTTATGGGTCATACTATGTCCTAAGGGGTCACATTGTGTCATATGACCCCTTTAAGACACCATCTGACCCCTTATGACCTCTTACGACACCATATGGTGTCGTTAGGGGTCATATGGTATCCTAAGGGGTCATGGGATACCATATAACCCCTAAGGACAACATTGGGTCATTATGGGTCCTATGGTATCTTAAGGGGTCATATTGTCTCCTACGACCCCTTAGGAAACTATATGACCCCTTACGACACCAACTTTTGTTGTTATGGGTCATATTGTGTCCTAAGGATTCATATTATGTCATATGACCCCTTTACGACACCATATGACCCCTTGGGACATAATATGACCCTTTACAACTCTTTATGATGTTGTTATGGTTCATATGACACATTATGACCAATTATGACACCATATGGTGTCGTTAGGGATCATATAGTGTCCTAAGGGTTCATGGGATACCATATGACCCCTTATGAAATAATATTGGCTCGTTATGGGTCCTATTGTGTCCTAAGGGGTCATATTGTGTTCTACAACCCCTTAGGACACCATATGACCCCTTATGACACCAAATTGTGTTAGTATATGTCATATTATATCGTAAGGGGTCATATTGTGTCCTGTATCACCCCTTTAAGACACCATATGACCCCTTAGGACAAAATATATTTCTTTAAGACTTTATACAATGTCATTATGAGTCATATGACCCTTATGACACCATATGGTGTCGTGAGGGGTCATATGGTGTCCTAAGGGGTCATGGGATACCATATGACCAGTGACGACAACATATGACCCCTTATGACACCATATTGGGTCATTATGGGTCCTATGGTGTCCTAAGGGGTCATATTGTATCCTACAACCCTTTAAGACACCATATGACTCCTTACGACACCAAATTGTATTGTTATGGGTTATATTGTGTTATATAACCACTTTAAGACACCATATGACCCTTTAAGACACAAGATGACCCTTTATGACTCTATATGGTCTTGTTATGGATAATATGACCCTTTGTGACCCCTTTTGACACTATATGGTGTCCTCATGGGTCATGGGATACTGTATGACCCCTAAGAACAAGATATGATCCCTTATGACACCATATTGGGTCGTTATGGGTCTTATGGTGTCCTAAGGGGTCATATTGTGTCCTACGACCCCTTAGAACACCATATGACCCGTTACGACACCAAATTGTGTTGTTTTGGGTCATATTTTATCATATGACCCCTTTAAGACACTATATGACTCCTTAGAACACAATATGAGCCTTTACGACTCCATACGATATCGTTATGGGTCACATGACCCCTTATGACACAATATGGTGTCGTTAGGGGTCATATGGTGTCCTAAGGGGTCATGGGATACCTATTACCCCTAAAGACAACATATGACCCCTTATGACACTATATTGTGTCGTTATGGGTTCTATGGTGTCCTAAGGGGTCATATTATGTCCTACAACCCCTTATGACACTCATATGACCCCTTTAGATACCAAATTGTGTCATTATGGGTCCTATTGTATCCTTAGGGGTCATATTTTGTCATATGACCCCTTTAAGATGCCATATGACCCCTTAGGAAACAATATGACCCCTTATGACACCATATTGGGTCGTTATGGGTCCTAAGGGGTCATATGAGCTCTCTCCCCCAATGTCTCTCTCTCCCTCTTCCCTAGTATCTCTCTCTCTCCCTCTTCCCTAGTATCTCTCTCTCTCCCTCTCTCCTAATCTCTCTTTCTCTCCCCCTCTCCCCTAATATTTCTCTCTCTCCCCCTTTCCCCTAATATCTCTCTTTCCCTCTCCCCTAATCTCTCTCCCCCTCCCCCCTCCCCCTCCCCCTTCTCCCCTAATCTCTCTCTCTCGCCCATATTCTCTCTCTCTCTCTCTCTCCCTCTCCCCTAATATTTCTCTCTCCCTTCCTCTTTCCCCTTATCTCTCTCTCTCCCTCTCCCCTAATCTCTCTCCCCCTACCCCCTCCCCCCTCTCTCCCCTGATCTCTCTCTCTCTCCCCATCTCCGCTAATAGTTATCTCTCCCTCTTTTCCATAATCCCTATCTTGCTTTCCCCTAATCTAACTCTCCCCCTACCCCCTCCCGCCCTCTCTCTCTCTCTCTCTCTCTCTCTCTCTCTCTCTCTCTCTCTCTCTCCTCCCTCTCTCCCCTAATCTATCTCTCTCTCCCTCTCCCCTAATCTCTCTCTCCCTCTCCCCTACTATCTCTCTCTCTCTCTCTCTCTCTCTCTCTCTCTCTCTCTCTCTCTCTCTCTCTCTCTCTCTCTCTCCCCCTCTCCCCACTCTCTCCTCCCTCTCTCCCCTAATCTCTCTCTCCCTCTCCCCTAATCTCTCTCTCCCTCTCCCCTACTCTCTCTCTCTCTCTCTCTCTCTCTCTCTCTCCACCAATATATCTCTCTCTTTGTCCCCTAATCTCTCTCTCCCCCATCCTCCTCCCTCGTCTCTCCCCTAATCTCTCTCTCTCTAAAATATGAGTACTAAAATTGGATATCTGATATCTTCCACTACCATTAATGTGGCAACAGTAAATAAAAAGCGGCAATGGGAATTATTTTTGGGATCCCAAATTTATGCACTAAAATTAGATATCCAATTTTTGTAAACAAAAAGATCCTTGTGGGCCATTTTGTGGATTCCAATGACCCACATTCTTCACATTCTGGTTTTTGTCAACAATCATGGGTTTTTAGAAAGGTTGAAACAAATTTGTGCTTTTGAGAGATTGTTAAAGTCAAATCTTACATTGTCAATCATTTAGGAGCATCTTTGTGGAGGTAAATGGGAAGTAGTGGTCATCGGAAGTCTAAACGCAAAAGAAAGTTTTCAAAATGACCAAATTGAAGTGTATAGAGAAAGATATAGAGAAGGTCATAGGAGGAGAAGACAAGATATGTTAAATATTTCTAATGTTACTTCAAGTGAAGAGGAAATTGAATTTGAAAATGTTGAACAAGTTATTGAAAATGAAAATGTAGATTTTGAAAGTGAAAATGTTGAATAGGTTGAAAATGTTGAAAGTGATAATGAAAATGCTTAACATCACGTGCGAATGGAAAGTGAAAATTTGGGAGTTGACAATGATGGTGTCCATAATTATGGTGTAAATATGAATTTTTTTGACATTGGAGGAGAAAATGTAGAAAATTTTGACATAGGAGGTGAATATGTGGAAAATTTTTACATTGGAGGTGAAAATGTGGAAAACTTTGACATTGAAGGTGGAATTGCTCAACCAAGTGAACAATATGTAACACCTAATTACTTTAGAAATGAAGACCCTCTCATGGATGAAAGACAAATTCCAAATCCAAGACCTTCAAGAATCCCAAAATGGTTACTTGAAATTGCTGAGAACATTATTGTGAATCTTGAAGGCAAGAGGTCAAAAAGAATCGTTTGATTGTGGGTTACATAACTTTTTGACCAAAATTTTAGCAACAAGACATTGACCAAGCAATGCCAACTTTTTTTTCAATTGCTAAAGATGATAAAGATGAGACCATTTCTAAACAAATTGAAGATTTGTATGAACAAGAAGATGGAGAGAAAGTTTATCATTGCCAAAACTCTATTTGATTCTCTCAATTCTATTGGAAAGAATACCAAGGAAAGAGATAAGAGAGCTGCTCAAAGAGTGATTACAACCTCCTTATTAAGTCATCAATTAAGGAAGGCTCATCAAATAAGACAAACTTGTATTGATTTGAAAATAAACCGTAAAACTTTGGATAGAGAACTTGCACGAAGACAAAGACTTGACAATCCACTTCAACATGATACATGGGCTTTTGGTGGGAGGCTTCCACATGTTGATAGAAAGTTGACTGACAATGTGAAGGAGGAGATTCAACAATTTTGGCACTCTAATTCTAGAGTATCACCCAATGTAAAGGATGTTTTGAAATTAAGAATTGGCAACGGAGACCGAACACCACATCCAAAAAATTTCTTCGAATCAAGCCAAAAAATGTTGTACAAAATGTTTTATGAAGTACATCCAACTTTGTAAATATCATAAAGGGCCTTTGAATCTTTGAAGCCATTTTATTGTGTACCTCTTAAGATTCATAATACTTATTGTTGGAAGTACCATGTGGAGTTTTCAATGTACCATGGACTTTTATGCCATATTCATTCTATGATGCATACTAATGAGATGTTGCAGGAGTGTGGTGCAATGCTATTTCCAAGATCATCAAGAGACTTGTAAGATCTATTTTTATGCCCTAGAGATGATGGCTGTTATTTCTATAGAAATTATTGTTTGAATGAGAAGTGATCACAATGTGGTGATTTGTCAAAGTTTGTGTCATGTTTTATTGAGGGAAGAGAACATGTGTTTGGAAAGAATTATGTTGAGAAAAAATATATTAGAAAGTGAAATATACTTTTAAGAGTGGAGGTGAAGGTTCTAGATGCGAATTAGTCTGAAGAGAAGTGAGTGTTGCTGATTTTATTTTGGATTTTAAGGAAAATATTTTCTGCAAGTATGCAAGGCACACCCATAGGTCTTAATGGTTGTGTCAAGAGTTCAAGATGTTTAAGAACTCTTTCTCAATTGGCACTATTGTATTGGTGGTTGATTTTGTAGAGAACTAATCATTGCAATCACATAATGAGGTACAGTTTCAGTAATACAATTCAATCCAAATTGTTATTTTTGTTCACATTACATATAGACATGCTCCTGATAGTACAAAAGAGGACACAAAGACAATCAAGGAGTATCATTTTTATATGAGTGATGATAGATCACACTCCTCCGAGTATGTGCAACATTCTTTCAAGAAGTTTTTGAGTTCTTGCATGAGAAAGATATTAAAATTGATCGATATATCATATGGTCAGATAACTGTATGGGTCAATTCAAGAATTCTCATATGTTTTATTGGCTGAGTAGAATGCATGTAGAGAGGAGCATACCTCATATTTGGTGTTTTTTTGAGGCAGGGCATGGGAAGGGGGAGCATGATGGAGCAGGTGCATATTTGAAAAGAGCTCTAGTTAAGGAGAAATTGAAGATTTTAGGTGCAAATTTCTTTGATGCATGTTTTATTATTAATTGGTGTAGTTCAACATTGTCACATGGAGGTACTCTTCATTCAACAGTGACTAGATTCTTTTAGTTGGTTGAGGAGGGCACAATGGGATATAGATTGGATTGTCAAACAATTAAAGATTCTTCAAAGATGTATTCAGTTCTCATCTTAGATGCAAGTACATGGACCATTTGGACACAAGGGTTGGCTTGTTTTTGTCAGAGTTGTGTTCGGTGTGATTGGGATTAGTGTGAGTCAAGTGAGTGGGCTGATACATGGGTTCTGCAATATCTAACTCGTTTATCTTAAACAACATCCATGTCAAATGATGACATGGAAAGTTCACTTGAGTATCACCGCCTATGAGATCTTGTATAGCCAGGACATGTTTTTGGAGTTGTTTCACCGCAAGGGAATGAAGAGAGATCAAAATATTGGTTGGCACGATGTGTACAGGGAAAAGAGAAGCTAACACAACTAGTGATAGATGATGATGGGTTCACATATCATACAGGATCAATTGTTGTGGAAACTTGGTTGCAAACATACATGATTAGAAAGAATGGCATACCTGCATTTGAAGACTATGAGAGACCCAAAACCATTCTCATGTATTCACACCTTATTATAGCTACAAATTTCAAGTTGTTAAAGCATCAAGAAAAACCAAAGACCAAAGACATATGGACAGTGACTACTGCTGATCATGAAGCAATAATAGATACTCTTAAGCAAAGAGATGAGCCTTCATGCATACTTTAGTAGTAGGTCTTTAATGGTGCCTTTTTTTATTTGTCATTCATTTCATTTCAAACAATGATAATAAAACCTTAATGTTCAAGTTTGTTACATGTATATTAAGGATTTGTTCAAAATGCAAATCGATTGATGAATGTTTTTTTTTCAAAACAGTTTTTGCATGCACATAGCGGGTGCACTCAATATAATTCGAAGGGACTTATTTTTCAAACATGGCTTATTATCATGCATTTGATGAGATTTACAATTTTTGATGATATAATTATCGTAAAACCTTTATTCTCATGCAGGTCTTTTTGATGATATACAACACCATCGCATTATGATTTTTGCGTCAACATGGTGGGTTCTCTTGATATAATTTGAAGGAACGTATTTTTATGTTATATAATCCTACCTTTTCATTTATTATCATGCATTACAATTTAAGTGATTATCATAAATCCTTTATGTTCAGGCATGCATTTTATGTGTAGACTAACAATTCTTAAAAATACAGGTTCATGCTAGATCATTCATCGTTGACTAGTTTACTCTTGGTGATCGCACATATTCCTTGGGGTTATGAATATTTAGCTACTTTTAAGTTTTCTTTTCAAGACCAGCAAAATGTATAGCCAAACACAACACCATATGCTCTTTGTGCATTAATGAGATTAAATTTTGTGTGTAAACACTAAGTCCCTCACTTTGTCAATGTGAATAAATTTTGTAAACTTTCACACACTATGTCAAGTGAATGTATTTCCATTTATAAATGACAATATCTACCATCGTCTTCAACCATGCAGAGAAATGCAGTGAGAAGGGCTTTAATCAACATGCGTCTTTCTTAAAAGTTATGCTTGTAGACTTTGCAGAGAAACTAGTAAGTTTCGTAATTATACAATCTTGTATGCCTTAAAAAAATTTTAAATGATCTATTTATAATTTGACAAAATAATTTGTTTTAAGTGTTATAATTTCTTTCTTGTAGAACATTCATTCCATATAAAAAGGTTGCTTATTGTGGTCTTCATTTATATGCAGGCATTGCTCTATGTAAGCTTTTCTCTTAGGACATGAAGATGTCTGAAGTAGATGAAGTGGGATGTTGTATTTGTATATGCATGTGAATTTATGTAACTTTTTTATAATGATATACGATGTCCATAGGAAAACTTGGTTAGTTATATTGATGATATACAATGTATTTGTACATGAGTACATTGGTGTAGTTGTATTGATAATGATGAAAAATCATGTTTGCATATTTGTTCATGGATGTCAAATGAAATTGTAATGGTAATTATGTGTATACAATACATGGAAATATTGATGTTCATTATGTGTCTACAGTCTTATTCTTGTTTATCTATATTTTATCATTGAATGAGGCTGATAGATTTTTTGCCAACTAAAAAAATGTTGTCCTAATAAAACCATAGGGAAAATTGAAAAAAAGAGATAGGATTTTTTAGGGACCCCTCTTGTGGCCTCGTAGGTTCAAACAAATCATTCGCAGGTACCATGGATACTAAGTTAGGGCTTGTCAAAGTTTGACAATTTTTAGCACTTAGGGTGCTCAAAGGACGACACCGATAGAGTATGATCCTGAGTGCTCGACCGAGTGGGGGGAGGGGGGAAAAATAGGAGCATGCATAGGGTAATAATGCTTAAATAGAAATGTCAAAGTTGACAGTTCATGCTCACGATGAGAAGAACGAGAAATTGGCCATGCAACAATAGTTGATTGAATGAGACTGACGATTTTTTTGCCAACTGAAAAAATGTTTCCCTAATAAAACTGTATGGAATCTTGAAAAACTGAGGCTAAGGTTTTCAAGTTAGGGCTCATCAAATTTTGACAATTTTTAGCACTTAGGGTACTGAAGGAACGACATCGGTAGGGTATGAACCTGAGCGTTTGATTGAGTGGGGGGGGAATAGGAGCATGCATAGGGTAATAATTCCTAACTGGACATTTTTAAAATTGATGGTTCATGATCACGACAAACAAAATGAGAAATTGGCCACGCGACAACATTTGATTGAATGAGACTGACGATTTTTTTTCGAATTGAAAAAATTATGCCCTAATAAAACCATAGGGAATCTTGAAAACCGAGATAGGATTTTTTAGGGACCTATCTTGTGGTCTCGTATGTTCAAACAAATCGTTCTTAGGTCCCACGGATTTTGAGTTAGGGCCCATCAAAGTTTGACAATTTTTAGCACTTAAGGTGCTCAATGGACGACGTCGGTAGAGTATGACCCTGAGCATTCAACCAAGTGGGGGTTGCAAAATAGGAGAATGAATAAGGTAATAATTCCTATCTTGACAAGTTAGAACCAATGGTTCATGATCACGATGAGCAGAATGAGAAATTGGCCACGTGACAACATTTGATTGAATGAGACTTACAATTTTTTTACCAACTAAAAAAATGTTGCCCTAATAAAACCATAGAGAATATTGAATAAATGAAATAGGATTTTGTAGGGACCCTCTCATGGCCCCATATGAACAAACAAATCATTCACAGGTGCCACGGATTTTGAGTTAGGGCCTGTCAAAGTTTGACAATTTTTAGCTTAGGGTGCTCAAGGGACGACACTGCTAGGGTATAACCCCAAGCGTTCAACTGAGTGGGGGGGTGGCTGGAAAATCGGAGAATGCATAGGGTAATAATGCCTAACTAGAAATTTTGGAACTGACAATTCATGATCATGACGAGCACAATGAGAAATTGGCCACACGACAACATTTGATTGAATGAGACTGATGATTTTTTTGCCAACTGAAAAAATGTTGCCCTAATAAAATTGTAGGGAATCTTAATAAAATAAGATAGGATTTTGTAATCACCCCTCTCATGGCCGAGTAGGTTTAAATGGATCATTCATAGGTGCCACAAATTCTGAGTTAAGGCATGTCAAAGTTTGACATTTTTTAGCACTTAGGGTGCTCAAGGGATGACGCCAATAGGGTATGACCTTGAGTGTTTGACTGAGTCGGGGGGGGAATAGGAGAATGATTAGGGTAATAATGCCTAACTGGACATGTCAGAACCAACGGTTCGTGATCATGATGAGAAGAACGAGAAATTGGCTGCACGACAACATTTGATTGAATGAGACTGATGATTTTTTTGCTAACTGAGAAAAGGCTGCCCTAATAAAACCGTAAGAAAACTTGAAAACTTGGGATAGGATTTTGTAGGGACCCCTCTCATGGCCCCATAGGTTCAAATAGATCATTTGTAGGTGCCACAAATTCCAAGTTTGGGCCCTTCAAAGTTTGACAATATTTAGCACTTAGGGTGCTAAAGGGACGATGTCGGTAGGGTATGACCCCGAGCGTTCGACCGAGTGGTAGGGGGGAGAAAATAGGAGAATGCATAGGGTAATGATGTATAACTATATATGTTAGAACCAATGGTTCTTTATCACTACGAGAAGAATGAGAACTTGGCGATGCGACAACATTTGATTGAATGAGATTGATGATTTTTTTGCCAACTTAAAAAATGTTGCCCTAATCAAACCATAGGGAATCTTGAATAATCAAGATAGGATTTTGTAGGGAGCCCTCTCATGGCCCTATAGGTTCAAATGGATCATTCGCAAGTGTCATAAATTTTGAGTTAGGGCCCATCAAAGTTTAACAGTTTTTAGCACTTAGGGTGCTCAAGGGATGATGACCGTAGGGTATTGACCCCGAGTGTTCAACTGAGTGGGGGGGGAAAAAATAGGAGAATGCATAGGGTAAGAATGACTAACTGGATATGTTGGAACCGACGGTTCCTGATCACGATGAGCAAAACAAGATCATGACAAGAAGAGTAATCTTGAGCAATTTTGCCAATATGAGTAACCTATTACTAGACGTAAACAATATTGGTCTAGATGACCTTATTACATAAAAAATGATTATTTTTCACCTTATTTACTTTGAGAATCCATCAAAACACTTTTCTTCCAAATTTGACCTCGTGGAGGCCTGATGAGCAAGGAGGTCATTAAATTTGGTGAAGTTGTCAAAGGGAACCAAATCTAACACTTAACAATTTAGCTGAAAAAAATTATATATAATCTAAAGATTATACAAATAACACTTATGATGAAATGAAATGAATTACATTTATCATTAAATAAATATTATTAACCTTTGTTAATTATTGGATTGAAGATTAAAGTTTAAATTGATAACACCATGCACACATGAGCAACAATTTATATGATCAAATATCAACTTCTGTATATATGAAAATGTCAAATGATTACAATTGTATGTCCATACACAAATATGGTATAAATACCAACTTAAACAAAATGTATGTCTATATACGTGAATGTATGTCCATATACAAAATATACATGCCAACTAGACATGTAAGTGTCCCAAAACTATCTATAACATCCTAAGCTACTGATAGATCATCAAAATTGATCCTCTTCGCTGCACTGCTCGGCTCTGAAGGATCCTACACAACAAAAAACAAACCACAATTAAGATTAGTTATATTATATAACTCACATTCGAAAAGTTAACATAAAAATGATCTATAATTGAACTATTCTTGTTTACCTCATCTCCACTTTTTCTCTTCAGTTTTGGAGGACTCTTGATGTATGTCTTTGGTAGAGGAGGTATGTTTTCAATATTTTCATATACAACCTACATATGTTCACAAATATGACATTGATACAAGTTAGCATATAATTGTCACTGATAATAACAAATTATATCTACTAAACACAAAATAAAATAAAACACGTGTACTCGAGGCATCTCTTCTTCTTCTTCTTCTTCTTCTTCTTCATCTTCAGGTATAGTGGGTGTAGTCAATAAGGATGTGAGCCAAGAATTTTCTGTACATATACACAAGAAGTATATGAAACTAACAATCTATGTCTAGACATGTATAATCATTATAAGTTATGTAAACTATTCATTCAATCATATTTGCATTCAATTACCTTTCCCTTGTCTCCAACTGCACTACTAGATCCCGAATCACATAGCCCCACACTTGTGCTACTTGTGTCCTACAAGAGTAAAATAAGATATACATGCAAGTTACTACATAATCTAATTAATACCAATATAAATGATGAGCATGTATGTACAATAAAATACAAACGAATAGGTGCAATAATATATGTACCGTAAAGCTATCAAGGCCAAATGAAATGGTCATCAAGGTGCCCTCCTAGATTTGTGTCAACTCTTCCTCTATCATCAACTATTAAATAGATGATGTAAATAAAAATTAGTACTTAATATAATCTAGATTATAAATATTCATTTAAAATATAGAATGAACTGTGAAAATACAAATCTTACCAGTACATCACCAATGTATGATGAATGTGCCTCCTCGCCTCTAGCATGCGAGGATTCTCCAAGGTATCCTCCAATCCCTTCCATAACATATGGTGCATCATGCATCTCATGCACCTAATAATTTGTAGTGTGTGCATGAGGATCAACAGGTTGTCCAACTGGACCCAAGCATAGGTTACCATAAATGACCCAACTATGGGGCACCCAAATGTATGGAGTTGAGGAGGACATGTCAGCGCCACCAGATGCACCACTACCATCAAAAGTAGGTTGAGCTACTGCCCCACCCTAAGAAACCAAAAGGCTACTCAAAGAATTAATAACCAATATGGTATGTGACATTGCCTCACAGATGATATTTGGATGCTGCACTGGAGGTGTGGGATCAACAGGAGGAGGGGGGACATATGGGCTCTAGACTAATCTAAATGCCCCAGGTCTATTTTGGGGAATACCTAAACCCACACCCTGGAAAGGTTGGATGTCAAAGTAGTTCACATGTTTTCCTAAAACAAACTCAGCATACAATTTTTTGATGAAGTAGAAGGGGACATCAAGATTGTTGTTGGGTGGTTTATCAAAATCCATCCACCAATGATCCCAAATTTTTTTCACAATATCATTATTTGTACACCATTTAATAAAAAAAATTGTTTTTTGGGGGTCTATGGGTTGACTTGTGTCGGGATTCACAAACAATGTGATGATAGTGGCTTTGGATATCTCAAGATTCTTGATCTCCTTATAGGACAAGCCATATGCAAATTGTTCCCTCATAGAATCTCACCACAAAAGAGTGACATTGTGCTCCTCAGTGATGGTTTCTATACTCTTTATGATGGACGTGAGGGGATCAAACATTGGGTTCAAGTGAGGGATCCTACGATAGACATCTATAATCCCCCTCAATTGGTTCAAATTTTGTGCAATTAAATCTTGAATTGAGGGGAGGTTTGGAAAAGGAGGGTTTTGTGTAGGAGGGTTTGGTTGTTGTGGTTGTGGTTGACCAATTTTTTCACTGTTATCCCCCATTTTTAACCTAATTGAATTTAAACAATTGAATTTAGTTAACAAATTTGAAGAATTTTTTATTTGGTTTAAAAAAACCTAGTTTTCATGAAAAAAACACATTTTGAATGAGAAAACAAATAAACATTAAAAAAAGTGCAAAAATTTGAATGAAAAACAATAAAAATCCTACCTTTTATTGGATTTTTTTGCAAATTTGGGTCACAAAATCGGATATCGGGTCCAACTTGATATCGGATTTGATAGAATTTGCATAGCCTGTGGGTGAAAAATAACCCATGGATTGTCACAGTCCACTTTTATTGTCTCAGAAAATCATATATCCTATTTTTATACTTAAATTATTTTAAAATAACATTATATTATATAATATAATAATATATTATATAATATATTATTACATTATATAATATTATATTATATTATATATTATGTATTATATAATATATAATATTATATTATACACACTGTATTATATAATATATTATATCTTATATATTATATATTATATAATAAATAATATAATATAATAATATATTATATAATACAAATTATAGAATATCCTATAATATGGATATCCTAGAAAATGAAAACCTCATCACCTTGGAGGAACTTAGTAGTAAATTTAATCTCCCTACTTCCCATAAGCGGACCTACAATATGATTAGGAATGCCTATAACACCCTCAATCTCCCTAAGAACACTCATGTCGACACCCATAGGTACCTCTCATTCCTTTGGAAGGATGGTTCCCCCCTCCCTAAAATTAAATCCAAAGCTATCTACAACCTACTTAACCAAGACACCTATGTGATCAACAACCTATGGAATGTCCACCTCAGCCCTACCGCCTGGTATAAAACCTTTGAGAACCTTTGGAAATCTCCCATCCCCCCTAAGATTAAGTGTTTCAAATGGCAGCTCTTATTGGATAGATTGTCTATTAGGAATAATCTAGCTGCATATGATCTCCGTTTTGTATGCAATAAACCTGAATCCACTTGGCTCATCTTCTTTGACTGCCCTTTTGCTAGGGAGATCTGGTTAATGTTTGGAATATCCATTACTGAGCATGTCTTTACTTATGATATAGTTACTGATTTTGTCCATAATCTTAAAAAGGATACTAACTTAATTTGGCAAATTTTGTCCTCTTTTATCCTTTGGTTTATTTGGAAACTCAGAAATGAGGAGAAGTTCCAAGGTAATCCTAGGGAACTTATTGGTTTTTTAAAAAAACTAACATATTATAAAATTGTTGTACAGGTTTGCTTCCTGATGAATGTTGAACGAAACAAACTCTTACGGTTCCTCAAAGAAGGCCGAGCCACCATGTTTATATACGAGATGCAAGATGGCTATGAATGGGCAAGGATCGCAGAAAATCAAACTGCCTTTGATAGTGCAGTTAAGAAACTGATTAAAGAACTGCAAGATACCAAAGCTCCACCCTTCAATAGGGTTGACATGTGCATACAAATCATGGAAAGGAAGAAGGTGGTCTAGATGGAAGGACCCCAGGGGTGGACCACATGATTGGAAGACTAGGATGAAATCCTCCTCTAGTTCCTTATGGCAGCAAGTACAACTTTATTTTGGATCTAGTTCTTTTTGGTTTCATTATTGAGGCCCTGCCTCCCCTGAACTCATCTGTATAAACATCATTTTTGGTCTCTCGATATATATATATATATATATATATATATATATATATATATTATATTATATTATATATTATATATTATATAATATATAATGTAATATAATAATATATTATATATTACATATTCTTTAATATATAATATATAATTTATTTTTTAATTTAAAATTACCTATAAAATTCTGATATCCGATATTCTCAGATATCTAATTTTATCAGATATCTGATTTGCCTAGGTGTTTATCGTGCCAAGCTGTACTAACACCTAGGCCAAGCAAAAAGTCAACATGGATTTTCACAATTTTAGGCGAGTGGAAAAGGCTATTTTTTTCACATCACCACTTTTTGGGCCCCCGTGATCCTGCACTAACCCTAATAGTGTTTTGATTCTTCTCACACCCACCTATATTCAACATGCTTTGAACTTGAGTGGGACCATATTCAAATTTAGATCTAGATTGGCAAGACCATGACATCTTGAGTGTCATTCTCCTCCCAAAAGGGATCCAAATTTGGACCCCACAATGGTCACATCTTGAAGGTGGGTAAATATTCTTGGTGTTGGCCTACCCTAAAATTTCAAATAGATTTTGTATAGTTGGGTATAAAAGAAATCCTAATGCTCTCAATTTATGATCTTGCTTTCAACACCTATCAATATCTGAACCATACTTTTTCAAATTCAAGTGAGAAAGCAATTGATCATCATTAAGATAGTGAATGAGATGTCAAAATATAGATTTCAAGAATTCATGATGACATATATGAGCAAGACTTTATGAAGACATTCTAAACAAAATTATCAACCTTGGTATGAAGACTTCAATACAAGATTCATCAAGGTATCAAGTTCCAATTCAAGGATTTCAAATTCATATCTAACCCTATCCTCGAAAAATAAGTTTTTACTTCAACATTTCAATTCAATTCAAGGGTTAATTCCAAACTCAAGGTTTGACCTAAGGTAAATCCCCATCAACAACAACATTTTCCTTCTTTCCATGTGCAGGAAATAGATCTAGGGGCCATGGATGAATATTCTAGTAGAGGAGACAATGACAATCAAATCTATCTTTTGTAGGGGTAGAAATTAGAGAAGTAGGGTGAAAAATCCGTCACAGTCCTAGAAATTTTTTATGAGCTTTTGGAAATATATTTTGTGAGGCATCCTGATTTTGAAAGATTTAAATCTATCTACATCTAACATCAAGAACCGAGACACAAACTACTATATAGTCTCACACTTTTAGGATGAACTTGTTGTCACAAGTACTCTTATATTTCTTCTACTTAGTCTTAGCCTTGTGTCTACATTCTACATCTGTATCTTGCTATTTTAATATTTCATGTCAATTCATCATCATTAACCCTAGATCTTGCATTCTATTTTAATATTTCATGTCAATTAATTATCATTAACCCTAAATCTTGTGCATTCATATACATTCAAATTAATTTCAAATAAATGTAGGAAAAAAACTTAATCTGCATTCAATCTTATGGCATTGGATCAATTGAGTTCTCACATCCTTCAATTTCTTGGCTAGAAAGTTAGGTTATTTTCTAGTTTACAAGGCTTAGCTTGTGAATGCCCCTAGTCCATTTCCATCCATTACACTTAGGAACCAAGATAGGAACTCACAATGTGTTCTCTTCATGGATTAAATTTCTAAAGTGGAGTGGAACCTCCTCAATGTCTATTCTCTTAATAATTTTGTTTTAAGAAGAGGTCTTTACGATTCACTACTTGTTTTAACAACAAAATTTTAGCATTCCAATAGGATGTTTATGGGATAATTTAACACCCCCTCTATCCCTAAAAAAGCATGGGTAGAACCCTTGAATTTTCTAACAACATGCAAGACCTTCATGAGTTTTTGGTTAAAGGTAATTTGGTTGATCTAGATTTTGAAGGTAGAAACTTTACTTGGTCCAATATACAAATAGGTGATGGCCTCATTCAAGTCCAACTTGATAGATGCATGCTTTCATTCTCTTGGGATATTTTGTTATGTCAATATTTATAACATAAAGATATAAGGTTTATTTATATAACAAAATAGCTTGTGTTCTACAATAATTACAAGTTTTCTTTCTAAACCAAAAAATTAGATTTTTTACGGAATATTTTTACCTTCCCTTTTTCTACATGTCAGAACAATATTTTAAAATTATTTTACAATTTTTTTAAAAAATATATATATGCTTGTAATGCCCAATCTATCAAACATTGGAAAAAGGAAAAGGCACGCATGCCATGAGTTGTGACATCATCTAGAGAAGCAAACTACATTATATTATTTTACGAATGAGTGAATGGAAATGTATAGGGGAAGAGAACTACTAGTCATCATAGCTAACTTTGCACACACATAGATCCTAAATAGTACATCGTAGTCTGAATTTGTTGTTTGGTTGTCTTCGTATGCGACTTAACTACTTGAAGCTATTAATTTGGCTTCTGGGTAGTAATGATGCACGTTGTGGAATCGGTTATGTGCACAAAGGTCAAAAAGTATACATTTCAAAGTGTTTCCTGATAGCTAACTAAATATGTTCCAGTAACCGTCCACTCAAAATTGCCAATACTTGTGGACAAATGTCCCAATAGTTTTGCAAAAATGCTCCAATAGTGGTGCACAAATGGGCCAATTATGAACAAAAAATTACAAAAAATGATCGCTATTGGTACAAAACAAATTTATTAATGGTGTTTTCACTATGACGGCTATTGGAGGGTCACTATGATGATAACATGGAAGCTATTGGAACTATGCCAGATATTGATGCTCTTCCTCTAGAGAAGCTACTTGCATAAGATTAAAATATATATTTGGCTTCTAAGTAGTAATGATGCACGCTGTGGAATCATTTATATGCACAAAAGTCAAAAAGTACACATTTCAAAGTGTCACCTGATACCTAACTAAAGATGTTCCAGTAACCATCCACTCAAAATTGCCAATACTTGTGGACAAATGTACCAATAGTTTTGCAAAAATGTTCCAATAGTGGTGCACAAATGGGCCAATTATGAACAAAAATTACAAAAAATGATTGGCTATTGGTACAAAACAAATTTATTAATGGTTTTTTCAGTATGACGACTATTGGAGGGTCACTATGACAATAACATGACGATTATTGGAACTATGCTAGATATTGATGCTCTTCCCCTAGAGATGCTACTTGCATGAGATTAAAAAATATATTTTGCAGCTTGACCAAAAGCGAAGGCAAAATAAATATGAATCTACATGAATAATAGAATAGAAAAAAGCTAAAGAATACAGTTTGACCAAAATAGTGGGGAATAGCACTAAGCTTTAAAGTATGGAAATGTGCTATAGAATGCACTTTCACCACAACGAAGAGAATATGTTCCAAAGGATGCAAATCTCTATTTTCTGAGTTAAATAGAGAATGTTCTTAACACAACATTGCTTTTCCCGTATTTAAGGGATTCCCTTTTAATTCAAGAGATGGGGTTGGTTAAAAAATTTAGACTTTATTTTCAAAGGATGAGGAATAATTATAATCAATCCTAAAATAAGTGATAAAATGGTATGGAAGATTCTTAAGGATTAACTATGATTACATAATGCATGGTGGATTTGGTGGATTTAGCTGTCAATTGTATTAATTAAAGTTTTAATATTAAATCTTTTCTTATTAAGATTTATAAAATTTAAATTTAGGAGTAAAATATTGATTATTCAAAACATTTCTTTTTCTTTTTCCCTCATTTTTTTAGTTAAAAGCATTAGTTTTCAACATTCTCAATCAAGTTAGTAAGGGTAGAGAAAGGAGCCAAAAAATTAAGAAAAAAGAAAAAAATAAAGTGAATAGGAAGAGAGAGAAAATGCTGAATGAAATATAAAGAAATACAAGTTATGATAAATATATAGCAAAACATTTAGATGAACTTGCAAACAACACACTGAGGTCAAGATGAACAAAAAAAGGGATAAAATAGACCAAGGGAGGTTAAAGTGTAGTGAAAGGATGAGAAGAAAATGATGAAAAGACCAAGGAAAACATAACCAACATTTAAAAGAAAACAACACTTGAAACATCCATAAATCCTTAAAAAAACAATAGAAAAAGTCACTTAATAATTTGTACAATGAAACTCTTCCAAACAACCTTACAAGATGATAGTAATAAAATCTTAATAACATTGAAAGAATACCCACATGCAAATCCCTAAAAGTTCATCCAAACCTAATCAAGAAATATCTTAATCTTGAGTAAAAGATGAATGCATAATGTATTTTGAATCCATTCCAAATTTTAGATATTTTGAAAAATCCTCATTGTTGTTGAAGAAAGTAGCCTTACTATTATTTATCAAAGATGAGATAATAACTTTATCTTTAAAATAATAAAGTTATATTAACAAGTTTGTAGTATTGAAAATTGTATACCTTTGAAATTTGACCTACATATTTTGTAACCACTTTGGTGTCCATTCCCCTACCACCTGAGTAGGCTCACTTTAGCCCTTGCATCATCCTTTTCCTTCTCGGGCTGCTCAAGACACCTTTCAGCAGTTATCCTTCAGCTTTTGTTTCTTGTTAGCCATGTGTCTCCCTAGTCTCCTATTGTTTTTGAGTGTGATTCATTTGGACAGTAGCGCACCACGCGGACCTCTGCATGCCACTCATTCATCCTGTGACATCTTAGCATTCGAATGTCAGTTCTGAGTGCGCCTTTCCACTTGTTACCTATCTTGGTCGGTGGGAATGACTCGAAATCTTCTAAACGGCTCGCCGGCCCTCTTTTCCCTCTCCTCTCATTTTAAACCCATCTTTATCTTCATTCAAGCTCTCTAGTTTCACCATACAATCTCTCTTATTCTTTGGGCTTTTACAACTTCCTTCGGTTCTCTCTCACTTGCTACAATAGTTTCTATTTTTCTACAACACTTTGAAGCTCTCACAATATCTCTTGCGAATCTCTTGGCTTTCTCAAGCCTCTTTGGTAATATCTTAATATCATTCTCTTTATCTTATCTTTGAGCACCTTGGGATTTATCACATCCCCTATATATTTAATCATTTAATCATTCTAGCATTTATCTTTTATTCTATCAATCTATTCGGGTTGTCCATGGAGGTGGAAACATCAAAACGGGGATCTGACTGAGGAAAACTCCAAACACAACCCCCAACATTTTCCTTCTTGCTTGTGTGCAGGTTTATAATCATAGGAAGAAGATCATTTAGCTGGAGGTTTCATATTGTGGACTGGCTGTGAGCTTCCTTCTCTTCCCTTTTCTCAAGTCATTCCAATATTTTTCATTTTGTGTTATTAGTCCATCTTGTTGTTTATTTACATATAATTAATATTATAATTGTATCTATAATCCCTATATGGTTTCCGTTTTTTGATTGTATTGGACGACAGTGCGTCGTGTTGGTGTCTCAGCTCCGTGCAGTCGTCCCGAGGACAAAGAATCAACAAAGTTATCCAAGAGTCTCATTTGTAGTTTATTAGCTTAGATTTTCACTTTTATACCCTGGCTCACCTTAGTGCCAGTTTGAGTGAGGTAGTAGCAGATCGATTTGTCCTTTGAGATTCATCATCTTGGAGGTGACAGATCCCCTCCTCTACAAAGTTCTACAAAAGAAAAGCTTTGAATATTTTACCTATAATGAAGATAGGCATGTGGAAGTTGCATGATAATCTTGAAGGGAATTATGTGTACAAAACTTAAAATATGACGAAAAATTATTACGAAAAGTAAAGAAATATAATATTAAATAAATAAGTATATATCACAACATACTGATTTATGTGTTGAAAAGTCTTTCAATATAAAATCTACACAATGTATTATGAAATCTAAAAGAAGATTACAATATTATAGATATTATAAAAGTGCATAATATTGTAACTTCGCCTACCACATATCATTTATTAATTAAATAAATTAAAAATTAAATATGTATTTATTCATTAACCCATTTTCCCATGTTCTAGCATCCTAATTTACTCCCATTTCTAATCTAGATAATTTGATGAATCTTATTTACTAAATCTTACATTTTCCACTCATAAATTATAAAAACTCATCCTTCTTACACTCTTCATCTCATAACTACCCAACCAACCTAGTATGAATGCTTATCTCTCCACTAACCATAATCATTGATCAATCCAATCTTACATCCATAAATCTATTTGCCTACAGAAGAGTACGTTGTAAAACTATCAACTAAGCCTTTGGAATTGCCTTGTCATAATAAATACAATGGATAATTAGGGAAAAGGAAATTATCTTTGGGGACTTCTTGAGTCCTCATTTCACCTTTTTACATGTATTCTCTCTTTTAGCTAAGTTTCTTTTTCTTGGGAGTATAACTCACTTCTCTTTACATTTACAAGAAATTTTGTGTACATTAGCGCTTTATGAAGTCTTCTGTTGGGGAATTGTATTTGTATCCTTGAATTTGTTTGTTCCTCCTTATATTGCACTTAAGGGCTAGCATTGATGTGAATAAGATTATTTAGTAAACAATTCGTTTCTAGTACCTATTCATAGTTGTGTTATTAAGTTTACTTATGATACGTATAGGGAACACCTTATTATTTTGTTTTATGTATTGAATATGATTATGAAACTTCTTATAATTTCATATCATATTTCTCACCTTTCAAGACTTCTTTTAAATATTACACATTGGATCTTTTATATTTATGTATGCTTCTATTATCACTTAACAATACAAAATTCTTTGTCACATCCGTCATGTAAATGATTTTTTTTTTCTTATGACGATTTCAGTAAATGAAAGTCAAAATGACTATAAAAATTCTACAAGTACACATATATTGAAAACTTTAGCAAAAATTTAAATTTTAATATAATGAAACCTTTTAAAATAATAAATTTAAACTAAATTTCAAATAATTGGGAAAAGAGATATTTCCTTTAAAGTATCACAATAAAAAATACAAAAATTAAAAATTAAAAAATATATATTAAAACTTATGGGTAGATAGCCCATTGTCGTCGACATAGCCCACGAAAGTTAGAAAGTGAAATGCATGAAAATGAAGCAAACCATTTATCTACCTATATTTATAAGCTCCAATCTAGGTGATCTGAAATGTCAAATGTGAATTTTTGGTCCAAAGAGACAATCAAGACCTCCGATTAACTTCAATAGTCTTTCATTGATGGTAAAGCACAAATACTTTCCAAGGAATCTACTAAGAAATAGGATGTGTCCTCTTCTTCTAACTGCAATAAGACATTGTCAAAACTTTTTGGTTCGCGTCTCAAAGGTAAGACGACTTCTCCTATTTCCCACTGTGATGATCTGGAGGTTGGTTCCTTTTCCATCTCGATCCTCGACTGCATTGTGGACAAGACCAGGGAAAATTTGTCTTATGTTTTGGTTGGAAACTTTGTTGGTGCTCGCCCTAATATTCAGATAGTTCAAGCTTGGGTTTCCCGTAAATGGAAAGGAAAAGGTCAGATTGAGATGGTTGCTATGGAAAATGTTTTTTTCCCTTTTCCTTTGTTAGTGATGAGGATTTAAGATCTATCTTATCTGGAGGCCCCTAGATGTTGGGTAAATCCTCTTTAGCTCTAAAACAATTGGAACCAGGCTTTAGTCCTAAGGATTGGGAATGCAATACAGATCCCATTTGGGTTCGCCTTCCTGTCCTATGCTTGGAATATTGGGATGAGGAGATCTCCTCTAGTTTGGCCACCTATTTTCGTGAACTCTTGATTGTTGACCCTATGACTGTAGCCAAAAGAAGATTGGTTTAAGTGTCTCTTTGTGTAAATATTAAGCATTATGTTGATCTTCCCCTTGAAATCTCTTTGAACTCAAAGTTGGGGAAATGGATTCAAAAAGTGGAATATAAATCTATGCCCTTCATTTGCTTCCACTGTAAAAAAGTTGGACATTAGGCCAGCGATTGTTCGAAGAAACCCCCTTTGAAAAAAATCTGCAAAAAGAAATCCTTCGGATAGATGATGTCTGGGGAAGCCCAACGGACCTTGTCTTTTGAAGGGGAGATGCCTTCAGGCTAGGAAGACCAATTATGGAAGGTAGTTATGAACGATGATATCAATATGTCTCTTTCAGAAAAGATGACCCTGTCAAAGGTTCAAGATGCTTGTAATGTGAACTCCTTTGCCTAGGCAGACTCCCATCTTCCTGATCCATGGGGTTTGGGTGTGTCTCTTGATCAAGAGGCCATTGTTGCACCTATCTTGGAGGATTGCAACCCTCAACTGATTGTGGATGTGAGTAGTGCCTTGAATCCCCTAAATTCTCATATTGTTGTTGGGCTATTAGAAAAGGACTCCTTTGATCAATAGGTCAAGGATTCAAATCCTTTCATTGAAGTTAAATCTTGGAACCATGGGTGTAGCTCCCCTACCTCGAGCTCGATTGGAGTTAAAACTAGGAATAGACAAAGAGTGGACTGTGGATCTAAATCAAGAGGGCTAGGAAGACCACCAAATATATTCAATATAAAAAAGAAAAGAAGAGATTGTTGATGGTGCCTAAAGAACTCTTTTGGAAATGGGGATTGGATCCCCTTCCCTTGTTAAATGAAGATCATCTCCTAGAACTTTAGGGAGCTTAATCACCCACATAAGAATGATCTCCTCTCTAATCTAGTGAGGGATCATAAACCTGAGATTTGTCTCATTCAATAAACTAAAATGCCTTCTAGCTAACCAGAGAAAATAAATTTTGTTGTTTTCAAGGACTGTGGTGTTCATTGCTTTGATGTTGATGACGCGCCGGCTAGTATTTCTGCCTTCTGAAACTCAAAACTTATCCAAGGTCTGACTATCTTTTCCATCTCTAATCACTTTACCACTAGATTTAATAATTTGAGAGATGGTTCTTCTTGGATCATTTCCAACATTTATGCTCTGAATAGTAAAAATGCTAGAAAATCCCTTTCGTCTCCGCTGATTAATGTTAGACAATCTTTCCCAAATGAGAAGTGGATTTTTATGGGGGACTTTAATACTCCACTTTCAAGTGAGGAGAAAATGGGAGGGGATTCGATCACTAAAGGTAGTAAGCAAGATTTGTCTGATATTATCAACTCCTTGGGTTTAATGGATCTTGATCTTAATGGAGCTAGATACACCTAAACTAATAGGCATAGTGTCTTTGATCTTTTTTAAGTCAAGTTGGATAGGGGACTCCTTTCCTCAGATTGGCTGATGGAGTTTTCCTGTTATCTTTCTTCTCTTTCAAGGATTGGCTCGGATCACTTTTTGATTATTCTGAGTATCTCCCCCCTCTTTAGAGGGAAAGTTTTTCCCTTCAGGTTTGAGAAGATGTGGAACCTAAATGCTAATCTATATGATACCATCACACAGTGGTGGGGTATTGATGTCCAGGGAACGACGATGTATAGAGTGGTCAAAAAATTGTCTAATGTGAAGTCTAATGTCCAGAAATGGAATTAATCTTCTTTTTGTAATATCTTCCAAAGGAAGATCTCTCTTAAAAGGGAACTTGATGATATTAGAAAGAAGATTCAAACTCTTGGTTATGATCTTCATGGGCAAAAAGCACAAATCTGTGTCACACTTTTATAAAGGAACTTGCCAACACAACTAAAATTGTTTAACTTTGACTGCGTAAAAGTGACATTTCTAAATTGAATTTTGAAATGTTGTAAATAGATCAAATGTAGGGATATAATTAAATTTAGGTTTGTTATTTTTGAAAAAAAAATTGAAAAAATTTGATAGTTTTTATAAAAATTCAAAGACAGTTTTTTCATTGCTGAAAAATGTTGAAAAATAAGGGGTTCTAGTCGGTGTCACCAAAAAAAATGAAAACGGACTTTATTTATTTATTTATTTTTTTCCAAATAGAGAACATATATATGTAGTGTTACAAAAATAATTTTGATATATATTTTTCTCGTTATAATATTTTGAAGTCTAACATAGCTAAATTTGACAGTTTTCATTCAGCGTAAACTTTTGACTACTAAATTTATCATTAACCAAAAAAACAAAATACCCTTTTCGAGGAGATTCTCTCATCTAGTGAAAAATATTTTTTATATTTCTAATCAACCTTTTTTTTAACTTTAAAAAGCTACTCGCAATGTTTAATTAATACAAATATTAAAATTAATCAAAAAACTGGAAAAATTATGTCTAGATTCATGACTTTCAACTCTACAAAAGGGTATTTTTTTATTTTTGTAAAAACACTACTCTGCTCAAAGAAAAATTGAGCAGAAGTGAAAAGTTTCAGAAATATAGAGTTTTTCACCTTTTTTGTGCCACATCACATGACACATAGGCTAGTTTGGCCGGACTAACCTTAGTTTTAACAATAAAAAATAAATTTGAATTTTTTTAATGGAAATATTAGAACAAAGGGATTTTGACCGAACTAAGTATAGTTGAAATAAGTTTGGCCAGACTTCCAGTGCCATTTCGGCATCACGTGGCACCACGTGACTCGAGAGTAGTCAGACCGGACTAAGTCTAGTTGGACGACTACCCTTCGTTGGCCCAATGTGTGACACAACTCCATGCTTTTTCCCTCATATCATGGATAAAGAAGTTGAAGTCCTCTCTAAACTTCATGATGTCATATCCAAAGAAGAAGAATATTAGAAACAGTGGTTAAGAGCTATCTGGCTCAAAAGCGGGGACAGGAATACCAATTTTTTCTATATGACAACTTTGAAACATAAAGCATCTAACAGAATCAAGTGGATTTACTCCAATAATCAATGGGTTGATAATCAAGAGGAGATGAGTTAGGAGGCAATGAATTTTTTCTCCTCCCTTCTAGCTAAAGAGGAGCAGTTAGATGTGTGTTCTCAAGAAGATTTACTTCATGAAATCCCTAACTACTTGTTTCAGGAGATGAACAAGGAGCTCACTAGAATTCCTTCTTCCGAGGAAGTTAAAGAGGCAGTTTTCTCCTTTGAAGGAAACAAGGTCCCTCGTCCCGATGGCTTCCCCATGTTATGTTTTCAAATGTTCTCACAAATTGTGGGAAAAGATGTTGTGGATGCTGCTAGAGAGTTTTTTGGTTCTCGATCTCTTTTAAAGGAGCTCACCACCACTTTCATTGTCTTAATCCCAAAGAAATTGGATGCCAACTACTTTCAGGATTTCAAACCTATTAGCTTATGTAACTCCATCTACAAAATTTTCACTAAAATTCTTGTTTTTACACTGAAGAAAGTTCTTCCTCTTTTTATCTCGAAGTAGCAGAATGGTTTTGTTCAGGGGAGACAAATTCTAGATTCTATCATTATGGTCCATGAGTACATTCACTCACTTTTGGTTAATAAGACACCTAGGTTTTTGTTAAAGTTGGACTTGCTTAAAGCTTATGATAGGGTTAACTGGGATTTTCTTATCAAAATTCTTTGGGATTTTGGTTTTTGTAATCAATTCATTCAATTGGTGAATCAATGCATCTCCACGTCGGAGTTCTCTATTTTAATAAATGGATCTCCTTTGGGTTTCTTCTTTACATCTAGAGGTATCAGGTCACAAGGTGATCCCCTCTCTCCCTTTCTTTTCAAATTGATGGGTGAAGCTCTCAGTAAAATTATTCAAAGAGAGGTCAGTTTTGGAAGACTCAAAGAGCTATGCCCTTTTTCTCAAATTTCCAAGTTTGCGCCCATCAGCAATTTATGGATGATACTCTGTTCATGGGGAAAGTTCTATGGTGAAAGCTAAACTTTTCAAGTCTATTCTTAATCTTTATGAAAGAGGATCTGGGTAGAGGATTATCTTGCCGAAGAGTTCTATTTACTACCTCAATACACGTGCCCATAGACAAACCAAGATAGCTGATATTTTGGGGTGTAAATTGGCTTCTTTACCAAATACCTACTTGGGATTACCACTATGTTCATGACCTGCTCCTAATTCCTTCTAGTCCAGTTTGATTGAACATTTCTAGAATAAGCAGGCTAGTTGGAAAGGTGCCCTTTTGAGCCAAGTTTGTAAGCTTTAGTTAATTAAAGCCTCCTTGCAAAATCTTTTGGTCTATGCCATGAGTTTGTTTAAAGTTCCTTCAAAATTCACTAATTGGATGAAAAAAATCAAAAATAATTTTCTATGGATAGGTACTAAATCTAAAAACCGCCTTCATCTTGAATCTAATGGGTGAAAGAAGGTGACATAAATAAAAAAAGTTTCCATTAGTTTGGCCTCATACATTAAAAAAAAGGAAACAAGATTCAAGAATTGATTGGGTTAGATGGGGATCCTCTCTCTCAAGCCAAATGAATTCATAGGGAGGCTATTAGTTACTTTTGCTCAATAATTAACCCTCCTCCCATTTTAGATCCATGGGTGATTGAGTTGTCAGAGAAGCTTCTTCATGTTATCCCTAACATTTTGGGCCTTGGTGATATGAATCATTTGGAGTGTAGTTTATCTGAAGAGGAAGTCAAAGAGGTGGTCTTTTCCTTGAGCCCTTTTAAATCTTTGGGGCTACATGGGCTTCCCCCTTCTTCTTTCAAGAATAGGGGGATACTTTTGCATAAGATATAATTTTGGCCTCTAGAGAATTCCTTATGTCAGTAAGCATTCCAAAAGAGATCAACAATTAAAGTCATTATATTTCCATATTCCATCCACCTTCAAATCCATCCTACCCTTAACGCACCTTATCATCTTCTCAAAGACCAAGTAAACCCTTTACTTAACACAAGAGTCTACAAGGTACCTTGCTCTTGTGCTAGCCCATACATTGCTGAAACATGTTTCTCCATTAGCATCGATATTAAGGAACATTGTGCTGACATCAAGCATGATAGGGTCTTAAAGTCTACCTTAGCTAAACACTCGTCCAAAATCAAACACCATATTTTCCTTGAAAACACTCAAGTCTTACCTAAAGAGGACAACTATTTTGAGGGGAAACTCAAAGAGGCTATAGAAATCAATAAGCACTCCTACAACCTAAATCGTGATGAATTTTGCACTTTGAGTTTCTCTTGGCACCATTTACTTGCTAGCCTTAAGCATCGATCTCTTACTCCCTTCCACCCCCCCTTGACCCTTTCCTTTTCTACCTTCCAACCATTCTCTTTCCCGCTCCCTTCCCTTCTTCCTTTGTGTTTGTCTCTTCCTTTTCCTTCCCCCTTTATTTCATGTATTGTTCCTTTTCTTTCTTATCCTTTTGTCTCTATCTAGACCCTTTTTTTTGTATTGGTTTAATTTCTTCCTTTTTGTTCTTGATTAGAGGTACTCATATTTATGCTTTCATATGTTTTTAATTGTATGTTTAGGTAAATATATGTATTGCATACTTTCTTACATACATCTACTTACTCATTCAATTTCTTGTTTAATTTTGGTTTTCTTTGTTTATATAATTTTGCTTAGATTTTGTGTTTTTTAGTTTTTCCTTGTTTAGTATTCAATTTTTTGATGATTTATTAGTGTTTTTTTAAAACACATTTAATTGTTTTTCGCTCTTTTTATTTTATTTTTGTATTTTTGTTTATTTTATTTTTCTTTTGTTATTTATTTTTGGGGTTTTCTTACATTTTAGGATGTTTTTATGCTAATTATTTCTTTTTAAATTTTGTTTTGGTTTTCATTATTGAGTGAGTGTGGGACTATTATTTTATTTTTGTTTATTGAATTTATATCATTTAAATTTTTGTATTCGTTCATTTGCCCATTCCTTTACTTCGTAGATCATTTGTTCCTTTTTATTATTTGTTCTTTTTGTATTTTTTTATTTTTCTCAATTTTTTCTCCTCTTAGTTTGTGATTATTTTCTTTATTTTTCCCTTGTTTTGTCTTTTCCCTTTTTATTTTTGGTCTCTATTTTCTTTTTGTTCTTTTCTACTCTTTCTCTCGATTTCTGTGTCTTTCACTTAGCCACCCCTTACTCTATTTATTGGGTTTTGGTCTATAAATACATTCATTTTTCTCTTCTCCAGCGCTCCATCCTAATGATGAATCATAGAGTATGATTCTAAACGTTGATGCAAAAATAGTACACACACTCAAATCCAAAAGCTCTATAATTAAGAGATCAACAATACTTACATTGTCTTGATTCCTAAGAAAAATGGACTAACAAAATGACTAATTTTAGGGCTATAAATCTCTATAACACCCTTTACAAAATCTTTTGCAAACTCCTACTTAACAGAGTCAAGTCTTTTCTCGGAAGGATGATTCGTGAACACCAAAAAGGTTTTGTTTTAGGTAGATAGATTTCTAAGGAGTTTTTTTATACTAACAACATAAGGTTTATTTACAATGAAATAGTTTGTGTTCTATAATGATTACAAGCTTTCTTTCTAAACCAAAAACTTTTGTTTTCTTTACATCTTTTTTTTACCTTCCTTTTGAACATAAAAAAAAAACATATAATATCTCATTAACATTTTCAAATTTGTTAACTTTTAATTTTAAAAAAAGAAGTTATTTTACATAATTTAAAAAAAAATATAGGTATGTTAGTTGATGAATAGTTATTGTGTCATAAAAGGATAGTCCGTATTAAAAGAAAAATCGCAATTTATCAAACATTAGAAAAAGGGGAAGGCACACATGCCATGAGTTGTGACATCATGTAGAGACGCAAACTGCATGATATTCTTTTAGGAATGAGGCAACAAAAATATATAGAGAAGCTATTTGCATGTGATTAAAAAAATATAAAAAAATATATTCTCCACCCTTAGCAAAAGTGAAAGGAAAAGAAATATAATCTACACAATATCCACGAATAATGGAACGGAAAGACGCTAAAGAATTCACTTTGACCAAAACAGATGGGAAGTGCACTACGGAAATGTGCTAGAGAATGCACTTTCATCAAAACGGAGAGGAGATGTTCCAAAGGACGCGAATGTCTTTTTTCTGACTTGATCTAAAGAATGTTCTTAACACAGCATTGCTTTGCCTGTATTAGGGGATTCCCTTTTAATTCAATAGATGACATCTGAAAGGTGTGGGGTTGGTTGGTTGAAAGTTTTAAATTTTATTTTCTCAGGATGAGGATTAATTATAATCAATCCTAAAAGTAGTGATAAACCGTTATGGAAGAATTGAAAGATTGGTGGACTTGGTGAATTTAGTTTTCGGTTGTATTAATTAAAGTCTTAATATTAAGTCTTGTTTCATTAAGATTTTTAGAAATCGAATTCAACAGTAACATATTGAGTATTCAAAACATTTCTTCTTGTTTTTCCTTCAATCTTTAATTAAAACCATTGGTTTTCATTAGTTTCAGTCAGGTTAGTAAGGGTGGAGAAAGGATTAAAAAAGGCAAAGAAAGAAGTCAATAAGAAGAAAGGGAAAAGGTTGAATGACATATAAAGAAGAACAAGTTATGATAAATATATAGCAAAATATAGATGAGGAAAGTTGCAAACAACACATCGAAATCAAGATGAGCAAGGGATAAGATAGACCAAGGGAGGTTAAAGAGTATTGAAAGGATGAGAAGAAAATGATGAAAAGATCAATAGAGGCTAAGGAAAAAATAATCAACATTGAGATAGAAACAAACACTTGAAGCATCCATAAATCCTAAAAAATAACAATAGAAAAAGTCACCTAATAATTTGTATGATAAAACTCTTCCAAGCAACCTTACAAGATAACAATATGAAAATCTTAATGACATTGAAAGAATACCCACATGTAAATCCCTAAAAGCTCATCCAAACCTAATAAAGAAATATCTCATTCTCGAGTGAAAGATGAATGCATAATGTACTTTGAATCTTATTCCAAATGATAGAGATTTTGGAACACCCTCATTGTTGTTCAAGAAAGTAGTCTTACTATTATTTATAGATGAGATAATACTCTTATCTTTAAAATAATAAACTTTCATTTCCAAGTTATACAAAAGAAAATCTAAGAATATTTTGTTTATAAGGAAGCAAGGTACATGCAAATATCATGGTAATCTTGAAGGGAGTGATGTGTACAAAACATAAAATATGATGAAAACTTATTACGAAAAGTAGAGAAATATAATATTAAATAAATAAATAATTCTATTACAAAATGATGATTTATGTGTTGAAAAGTTTGACTATCAAATCTTTACAGTGTATTATCAAATCTAAAAAAAGATTACAATATTATAAATATTTTTATAATACATAATATTATAACATCACCTATTACTTATCATTTGTTAATCAATTAAATATAAAATATTTATTTAATTATAAACCCAACTTTCCATGTCCTAACATCCTAATTTACTCCCATTTCTAATTTAGATAATTTAACAACTATTATCTATTAAATCCCACTTTTTCACTTATAAATTAAAAAAGGTATTATAAAAAACCATCTTTCTTACACTCTTCATCTCATATGTAACTACCTAACCAACCTAGTATGAATGCTTGATCTCTCCATTGAGCCTAGTCATTGATCAACCCAATCTTAAGTTCGTAAATCTACTTATCTACTAGGGAATATGTTGTAAAAATATTAACTAAGCCTTTGGAATTGCCTTTTCATATTTAATTACAACTGATTGTTAGGGAAAAGGAAATTGTCTGGAAATTGTCTTTGGGGAATTTTCTTGAGTCCTCCTTCATTCACTTTCTTACATGTATTCTCTCTTTTAAAGAAGATTGTTTTTTCTTGGGAGTGTTCACTTTTCTTTACATTTACAAGAAATTTTGTGTATATTAGTATCTTATGAATATTTGTTTTTTGGACTTGTATTTGTATCCCTGAATTTGTTTGTACCTCCTTATATTGTATTTAGGCCTTGTTGTTGATGTGAATAAGATTATTTAGTGAAAAATTCCTTTGTTGTACTTTTTCACACTTGTGTAATTAATTTTATTTGAGGTACTTATAGATAACACTTAGCATAGTTAAGCCGAGAGGCATTCCTATACAGTCACAGCAGGGGGAGTGAAGGATAGAATAAAATGAGAATATTCTATGTAAACCTTAAAGAAAATGGAAGCATGATGGAAGTTACAATGCGACGTGGATGGTCTCCATTTACAATCTTATATTCAACATTAAATGCTTTGCAATTACAATCCAACTTGGATGGTCTGTAGTTACAATCATTACAATTCAATGTTGATTGCATGGGTCATGAAAAACGTAACTGAAGATGAAGTGACCTGAAATGACTATTGTACGTGCGCTACATATACATCCTCCGATAACTTGCTTGCATTTTATTTTTTAGCTATATCCATTTTATTCTTACATTTAACTTGTTCTCTGCCCAGACATTTTCCTAAGTGAATTGAATTAGGCTTATGCTTTGATGACTCATCAGGACTTTCTTTCTAGTTCCGCCATCGAATCCTGGGGTGCACATTATTTTTATTACTGGTGAGATCGATTTCAATGATTTTTCTATGATTTTGAATCATTTTGCAACATACAAATAGCCTTGTGTTATGTCACCTTGCAATCATTGCATTCAATGAGATGACATCTAGCCTCTGCTATGAATATGATTGTAGATCTTGCATGCATGTCTACCAGACTATTTATAACTATAATATATAACAAAAATCCCCATACCATTCCATGCCCTATTCAAAAGCTCTCATTTTTGCACAGACAACAAGAACACTGGAAAAGAATTTGGGTTTATACATGCCTATCACATTTGTTTGAAAGTTGTGAAAGGATTTTCATTAGCTCCACTTTTTGTAAATATAGCAATCATTGCATTCCATAAGATGATATCTCTTGGGCCTTTGAGGTAACGTTTCTTAGACAATTTTAGATTAAAGACCCTATCTACTTGATTATTGACAAACGTTCAGATCAAGGTAACGAGATAATGTTTGACAGCCAAAACTTAGATGTTATGTGTAAATTGTTCACATAAACATTTTTTAATTTTCAATTAATGTGCTACTTCCAATTAATGTGTCCAAACACCAGAGATTTAGATTCATTCCAAACAATTTTGGTGCACTCTATAGAGCTTGGAGTACACATCAACATCTGACATAATATGGTTGATATAGAATCTAAGTCATTTAATAGAATTTTATAGTATTATTATTTTTTAAATGATTTTTATTGTTATATTATTTTTAAAATGTTAGTTAAGTATTTGTTACATTCTTATCTTAAATAAATTATAGTTATCTAAATCCTTTTTTAAATTAGAAAGTTTCAATTAAATAATTTAATTGTGATACTTTTAAGATTTCTTTCTACTAAAATAAATTGAGATTATATCAAAAATATCTTTCTACTTTAAAATAAATAAATTATATAACATTTATTTCTATCATATGTAATCTTTTACTAAATCTCAACCATATTTCTGATGTTTCTATATTTGAGTTTTCTTTATATTATATATAAATTAAATAAAATAAGCATTAAATAATTGCTTCACATAACGAAATCAATTTTTATTATTTTTAGAATAGATATGTATAGTTGTATTGATGGACACCATTGATTTGATATAAATAAATAAAGAATCTTAATTTCCAATTGAGAAAAATAAAAAGTAAATTCTATATTTCAACATTTTAAACATAAAATTATAATTTCTAAATTTATTGCTAAATCTTTGTCTTACACTCCAAACTTACAAATGAAAAGGAATTCTAAATCCTTGTCTAAAATAAAAAGTTTCAATTAAATAATTTAATTTGTGATACTTTTTGGATTTCTTTCTACTAAAATAAATTGACATTATATAAAAAATATCTTTCTACTTTAAAATAAATAAATTATATAACATTTATTTCTATCATATGTAATCTTTTACTAAAAGTCAACCATATTTTTGATGTTTCTATATTTGAAGTTTTTTTATATTATATGTAGATTAAATAAAATAAGCATTAAATAATTGCTTCACATTTCTTACAGTTACTATGCATGAAAGAGGAAATAACAAAAGGCATGAAAGAGGAAATAGCAAAAAGCTAAATGGGCAAAGAAATGTCTATTCATTTTAAAAACTGAAGTTTAAGTTTTAGGAAATCAATTTTAATTATTTTTAGAATAGATGTGTATAGTTATATTGATGGGCACCATTGATTTGATTTAAAAAAATAAAATAAAATCTTAATTTCCAATTTAGAAAAATAAAAAGTAACTTCTATATTTCAACATTTTAAACATAAAATTATAATTTCTAAATTTATTGTTAAATCTTTGTCTTACATTCCAAACTTATTGAAAAAAAATTCTAAATCTTTGTTTAAATTAGAAAGTTTCAATTAAATAATTTAATTTGTGATACTTTTAAGAATTTCATTCTACTAAAATAAATTGAGATTATATCAAAAATATCTTTCTACTTTAAAATAAATAAATTATATAACATTTATTTCTATCATATGTAATATTTTACTAAATGTCAACCATATTTTTTATGTTTCTATATTTGAATTTTCTTTATATTATATATAGATTAAATAAAATAAATATTAAATAATTGCTTCACATTTCTTACAGTTGTTATGCATGAAAGAGGAAATAACAAAAGGCATGAAAGAGGAAATCAATTTTAATTATTTTTAGAATAGATGTGTATAGTTAAATTGATGGGCACCATTGATTTGATAAAAAAAAAAAAAAAAATCTTAATTTTCATTTTAGAAAAATTAAAAATAATTTCTATATTTCAACATTTTAAACATAAAATTATAATTTCTAAATTTATTCCCAAATCTTTGTCTTACATTCCAAGCTTAGAAATGAAAAATAATTCTAAATCCTTTTCTAAATTAGAAAGTTTCAATTAAATAAGTTAATTTGTGATACTTTTAAGAATTTCTTTCTACTAAAATAAATTGAGATTATATCAAAAATATCTTTCTACTTTAAAATAAATGAATTATATAACATTTATTTCTATCATATGTAATCTTTTACTAAATCTCAACCATATTTTTGATGTTTCTATATTTGATTTTTCTTTATATAATATATAAATTAAATAAAATAAGTATTAAATAATTGCTTTACATTTGTTATAGTTACTATGCATGAAAGAGGAAATAATCAAAGGCATGAAAGAGGAAATAGAAAAAAGCAAAACAGACAAAGAAATGTCTATTGGTTTTAAAAATTGAAGTTTAAGTTTAACAAATCAATTTTAATTATTTTTAGAATAGATATGTATAGTTGTATTGATGGACACCATTGATTTGATTAAAAAAAAAAAGAATCTTAATTTCCAATTTAGAAAAATAAAAAGTAACTTCTATATTTCAACATTTTAAACATAAAATTATAATTTTTAAATTTTAAAAATCAAAGTTACATGAACATAATAATCTACATATAGCCAAGCCTTAATATTAAATACTATAATTTAGCCTAATCCTTTTCTGTTGAACATAATATTTAGCCAAACCTTAACCCTAAACCTAATCTTACCATAATTGAAACCTAAACCTAATCTTAACCCTAACCGTAGAATTAAATACTACCTATAACTTGAATTAAACCCTAACCCTATTTCAATACTAATACTAAAAATTAAGCGCTAACCTTATAAATTACCACCTATATATTATACCATAACCCTATTCTGGTACCAACACTAACTCTAACACTAATTCAACTACAATTGAATTGTAATACTAACCCTATCCCTGATTTATCCCTACTCCTAACCTTCACATTAATTAGAATTGAAGGCCAATCCTTATCCCAAGCATTATCCTACAATAACCTTTATTCTAAATCTAACCTTACCTTAATTTAAACATAACTATAGCCTAACCCTTAACTTAAATATAACCCTAGAATTAAACACTACCTACAACTTGAACTCTAATATAACAATAATTGAAGCCTAACCCTAAACTAAAACCTAACCCTAATTGAACCTTAATTCTAATTGAATTCTAACCTAACACTGACCCTAATTGAACTCTAATCCTAATTTAACTCTAACCTTAATGTAATTGAATCATAATCCCAATTTTAAACCCCATCGAAATCTAATAGTAATCCTAACTATAATGAAATCCTTATTATAACCAAATCCTAACCTTCACAATATCCCTAATTATAGCCTAATCTTACCATAAATGAAACCTAAATATAACCTAACCCTAAACTTGAATATAACCCTAGAATTAAACCCTAACTTTAATTTTAACCCTAATCTAACCATAGTTAAATCCTAAAAACCCTAAATGTAGTCCTAACTCTAACCCTTAACGCTTACCCTAACCTTATGATATAAACCCTAAACTCTAGACATAATCCTAACCATGCTTTCGAAGAGTCATTCTCTTAAACGACCATAAACAATGGTTTTAAATTGCCATTTTCATCTACAAACCATGCTTTACAAGAAAATTTCTATATCTATTATCCCTATTATCCTAGATATGGATAAAAAATAATGAATTATTTTTCGATAATTAAATGCTGAAAAAAAAAAATGAATAAATAATAATTAAATAATCTAGATAAATTCAACAACCCTTAATCAATAGAAAATAATAAAAAAACATTTAAAAAGTTTGAAAAATATGGGATGAAGATAAACCTTAAAAAAATGCTTATCCTTTAACTAAACTATAGACCATGAATTTAGCCAACAATCTAGGCAATAAACACCAAAACAATAATATATCATAGTGCACAAGTGGCATACAAAGGATTATATTGTAATCATAAATACAAATGATTTTTATTATTTCATCAAATTAAAAAAGATGAAAGTAGCACATAAAAGATAATAAAATTAGTATAAGTTTATTAAACACATCCAGTTGAAGGATGCTCATATATGTTATATAGAAGTATTTTAGATATCTATACTAATAAAAAAAATTAATATGTATAATAGAGTTATTTTATTTTAACTAAAATTATTAAATTTAAAATTAATACAATTTTTCTTAAACTTGAATTTATTCATTTTTATAGAATATATAATAATTTATTTATATACTAGAATATTCTATTCTTTTACATAAGAAAATACATAATCTTTTCAATAAAGAATCTAAAAAGAATTTTTAAGAAGTGAAAATAGGTTTAAATTTGAAAATATAGAAATTATTTTATAACATGTACATTTTTTTTTTAATCAAGTCTTAACTCTAATACTACACCAAATTGAACCATATCCCTAAACCAAATTGAACCCTAACCCTAATTTAATTGAATAATAATCCAAATTCTAACCCTAATTAAAATCACATCCTAAGCCTAACTATAATTAAACCCTTATCACAATCAATCCCTACTACAATTGAACCCTAACTATAATTAACTATAACCCTTTAAACCCTAATTATAAGATTTGGGTCTAATTGAACCCAAACCCTAAGCTAATATTAACCCTAACCCTAATTGTGCTTGAACCATAATGTTAATTAAATACTAACTAAAACTTTATTTGAACCCTAACCATAACCCCCAGATTTATCCTACAATAGTAACCTTCGTTGTAATCTAACATTAATAATCTAAAATTAACCATAACCCTAATATAATCTAGCCTTAACCTTAACCCTAATCTAAATGTATTTGAACCTTTATGATAACCTAACCCTAAAATTAATCCAAACCATAATTAAACCCTATCTTAAACTTAAACCTCAACCCTAAAGTAACCTCAACCATAAACTTAAACTTACCTTGACCCTATCCCTAATATAAACTAAATTGAACCCGAACACTATTTGAATCTTTATGGAAACATAAACCATAACTCTAATTAAACCTTAACCCTAACCCTGTTTGAATGCTAACACTAAATCTAACTATAATACTGAACCTAATCCTAATAAAACCCTAATTAACTCTATTTCTAACCCTAACTCAAATATTCTGCCTAATTTAACTTCAACCCTAACCTAAATTTAACCCTAACCATCATTGTGCATGAACGATAACCCCTATTTAACTATAAATCTAACCCTATTTGAACTCTAACCCTAAATTGCTTTCTAAACCTAATCCTAAGCATGATCTAAACCTAATCCTAATCATATCCCTAACCCTAATTGTAATGATAACCTAACCATAACCATGAACCCAAACCCTAACGATAATCATCTATCACAACCCTAAAATGTAGCCCTAACCCTAAACCTTGGTACACTAATCATAACCCAAAACCTAACCCTAAACTAACCATGATTCTAAGCCTAACCCTAAATCCTAATTGTAAACCCTAACCCTAAATCCTAGCCCTAACCCTAAACATGATGTAAACCTACCCCTAACCATTTCTCTATTCAAAATCTTAAACTTCAACGCTAATCATATTCCTAACCCTAACCTGAACCATAAATTAAAACCTAATCCTAACCATAACTATAACCCTAAAACTAAACCTGATCCTTACCATAATGTAAACCCTTACCATAATCCTAACCTTAACCCTTAACACTAACCCTAATGTAAATCTTAACCCTACCAACTATGCAATCCCTAAACATAATACCAAACTTTAATCCTAATCCATACCCTAAACCGCAACTATAACCATAATTCTAACCCTAGACTTGATTGTTACCCAGATCCTAAACCTAACCCTAACACTAACCATGATGTAAATTATAATCCTAGCCATAAAACTAACCCTAACCATTATCCTAACCCTAGAAATAATCTTAAGAATAACCCTAAGCCTAACCCAACAATGATGTAAATCCTAAAGTCAAATTGCTGCTTCGATACTTATTCTATTGCTAACTCTAACTGTAATTAAACCCTAAATAAATTGTAATACTAATCCTAACCCTAACCCTAATCAAGATGTCAATTGTAACCCTAACAATAACCATAATTATAAGCTTAAACCTAACTATAACCCAAACCCTAAGACTAACCCTAACCCTTACAATGATATAAACCCTAACTATCATCCTAATCCTAATCCTAAACCCTATTCCAAACCATAACCCTAACCTTAACCATGATTTGAACCCTAAAATAACCATAATCCTAAGCCTTAACCTTATCCATAATCCTAACAATAACCCTAATCATGGTATAAATTCTAACCATAACAATAACTCTAAACCTAACCCTAACCATGATGTAAACACTATCTTTAATCCTAACACTCACCCTTAACCCTAACCCTAACCCTAACCATGATGTAAACCATAACCCGAGCTATAATACTAATACATTAACCCTAACCCTAACCCGAACCATGATATAAACTATAACCTTTACCATAGTCCTAACCACAACTCTAAACCATTACCCTTATCATAACCCTTACCCTAACCCTAACCTTACTTGATCATAATCCTAAACCCTAACCCTAAAAATAGGGAATGGCTTTACAACCCTTAGGATGCACCAATCATTTAAACCTAACCCTAACCCTAACCCAAAACCCATCCCTAATCTTAAGAGTAAATCTCATCCATAATCCTAATCCTAACTCTAAACCCTAACCCAAACATAACTATGACCCTATCCCTAAAACCCTAACCCTAACCATAATCCTCATGCTAACCCTAATCCCAAAATTAACTCTAACCATGATGTTAATAATGACCCTAACCTGAATCCTAACCCTAACCTTTACCCTAACCCTAATCCTAACCTTAACTCTGACTGTAGCTTGATATAAACCCTAACCCTAACCATAATCCTAACTATGACCATAACCCTAAGCCTAACCATAATCCTAAACCTAACCTTAACATCAACCATGATGTAAACAATAAACTTAAGCATAACCCTAATCATAATCCTAACCCTAAACCTAATCCTAACTCTAACTAACCATAATCCTAAACCCTAACCCTAACACTAAACTTTACCCTAACCCAAATTGAACTTTTATCCAAATCTATTCCAAAACTTATTATATCTCTATTAATATCTCTGACTGCAATCTTAACCCTAACCCTAACCTTAAGCCTAACCTAATAATAACCCTAAATCTAACTATATCTCTAACCAAAAACATAATCTAGAACTCCATTAGCAAACGAAATAATATACATATATCGGTTTGAAACCTAATCCTAATTCAATTTTACCCCAAAACCATTACCTAATTTATCTCTAATCATAATTTAACCCTAACCCTAATGTAATTGAATAATAACCCTAATTCTAACTCAAATTGAAATATAATACTAACCCTAACTATAATTAAACCCACATCATAATCAAACATCGCCCTTGTCAATACCCCTAATCTATACCTAATTGAACCCTACCAATAACCTAATCTTACCATAATTGAAACCTAACCATAATGTAACCCTAAGCTTAAAAATAACACTCAAATTCAGCCCTAACTACAACTTGAACCCTAATCTAGCAATACTTTAAACACTAGCCCTAACCCTAATCATAACCTAACTTGAACCATGATGTAAATCTTAACCCTAACCATAACACTAACCTTAACCCTAACGCTAACCATAACCATAATACTCGCGATTAAATACAGTTTTATATTATCATTAAAGAAAGTTTAATATATCTTAGATTTTAGTATTTTCTTTGATCTTGCAACACATATATATTCTAAAAAATAGTCTAAATAGATATAAAAATTTCATATATCTTTGCATAATAATATAATGATATTATAATATAATTTATTTTATCATTTACCTCGAACTCTAATAGGTGCCCCGAGAAGGATATCTCTCGGCATATTATATATATATTTTATTAAAATCAAATATATGTAAGCTAGTTATTCATTTGTCTCATGTACTAAATATGATACTAAAACTTCTCATAATTTCATTTAAATATTACATATTAGATCTTGTATCCTCACATATGCTTCTATTATCACTTAATAATATAATATTCTTTGTCACTCCCCTCGTGCATATGAAAGATTGTTTGGTATTGCTAAAAAACTGTTGCTTGTCTGAATTTTAATGATGATTTCAATTAAAATTAAAATTAAAATTTAATGACTCTAAAAATTTGACAATTAGACATATATTTATAACTTTAGAAAAATAAGAAATAAAAATCATAAAATGAAACCTTTTAAATAATGAATTTAAGCTAAATTTCAAATAATTAGGGAAAGAAATATTTCCATAAAAGTAGCGCAATAAAAAATACAAAATTTAAAAATTGAAAAATCTATATTGAAACTTATGGACTGCAATTGATTCCTGCGGAGACACAAACTTGGTAAAATAAATGGAGATGCGATCAATATATTGGTAGCCCATGGTCGTTGACACGGCCCACAGAATTCGGAAAGTCAAACCCCAGCAGAACCTACAACAATCGTTAAAAAATGATTTATTTTAAATTTATTAATGTTAAAATTTATTTTTGACAAATAAAAATTTATTAAATGGTTGGTTGTTTATAATAATTCATGTTTTTTACTTAAAAACAAAAATTTTAAATTTGACATTGTTTTGATAAAAATTGAATGTTGCTTGTTATTTAAGATATGTTTTACATAATTATATGTAGTTTTAATTATAAGAAAAGAGTTTGATAATTAAATTTTGTTGTGATGATTTGGGTTGTATAAAGTAGTTTTTTCCAAAAACAATGTCAATTATTTTATAATATATTTCATGTTTCACAATTCTATCCATATTTTACTTATATTTCAAAGTGTCTTCTTATATTATCAAAAGCTTGTATGAAACTTATCACAAATACAATATCTCAACCCTCGCACAAAAAACAAAAAAAACAACTAAAAAGATCCAAGATCCATAAGAAAAGCCAACTAGCTATATTTATTCTATTTTCAAGGGAGGTTATATAATTGTCCGAAGATTATTTTTATTTTTATTTTTGATATGTATCAGCCTATTTGATTTATTAAAAATGAATGTAAATTTTAGATTAATAACTTTCTATAAAGTACCTTCCTTGATTCAATATTTATAATTCATGAATTCATGGGTTATTTTGGTATAGATTTTATATACATTGTTTTCTTTTGAAGGTATGATTTACGTATTTATTAGTAGCTTTAATTACAAGAAAAGAGTTTGATAGCAAAAAAAAATTCTATGTTAATATGACCTACATTAAGTATTTTTTCAAAAAAATATCAACATTTTTAAATAATATCTTCATGTCTCACATTTTTATCCATGTTTACTTTATTTTCAAAAAATGTTCACTTATATTATCAAACACTTGGATACCCCAACTTGCATCAAACTTGTCATGAATCACCTCAGCACTAAGACAAAAACAACTAAAAAGATCCAAGACATATAAGCTTGAAACCAACTAGTAGATATTTATTATAAATACATTTATTCAATTTTCAAGTGAGATTACATAATTGCCTTAAGATTTTTTCTTATTTATTTTTAGATATGTGTAAGCTTAATGGATTTATTAAGTTTGGTATGTAAATGTGTATATTTTAGATAAAAAAATTTCTATAATGCATCTCCCTTGATTTGGTGCTTATAATTTATTGTTTTTTAATTTGACATTGATTTTAAATTGAGGTTATTTTGGAATTGATTATATGTTGTTTATTTTTGAAGAAATATTTTACATAATTATTAGTAGCTTTAATTTTAGAAAAATATTAGAAATGTCTTTTACATTGTCTAATGAGCTAACCTTGCAACAATTTTGTATTTATCTTATGCAATTTTAGTTATGTACATATGTGAACATGTTATAATTTAAAATTCTTACTAACACATTGAAGAGTGAAATCATGTACAAAATTATATTTGCACTATACAAAAAAAAGGAAAGTAGATCCCAATAAACTCAAACCTACCTCTTGTTTACACTATTTATGTAAATTAAGTCAAGGGTCAACACATCTTCTTAGAAAACATCTAGAATTTTGCCAATGTATCTAGTGCACTAATAACCACTATAAAATGGCTTGATAGTGGTAGTGTAGAGGGGGGAAAGTGAACCCTCTAACAAGTGCATAACAACCTCTCAAGGATTCTCTAATCGACCCCTTCAGTTAGGATAAGCACAAAACAAAAAGTTGTCAGGTGCCCCATAGATAACATGGGATTGGTCACATAGATCACATGAGGACCTTTTCTAGCTCTCCACTAGATTATTCAAATGCAAGTCATGGACAATAGTTTGATGTGTTGGCATGTTGTACATACAAAGTATGAAGTTTCGTATATAAAATGCAAAAAGACATGTATGTGTTCCAAATGTATTAGATAAGACAAACATACAATAGGAAGTAAAAATGACTATAGAATGCTTTAATAGAAGAATTAAAGAAAGGAAAGAAATATTCTCACATCTATTGAATGAATGAAGCTTCCAAAAATAGACTTCTCTCAGTAACCTACACACAAGCTAGAAAATTAAATGTTGGGGATGTGTTTTAGAGCTCTACAATAGTCAAACCCCCATTTTGGTGCTTCCACCTCCACGAACAACCAGAATGTATTGATAGATAAACCAATAAGTAAGAAAATGGATACACAATAATAATAATGCCATGGAGATAAAAATGAGATGAGAAGAATCTCCTTTTCCACACCCAAATTGGAGATATTGCTGGATGAAGAATAAAAAGTATGAAGTCTTCCTCAAAGAAAAAAAATGGCAAGTTTCAATCACAAAATTCAAAATATGAGAGAGAAAAGATGCATGAAAGAGAGCCAAGAGTGCAAGAGATTGATAAGAGAGCTCAAAAATTCATTCCCAAATGCTAGAGAGCTTTGATTTGAGTCTTAGAGAGCAAAAATGAGGCTCCCAACACTTGATATGGATGTTGGGAACAAAACTAATGTTGATGGTTGTGGAAAGAGGTGTTACAGACTCTACCAATTCCAAACATAATGCATCAACAACTACCTTTAGACTACAGATTCACAGGATGCTAGCATGATATGTAGACATATCTATGACATGTGTACGTCAATGAGGCATTCAATTAGTAGAATCTCAAAAGAGACAAAAGGAAGGGTGATGAGGCAAGATAGATGGACAAAAGGACAAGGAGATAAAGGAATTTTCTAATCAACATAAAGAAGAGGGATCTATGTAGCATGGAATTGCGTGAGGTGCAATGCACAATGTACTAGATTTTGCCCTCACTTTAGTGAGCATATTATTATCATAAGATGTGAGCTAAAGTAGACAAAGATACAAAGATTTTATTAAGATATGAATGGGAAACAAAATATTCAAACCATAGGGAGTTTCTCCCAAGGAAGTGTTGGCAATTTGCCATTAAGTTGTCATTGATGTCAACCAGTTTGGCTAGGTCACTGGTAAGTAAGAAATCATAACAAGGATAAGAAGATCAAGACAAAAGAACTGCTACCGGTAAATGTGACCTGTGTCATCTACCTATAAAGAAGGCTTACTAGTCAGGCATAAATCGAGATAAATGTTGTTTGTATTTTATGAAGGCACAACAACCGGTGAATAGAATAGAAAGGATGGTTGATGGTTATATTGGTAAGATAAGCTAAACTGGTAGTCAACCTTGGTTGACAAAGAATGTCAAACTGACATAGGAATCCAAGAAGAGGTGGATGCCGACAAGCATGATAGCTGGATGCCAATTGGAGGTACTGCATAGGTTGGTGGAGTGTGCATCGACGCAACAATCTGCGAGCAAGTTGGCCTTAATGACGAGCCCACAAGTCACAGAGGATGCTAGAGGATTGCAGCTCGAGGAAGACAAGATGGAAAAGCAACTCCTTTGATTATGCATGAATATTTGATCTTCGTACCTATTAGGTAAAGGAAACAACAAAGCCATTATTGGTGAGTGACAAAGAAAAGTAGAAAAGCATGGTGCAGGCCTCAAGTTTTAGAAAATATACTTTGGATTGTGCATATCTATTGCTGATTGATCGATGCCATGAAGATCTTATCCCTAGAAAAGCATATGAAATCAAATCAAATTCGGATTGAGTTGGATAAGGAAAACCTAACACGATAGTGTTTGAATGCGTTCTTGGCGAGAATCCATGATTATAAATACCTGAGCTGATAATAGAAAGAGATGATGCTTGAGGTGGAGAAGAAAGATTGAAGAGAGCTTGAGTGCCAAGAAGAATCATCTTCCTTAGAATTTATTCTAAGAAAGCTACAGAGTGCGTCAACAAGTAAACCAGTGAGAGGGTTTAACCGGTAGTGATAAAGAACTGGTATAAGTATAGTAGGTCTAATAGTTGAGAAAATTGGTGAAGTGTGAGTGACCAAGAAGGCATCCAGGTGTGACACAAAGTGTAGTGAGGCTGTGAGAGAAAGAGAAGAGAGATCGAGAATCAGAGAGAGCAAGTTGTCAACTGGCAGTGTCAGATCCATTAAAGAAGAGAAGATTGTTAACTGACAAAGACCTATTTGATCAAAGAGTTGCAGAATTCATTTGCAACAGGAAACCATAATTGTATCTAAATTTAATTTTAATATACATCACCAAGTTGGAGCTTGGTGCAAGGTTGGTGCTCTAAATCAGTACGGGTTGGTTCCCTAAATATTTGTAATTCAATGTTTCACTTGTGACATTGGATTGGAGTAGTAGTCTCCAGCAACATTTCTCAACGAGGTTTTTCCCATATTGGGTTTTCCTTGTACATCTGGTGTTGTGGGTTATATTTGTGTGATTGTCCCTTTTTGGTTTCCTCATTTGTTTTACTGGTTTGATTATTTAGTGCTTAAGATAACAACCAATATTTTGAACTTTTTTAAAAAGTCAAAACGATTAGGAACCACTGATTCACCTCCCCTCTCAATGGTACTTTGTGTTCAACAATTGGTATCAGAGCCTAGATTCCCAGTTATTTATAAACCTTGGGTAGATTCTGGACTTAGAACACAATAGCAAGAAATGAGTCTACTTCCTCAAAAGCCCCCATGTCTGATGGATTCAACTATGCCTTTTGGAGCAGAAGAATGGAGACTTATATTTCCTCCATTAGTTTTGATGTGTGGATGTCTGTCAAGAGTGGGTATGTTGTCCCTAGTGTTCCTCCCATTGATCTGGATGCCAAGAAGGAGTATGAGAACAATTCAAATGCCAAACATGCTATCTTGAGCTGGTTGTCTGATAATGAGTTTGTCAAGGTCATGCACTGTGCATCTGCCAAGGAGACCTGGGTTAAAATGCAGAGGTTATTTGAAGGAGATGCTAAAGTCAAAGAGTCCAAGCTACAAGCACTAAGGGGCCAACTTGAGGGCATCAAGATGAAGGATGATGAAAAGATTGCAGACTACCTTCATAGATCTGGTGAAACTGTGAACAACATCAAGGGACTTGGAGAAGATATTGCAGATGAGATCCCTATTAAGAAGATACTTAGGTCTCTTACACCTAACTATGATACAAAGGTGTCTACCATAGAAGAAGCCAAGGATCTGAAGATCTTTACAATGGATGAGCTATTTGGCTCTCTAATAGCCTATGAGATGAGAACAACCGATGATGCTTCCTTAATGAAAGAGGCAACATTCAACACCACTAAGAAGGGCAAAGAAGTAGTTGCCCATAAAGGATCCAGTGATGACTCTAATACAGAGGTAGCAAACTTTGTCAAAAAACTCAAAAGAGGATTCGACAAGTATAAAGGAAAGCTACCACTCAAATGTCTCAACTGTGGTAAAGCTGGACACTTTGCTACAAAATGTCTTTATAATGAAACTGGTGGAGATAAGTCAAGAGGGTTTAGTAGATCTATTGGCAAAGATAAAGAAATAAATATCTATCGGCAAGGAAGAAGAGGCTACCAGAAGAAGAACAACCTCTATACTATTGAAGATGATGCCATAGATGAAGAAAGTGCATCAGAAGACAACTACAATGAGAATGATAGAAAAGTTCATCTCTTTATGGCACTTGATGAACTGGTTGGTGAAGATGAGGAAGAGGAGGATATTGATGCTGAAGTGGATTTAGAAGGTTAGCTTATAAGTGCTCTTGAGGAATTGAGTAAAAAAAGAAAAGAAATGAAGAAGGTCAAGCTTCCTGCAGTAGATGAACAAGGTCACTTGAAGAAATCCATTGATGAGTCCAGTCAAGTTATATCTGACTTAAATTGTAATTGGAAGAAACAAGGAAGATATGTTGTCGGCATTGACAAAATCGGTTAATCCAGAGAACTGGTATATTTGTTGAGATTTATCATTGATGTCTAACACTAACCGGTTGAGTGGTACTAGTGGAGTGGTGTATCTTAGTAGCAAAGGTGATGACTGGTAAATAACATGAAAGAAACATAAGATACAAGTGATCAAGGTTTAATCAACTCAAGGGAAGACAAACTAAGATAACTGGTCTGTTACTAAAGAAGATTGGTGTTGAGGTCAGATCTTCAAGTTGGTCATTTTGATGATGATGAAGTCACAAATGGTGACTTAGGCAAGAAGGCTTGAGGTTGTATGCAAACTAGAACCTCATTGGAAAATAGGACAAGAGACTTGATAGAAGCACTGCAAACCGACATCAAGGGATGGATCAGCAATGAAGAATGTGGTGGTATACTAGTAGACCGGTTAAGTAGAAGGAAGATAGGTGTTTTCCTAAAATCTCAGAGTGATGATCGGTTATTCAGTTGCGGTGGAAAACGGTGAGTTGGTGAGCTTATGTCTACGCCAAACTAAAGGTTAGTGAAGTCAACTTCAGTCATCATGCAGTTAGGCCATGATTACTTGAGGATTTCCTGGTTCACATTTAAAAGACTAAACTCGACCTAGGAGTCACTATTTTTGGCCGATGCGGTGGTAGAATTGGTTAAGAAGTTGGCAAAGTTGTTGCAGGGCACACAGAGAAAGAGTGGGAGATTTTGAATTTGAAATCCTCCAAAATCTATTATTGTTTTGATTGAGGAAATACTTGAAGATGACGACAGAAGGTGTATACAGTATTCTTGAGTTCATTCTAAAATCCTTGATCATAAAATTTGCAAAGAGCAGATCCTGTGAAAGGCGATCCGAAGTGAAGAGTAGAGTGAAAGGAAGTGCTAAAAGATTTAGCAAAGCAAAGAATGTTTGAGGTAGACTAGCAGAGTGCACAGCCAAGGATCAAAGAACTGATAGAGTATAGAGCCGAGGGTCAGACGATCGACAGACTGTAGTGCTGAAGGTCAGAGAACTAGTAGAGTGCAGAGCCTAAGGTATAAGCAGAAAACCAGTGTTGTGCATAGTAGACACAACTGGTGTGGATAGAGCATGTTTTTCATTGTGATATGATCAAGCTATCAGTAGCTACATTAGCAAATCATTGTTTTGTTGCCTTGTAACCATTGCAACTTAAATCCCTTAACTGGGTGGACCTTAAGAGGTTGCTTTGCAAAATCCCTTAACTCGATGACATCTTAACTGATGTTCCTAAGTCCTTTAACAAGGCTAGCTTTAATAGGGTAAAGGCACTAACATTCCTTAAACAAAATCCTTTAATCAGGTGGCACCTAACAATGTCTTTGTAATCTCCTAACAGGGATGGCTCTTCATCAGGCGTACTCCAAAAGAGTATAAATTTTGTGAGTTCCTACTCACACCATGGTTTTCTCCCATTTGGGTTTCCACGAGATAAATATTGGGTTTGGAGTAATTATTTATATTCATGAATATTAAGGTAGTGCAAACTTGAGTTAAAAGTTTTAATTGTGTAAAACTGGTAAAGTGTTGATTCACCCCTCCCCTCTTAGCACCGGTTGGGACTAACATATGTTCAGTTACATCCTCTGATCTGATAAAGAAGGAAAAGGAGAATCAAGATTTGAAAGAAGAAACAGTGAAGCTTAGAGAGGAGTTTGAATAAACTATGGAAGAAATAAAAGTAAGGAGAAAATATGAAGGCAACACCGAAGCCTTAGACGAGATGTTGAGCAAACAGAAGCAACCCAAAGATACCGGTGGCTTAGGCTTTGAAGAAGGTCAAAGTTCAAATAGAAAAGATGCATCTAGTAAAGAAATAAGTTGACATTTTCAAATGAAAGTGAAGAAAAGAAGACATTCACTATAAGAAAGGATATCAGTAAAAAGACATATGCAGATGCTGTTAGAAATCGCCACACAAACCGGTATACACAAGCAATGAACTAGAGGCAACACTCATTGTACCAATATGCAGATCCAAGGAGAAATGCAAGAGTTGACCATGAAGGATTTACAAAAGTCAACAACATGAAGAGAAGACCCCCAGTGAGGCAATCCTTTGCAGAACCAAGACAACCTAACCGGTATGTTTCAAACTTTAATGGTTACTATTACCGATGTAACAAATTTGGGTATAGAATAGCTGACTGTAGATTAAACAATAAGTCCTTTATGACCTATGAAAGTATAAATCCATTTAATGCACTCTAGAATATGAATGTTGTCTGTTATCAGTGCAATGGATATGGTCATAGGAGTTTTGAATGCAGGAAGAATAAACTGGTGCCCTACAATTATTTTAAGGATTTATCTTTTAATAGAAAATGTGAAATGCTATAACTGTCAAGAGTTTGGACACATAGCAAGGTTTTGTAAAAAATAGAAAGATCAAGTAGAAGAAGACAAGTCCTGATCAAGGACCGGTAGTTGAACCTGAGCACAAAATAGCAACTGAAAATAAGAAGGAAACCAAACTGATATGGGTTGAGAAAGAAAAATAAAAGGAAGAATCATGTCTGATATTGCAGTCTTTCTTACATGCTGAAAGGAAAAAATTGTGGGTTGTAGATAGTGGTTGTTACAACCACATGACCAGTGATAAAAAGGAATTTATCAAACCTAAATACTGGAATGGTGGTTCAGTAAGATTTGGAGACAACTTATCCATCAAAATAAAGGGAAAGGTATTGTAAGTATTGATGGAATATTGAAGGCACATGATGTATATTATGTGGAAGGTGTAAAGCACAATCTACTGAGTGTGAGTCAGATGTGTGACAAAGTTTATAAATTCACCTTTGACTCAACCTGTTGCAGGATAAAGAAAGATAGTACCGGCCAGGTTGTGGCAGAAGGAACGAGGACAAATGGAAATGTTTACAATTTGAAGGAATGTGTTGAGTCCCAATTCATGTTAGGATAGGTTGATGAAAGATGTCTATGGAACTGAAGATTATGCCACATAAAATTTGATAACTTAGTTGCAGTAAGGAGAAAGGGGTGTGTGAGGGATATTCCACCCATCATCAGACTGGCAAGCAAATTTTGTGATGAATATGTGAAAGGAAAGAAAACTAAGGTGACTTTCATGACAAAAGAGCACAACACCTCTAGACCACTTAAGATTGTGCATACAAATCTGTGTGGTCCAACTAGGACAAGAGCTCTAGCCAGTGAAAGATATTTTATTTTTTTATTGATGATTACTCAAGAATGACATGGTCACCATCCTACAAGATAATTCACAAGCATTTGACAGATTCAAGATCTTTAGGAAGATGGTGGAGAAAGAAAGTGGATGCAAGTTAAAATGCCGAAGATCGGACCAGGGTGGAGAGTTCAAATCAAATGAATTTGAATATTATTCTGAAAAGCATGGAATTAGAAGCCAACACTTAACCCCTAGGACACTGAAGCAAAATGGTGTGGTGGGGAAGAATGAGACGATTAAGGAGATGGCCAAAACCATGTTAAATGAGGCTTGTCTACCAGACACATATTGGAAGGAAGTTGTTCATAATGTTGCATATACCTTGAATCAGTTTCAATTAAGAGCAAACAACAAAATGACACCTTATGAGTTGTGGTATGACCAAAAGCCATCAGTCAAGTAATTCAAATTATTTGGAAGTAAGTTCTTTATCAAGAGAGATATGGATGGTCTAGGAAGATTTGACTCCAAGAGTGATGAATAAATCTTCCATGGTTACTCATCTAACAAAAAGGCCTACAAATGCTACAACAAAAGACTAAGAAGAGTCATTGAGAGTGTGCACGTAAAAGTTGATGAGGATATGCACAAAGGAAGTCAACCACAAGTTAACCAGAATGATGATTATGGTGATGTAGGTGAAGAAGCTCAGTCAGACAATGAACCAAAAGAAGCATCCAAGAAGGCTCCCAACTAGCATGTGCAGTTCAATCACCAAGAAGAGAAAATTCTAGGAAATAAGAGTGATGGTGTGTAGACTAGAAGAAGACTTACCTAGAATGACGAAAAAGTCAACTTCTACCTCATAACTGAAGTAGAACCTAAAACATTCAATGAGGCCAGCAAAATTCAAGAATGGATGGATGCCATGGAAGAAGAACTACAACAAATTGAGAATAACAAGACTTGGGAATTACTACCTAGACCGGAAGACAAAAGCATCATTGGCACTAAATGGGTCTATCAGAATAAGATGAATGAAGAAGGTAAAATTGTGAGGCATAAAGACAGACTTGTGTGCAAAGGATACTTTGAGGTAGAGGCAATTGACTTTGAAGAAACATTTGCACCAGTAGCTAGATTAGAGGTAATTATAATCTTTCTAGACTTCTCTGCCTACAACGGTTATAAAGTATATCAAATGGATATAAAATTTTCTTTCCTAAATGGAAATTTGGAAGAAGAAGTGTACATGGAGCAACTGGGACGGTTTCTATTACATGATGATGAAACATTTGTGTGTCATTTGAAGAAGGCCCTATATGGTTTAAAACAAGCTCCTAGAGCATGATATTCAAGATTAGATCAGTACCTGAAGGAGAAGGGATTTAATAAAGGGAGTTCTGACATCAACTTGTACATAAAGAAAGATGGAAACCACATGATCATTGTAGTTGTGTATGTAGATGACATTATCTTTGGAGACAATAAGGACACCCTCTGCAAAGAATTTGCTGATCAGATGTAGTTAGAATTTGAGATGTCAGTGATTGGTGAATTGACATACTTTCTTGGTTTCCAGATATTACAACAATATAAGGGAATCTTTATCTCACACACCAAGTATGCAAAGGATATGTTGCAAAAATTTCATCTGGAGGATTGTAAACCGGTAAGTATCCCCATGGTAACCGAAAGTAAATTAAGCAAGAATGATGAATCACCAATGGTGGATCAGACTTTATATAGATGCATGATAGGTAGTTTATTGTATCTAACTACTTCCAGACCAGATATAGTATAGGCAGTGTGCATGGTGGCCAGATTTCAAGTTGCACCTAAGGAGTCCCATATGAATTTTGTAAGCAGAATCGTTAGGTACCTACAAGGAACACTCAATTATGGACTGTGGTACCCTAAACAAGGGGAATTCATCTTGGAAGTATACACTGATGCTGATTTGGTAGGTTGCATTGATGACTGGAAGAGCACAAGTGGTGGTGCATTCTTCCTAGGTGATCGACTGGTCTCATAGCATAGCTTTAAGAAGGACCCAATCTCTCTATCAACTGTTGAAGAAGAATACATTTTTGTTGCTACATGCTACTCTCAGGTGCTTTGGATGAAGTAGACCCTCAAAGACATACAGGTGGATATCACTGATCCTATTCTCATTCGGTGTGATAATTCGAGTGTAATCAACATAGAAAAGAATTTGGTGATGCATTCCAGGACAAAGCATATAGCTGTCAAGTATCATTTTCTCAGAGCGAAGGTTGAAGGATAGGAAGTAACGATGGATTATGTCCCTACTGAAGAACATGTAGCAGACATTTTCACTAAACCATTGCCGGTAAGCATTTTTGAGTACCTAAGACACATGTTGGGAGTTCTGTCATCTGCTTTATGCACTTGAGAAAGGAAAGTTTGATATGGTTCAGGGGGATTTCTTCACAACATTTATAACTCTAGAGCCACATCTAAGTACCGGCTACAATCACTAGTAGCGGCCCAAGGGGGAGTGTATAGTACCCTCTGTCACTATGTCAAAGGGGGAGAAATGTATCGGTGTGTATGAAGTGTCTTACAGTAAGTTGACATCAATGCCAAAGGGGGAGATTGTTGGCAATTTGGTATTAAGTTTTCATTGATGTCAACCAGTTTGGCTAGGTCACCGGTAAGTAAGAAATGGTGACTATGATAAGAAGATCAAGATAGAAGAATGTCTATCGATAAATGTGACTTGTGTCATCTACCTATAAAGAAAGCTTACCGGTAAGGTATAAACTGAGATGAAGGTTGTTTGTGTGTTATGAAGGTGCAACAACTAATGAATAGAACATAAAGGATGGTTGATGGTTATATCGTTAAGATAAGCTAAACTAGTAGTCAACCTTGATCGACAAAGAATGTCAAACCGAAATAGGAATCCAAGAAGAGGTGGATGTCGACAAGCATGAAACATAGGTGCTAGGTGGAGGTACTGCATAGGTCAGTGGAGTGTGCATCGATGCAACAAACTGTGAGCAGGTTGGCCTTAATGAGGAACCTGCAAGTCACAAAGGATGCCAGAGGATTACAACTCTTGGAAGGCAAGATGGAAAAGCAACTGTAGTTATCTTGCAAGAAGATTTGATCTTTTTACCTATTAGGTAAAGGAAATAACAAACCATTAATGGTATCTGAGAGAGAAAAGTAGAAAAGCATGGTGCAAACCTCTAGATTTAGAAAATGTACATTAGATTGTGCAGCTCTACTGCTGATTGATCGATGTCATGAAGATCTTATCCCTCAAAAAGTAGATCAAATCAAATTGGATGCAAATCGAGTTGGGGGAAGGAAAACCTAACACGATAGTGTTTGAATTCATTCTTGGTAGGAATCTATGATTATAAATACATGAGCTTGTAACAGAAAGGAGATGATGCTTGAGGTGGAGAAGAATATTGAAGAGAGATTGAGTGCAGAGAAGAATCATCTCCCTTAGAATTTATTCTAAGAAAGTTGCAGAGTGAGTCAACAAGAAAACTGGTGAGAGGGTTTAACCGATAGTGATAGAGAACTGATATAATTGTAGCAGGTCTAACAATTGACCAAATTGGTGAAGTGTGAGTGATCAAGAAGGCATCCACATGTGACACAGAGTGTAGTGGCATTGTGAGAGAAAGAGAAGAGAGGTCAAGAATCAGAGAGACCAAGTTGTCAACCGATAGTGTGAGATCTAGTAAAGAAGAGAAGACTATTAACTGGCAGTGACCTATTTGATCAAAGAGTTACAGAATAAATTTGCAACAAGATGCCATAACTGTATTTAAATTATATTTTAATATACATCACCAAGTTGGAGCTTGGTGCAAGGTTGGTTCCCTAAATATTTTTAATTCAATGTTTCACTTGTGACACTGGATTGGAGTAGTAGTCTCCAGCAACATTTTTCACCGAGGCTTTTCCCATATTGGGTTTTCCTTGTACATCTGGTGTTGTGGGTTGCATTTGTATGATTGTCCCTTTTTGGTTTCCTCATTTGTTTGATTGTTTAGTGCTTAAGATAACAACTGGTATTTTGAAGTTTCTTTAAAGGTGAAAAAGATTAGGAACCACTAATTCACCCCCCCTCTCAGTGGTACTTTGTGTTCAACAGGAAGAGACCATGACCTTCGTGAGATGTTACTTGGTTTTTTCCATCACAAACATGTTATTTTTAGGCAAACATGTTAGATAGAAAAGAAAAAGTTGAAATGCAAAAATGATATGATCTAGCACAAAGATAACAACATACTGATCACTGAGATAAAAAATATTTTACTGGTATCAGTAGCAAGTTGTGTTGTGCTAGATAGCCATATGATAGGGTGACCATATATTTATTTGATAGTGGATTGGCCCCCACAAAGCTAATAAAGATGATGTGGTTTAGCCCCCACAAAGGTAATTGATAAAATGAAGATAATTGTTTGGCCCCCACTAAGGAAATAGATCAAGTGGTTTGGTACCTAACATGACCTAGTTGTCGGGATCCATCATCATATCATATTGCATAACTTTCATTTTTTCTCCCTAAGTCACACGTAAGGGGGGCGTATTAGAGTAAATAGGTCTTTACCTATTTATAGTACTTAAGTCCAACCTAGGCACATAGTACTATTACATGTTTCTAGGTGAGTAGGTGGAGTTTATTATTATTACTTGTGCATTTAATAAATTATGTCAAGTGGTTGTACCTACCCTCACACTTCATTGGTGCTCTCTTTCTTGCTCATGCCTTTATAAGAATAGCTTATGTACATAGTCATTCATCTCATCTTAATACACATTTCTTGGTGAATATTATTATTACCGCTATTGTGGAAGTTCTCGTATGCATGATCCTAGCTTGGGAGCTTTTCTCCAACAATAAAGATCAGGTGGTTTAACCCCCACCGAGGCAACATATAAAATAAAGATCATTAGATAAATAGATACTAAGATGTAAAAGCAGATAAGAAAAATTGAAGAGATATTATAGCGCCCCCCACCCCCTAGAATGGTATGTGTGAAATGCATGTCATTCTAAGGAGAAGAGATGTTGTGTCACTTCAACATAACAAGATGTTTTTGTGAGATGTCACCTTGCAATAGATGACACATAAAACCCACAACATCAACAATAAGACAGGGGGGATCTGATACTTCAATGTCAGAAGAACTCACTGTAGGTAACAAGGAATTCACAAACAATCTCACCTTAAAGATAGTGAAACAAAGAAGCAAGTAGCGATAAAGTTAAGTAGTGGAGTGTACATATTGGTAATCCACAATATTGATAAAATTCGACAAAACTCCAAAATAGAAATTGGGAATGCATTTGACATGTACTCTATCCCACATGATGGGATAGAAAATAAACATTAAAGGATTCTAAATGTCTTTATGCATTGACCAATTGACTTAGCATATTTGAAATCCTTTTAATTCAGACATAAATCTGAACATTTAGATACGTAAACAACATTACAACCTTAAATATTATCATATGAATTACTTCCTTTTAGTTGGAACAACACAAAAAAGCAAGTACAACTAGCTAATGAAAACCATGTACCTTAAAACTATTCAAATTTAGTAGAAGAAATTATTGCAGTTTGCACATATAATTAAATTGGCCATCTCAATTTCAGTTACTGTGTACACAATACCCAGTTAGCTATCGAATTTAAAAAGTTGATAATTTGAAGTGAAATTCACTAAAATATCCATGACTTGTCGATTTGTATAAACATTAAGTGATCCAGCCTAAAACGTCTCAGGCAGTAATTTTATGTTATTGCATATGTCTTAAAAGTTAAAACCAAAAATAGTTCCAAGCATAAATTGTAAGATTTCAGACTGCTTTCTACGTGTAGTTACAACAAAACTACCCATACTTTCTTAAAAGAACATTCATTTTGAGCACGCGTTTGGGGATTTCTTAAACAAGGACTCTGGACATTTCTCTAGCACAGATTGATACTGTCCCTACAATCTTTTTGCTTAGGCAGTGTTTCTGTGTGTAGAGCCAGCTTAAATTTCTCAACAAGTTTTCTTGAAAACAATTAAGAGTTTTATATAATTGCATGTTTTCATAAAATCATTGTTCACCGCATGCCAAAATGGCACTTATAGTTGGTTTCAATAAGGTCAAGCGCATGGAACTAATAATTCATTTAAGACGCTGCAAAAACGTTGTCTTGGCCAGCTTTAATTAATTTTTCACTCTACTATTGGCCAATAATTCATTTCTTGGAAATGGTGCTAAAAAAGGAGGAAACTGTATATCCTATATCATGCAGCGATTTGGCATGCTTGTATACTAGAGTTGCTTAGCTGGTATAGTATACTTCTTTAAAAGCTGTCTTTGGATATGAATACAAATTTCCTTATATTGTATGAACATTTACGGATAAATTTTGTCAAACAATTGTCATGATCGTTCTATGTTCGTATTTTACAATAAATGTACACTAAGACACTATGTTAGACACTTTGTATGCATTTCTTCTAATCATTTGGTAAAATAATTCACAGGGCAAAAACTGTAAATTAAGTTTTATAAAATTTCTCCAAAAAAGAAGAAATTGTAGTCATGGTCACTGCAAGCCATGTTTGAGATGTTTCAATGAATATTCATACCTATGTATCAAACCTCCCATTCTAGACTAGGCATGGGGAAGTCCATTCTTATTTACATGCCAAAGCATTGTAATTACTTGGAGATTGCCAAAAACTTTTTTAGTAAGCTATTTGAATACTTGTATTGTTATACAAGTTGTATACATGTTTTTAATGTTATTTGCTGTTTCAACATCTCTTAGAAATAATTTTTGTATGAATTGTTGTCAAATCTGTGAAACTGCACTACCCATGTCACTTTCATTTGTAAGCATGTGAGTTGTAGTGCGTGCCAATCCTGGATTACCGGCCCTCTCTGGCTTTGGTGGTAATCTACTATCAAATTTTTGGGTTATTACCTTGCTATTCAGACAGCTGGATCCAGTGGCATTGAAGATGATTTCACAATATAGGTTGGAAACTTGCATTTTCAAGTAGCTTTTGCTAAGCTTGTACGTAGAATTGCTATGCAATATATCTCTCTAGATGATTCGTTTTATATAACAATACCCGTAGCTGATTTGTTTGCATATTTTACCAAGGATTGACTTAACTTGGAATATATGGTGAATGGTTTAAATTTTAGCATGTTTTTATAAATCATGACCACGACATAATTGTATGTGGAACACAGACATATGGAAGATCATAAATGTATGCAGAACACATAGACATATTGCATGCCTATCTATTGCATGGGAATGGAGAAACTGGATGTAAGGTGTAGAGACAAAATGAGGAATCATATGTAAGGTTACATATTGTAGAAACTCCTTGGCAAAATAGATAAATTAGATGACTTTAAGTAAACTGAAGCATCCAGATTCAGTCAATGAATTAACAACAATTTTTTTCATGTACCTTGTCTATATTCCAATGGATTCAAGTAGCTGTAACTTTATAGCATCAGAAAGATGGATAGAGTACATGAAAACTAGTACACTATTCATACTCATTAAATATTAATTCTTGTGAACAACCACTCATTAAATATGGGTCAAAGTATATTCATCCAAGAATATGTAGCTGAATCCTCAAAAGTTATATCCTATGCATTGTGAAAAGACCACTCTATAAAATATTATTTATGCAGAGGTGCTCCTTCTACCATTTGATTTCAAAACCCAAAATAGTCAAGACAGTAACAGAGACTCTCTGTTTCAATTTAACACTTAGAGTGCAACAATAAAATATAATTTATTTTCATCAAATCTGCAAACCCAATATTTACATTCATGGTCTCTCAATGGCCTTTCTATCTACACAATTTTGATAGAAATTGGTGCAAAGCAACTCTCCACTAAATTTAATTTCTAAGAAAATCCTCAACTCACAAAGACCATTCTGTCTTCAGCCTAATCTCTGAACGTTTATAAACTCAGACCATGCAGCCTCTACCAATCTCTTTATCCTTTATGTAGAGTTAATTAGTCTTAAGTTTATCTTGGACTGTAATCACTATTCCACGAAAGTTCTCTATTTATCCCTCTCATTTTTTATCAGACATCACTTTTGCCCTTAGTCTTCTTTCTTTCCTTGCAAAATATAAACTTTCCTGTGTTGTTTGTGTTACGCAGATTTCCCTCTTCTCTCTTCGCAACCACTCTAATCTCCCCTTTTCTCTCTTACGTACCACCGACCTCTATATACAGTCTTGAACTCAGAGTATCTTTGTATCAAAAAAATTTGGTCTTTGATGGATGTCATTACCTTTGCAAACAAATTTATTTTGTTTGTCTTTTATTCATGTGTATTTGAACGATTGATTGTGCAAAATTAGAAGGATAGTTTTGAAATGAGTGGTTTGTTAATTTGTGCGCTTCTTGTAGTTTCTTCAGCTTGGTGACTGAAACATTTGTTCTCATATTATTTTCCATTGCTTTTAAGATAGTAGCTCAAAATGTCATTTGACATAAAATCCAAGTTTATGCCAAAAGCTAAGGCAAACCATCGAGTACAAGCTTTAGCAAAATACATAGAATAAATGGTTGCAGTTAGAACTGTCAATCGTGCATGATTCAAATTGAATAGAATTGCTGTGCATCCAAAAATGTCAAAATGTTGAATTATCTTGTTATTTAAAAGAATCTATCAAGGAGATAATATAGAAAAAGATCAAGACGGGACTGTCGAGAGAAATGAACAAAAAAGTTGAAATTGATCACTATCTCAGGTCAAGTATATCTTGCGTAAATTAATCAAACACAAATCAAGGAGACTTTAGTGCCTTTTATTAAAATCAATGTTGTAGTTATCTAGAAGCTGTCATACATCCATAGCATTGTAGCATCGTAGTCCCCAAAGTAGCAATTATTATAATTGCAGTTGTAAAGCTAAGCAAAGGTTCAGCTACATAAGCTATGCCCTGAGTCATTTCATCCACACAGAATTTATATCTATCAACTTAGAGAGATGAGATAATAGAAATCCAATAAAATTACTAAACCAGCCAATACTATCTAATTGAGTTGTTATACCAGTCCAGTACAACAAGATAAGGTATGGTAGTTTTCATCTATAGTCGATTGTATTTGTTTGAAAGTACAACAAGATAAGGTATGGTAGTTTTCATATATAGTCGATTGTATTTGTTTGTGGAGCTATAATATTTTTTAAGTGAAAAATGGAAACTGTATTTTAGTTTTCTGCATTAAGGCTTCAAAAAGTATCATAGTTGTTCTTTATCTTAATGATGAAAGAGTAATTGCTAGTGCGGGAGCTGCAGAAAGGTAATCCTGTCATTTCATCTGAATTTTATTTTCCAATTTTATACTTGTCATAAAACAAATAATATTATTTAAAAATCAACACAGAAATTCGTTAGGTCATATGAGCTGAATAAAAAAACCGTTAGAGCATTGTCATGGTGCAATCTAATATTGGTTGTGTATATTCTATTGCAATCGAATCCTTATCTCTTGTTCTCTATGTAAACCAACTTTCACAACTGAATATGACAAGGAAAAACAAAAACTTTTTGCTTTTTATAGTAATTCTTTAAGTTTCTTGAGAATTTAGGTGTTAGCCGTTGGTGACTGATAAATGACAGGAACTACGCTGCACTGCAGCCCTTCTTATGGTTATGAAAAGAGTAATGAATGTCCGATAGAAAAAACTAGACAGCAGAGGAAATATGATATCTAGTACTATTTATCTGTCTTGGTATTTTCCTTAAATTAATTACGCTGCACTGCAGCCCTTCTTATGGTTATGAAAAGAGTAATGAATGTCCGATAGAAAAAACTAGACAGCAGAGGAAATATGATATCTAGTACTATTTATCTGTCTTGGTATTTTCCTTAAATTAATTTACACGTGATATTAACTTATGGATTGCAATTAATACGTCCGAGGCAATTGACTTGGTAAGAAAATATTATTGGGTTTAGGGTTTAGGGTTTTGTGGCTGACACGGCACATACAAGTGGGTATGTGAAACGCGTGAAAACCAATCAAACATTTTATCCAGCAGTATTTAAAAGAGGCAATCCACAGGAATTGAAACTTCCCGGTAGAAAAGGTGAAGGAAGTGTAGAATTAGAGGTCTGCCTTGTTCCTTCCACAATGAGCGCTTTGGAAAGTGATTCCGACTTCATTTCTCCCTCGTGGTAGTTTGATCCAAGCCATTTCCCATCATACCTTCTTAGCCCCAGTAGGATCTACAACAATCCTTAATGTGGTGTTTTTTAATGTGGTGGTTATAATTCATTTTTTTTAATTGAATGGCTATTTTGTTATAGATTGTATCTTGCTTGTTTTTCAAGGTATGTTGTGGTAGTTTTAATTATAAGAAAAGAGTGATACTAATTTTTTTTTAATGATGTGAACTGTATAAAGCAATTTTTTTAAAACAATGTCATATATTTTAATCTTTCATGTCTCATAGTTCTATCTATATTTATATATATTTTCAAAAAAAATCTCTTTATATTATCAAACATTTAGTATCACAAGTTTAACAATTTCAAAACATCAATACACTAGTATCAAACTTGTCACAAATCTTGTACCTCAACACGTAACCAAAACCAACTAACTATATTTATTTTATATCTAGTTGTTCAATTTTCAAGCCATGTTACATAATTAATTTAAGATTAATTTTTTCTTAATTTTGTTTTTGTTTTTAAAGATGTGTATTAGCTTATTACATTTATTAAATTTGATATGTAAATGGGTAAATTTTACATAAATAGTTTTCTATAATGCACCTTCTTTGGTTTGGTTCCATTCTTATAATTCAAGTTTTTCAATTCAAGACATTAATTTTTTTTTAAATTTGATTTTATTTTGGCATAGATTGTATGTTGCTTGTTTTCGAATATATTTTTTACATAATTATTGATAAATCTAGTTATAAAAATATGTTATAATGAGCTAACTACACTTTTAGTTATGTGGTTGTAATTGCATTTTTCTCCTTGTTTAAAACTATCTACAAGTTATTGAATAAGATTTAGTGATGCACAATAATTAACTTCTTTATGTACTATCAAGCATTGGGGGATATCCCTTTTATCAAATTTACCTATTTGGACCTTATATCTTTAGAGCTTTGAGTCTCTTCATTTAGCAAAATTGAATAATGTAGAAGTAATTGACTTCTTTCAATATAGTATCAAAAGCCAAGGAATATCTATTTTATTGAATTCATCTATCCTAACCTTATGTCTCTAAACTTTGTAATTTTTCATTCAAAAAGATTGAATGATGCAAAAATAATTGACTTCTTCCAATATAATATAAAAGAGTTCAAGATATCCATTTTTTCAACTTTATTTTTGTAAAACTATAACCTTTACATTTAACAAGATTTAACTAACCATTCATTCCCATTAATAAATGTAGAAAGTCCCATAAAAATAGCACTTAAAAAAAGACATATATTTCTTGTTTTTCACTTTCTTTTTGGTTTTACAATGTGATTTTCCCATAAAACTAGTACATTAAAAAGATGAATATTTTCCCTCTTGGCTTTTCTTGTTTTTCACTTTCTTTGTAGTTTCTGACAATATGATTTTTAATAAAAGTTTGTGTTTCATGGGTTGAGTAGGTAGACTTATTATATGATAGGCACAAGGAATTTTAATTGATATTTGCTAACTACAACTACTCTTATTCAATGAAAGTCATTGATCTCTAGGCAACTAATTTGAACCATCAATGTTTTCTAATGGAACATGAAAATAACAAGAAGAGAACATAGACAAATTAATAAAAAATTTAAAAAAAGAAAGAAAAAGTGATGGCCAAATTCATAATAAAATATGCTCATAAAGAGGAATTCTTCACCAAACTCACGTCTTTGACATTGCACTTGTAGTAGTGTGGTATTCAAAAAGATGAGGTCCCCTCAATTGTCTATCTCCATTCTTGCTCATATTGGTTCAAATTATTTAGTTTTTTGTCGAGTTATTTTATGTAACTAGACACACTTTGTACCAAATTCACTAGGCCTTCACTTGATGATTTTTCTTCATCTCTCCCTATGGAGCGGGCCAAGTTGGTACATATGGGTAGATTGTAGTCTTTGAAATCAAAGACTCCTATTGCATCAAAAAGTAAAAGATTGTAGAGGAGTTTGATTGAAAAAAAAAAGAAAAAATAGAAGCATAAGGATTCCAAGAATAATGAGAAAGAAAAGGTATTACACTCATGTGATTCATCTAATAATTCTTCCTCCTCTATGAAGATAAAATATAAGAAGGATCAACAAAAGTGTGCATTTGAAAAAGGTCAAGACAATATGATCCTCAATTTAATGCAAAGTAGATTGATGATTTAAAATTTATTCTATAAAATAATCATATTTAATTGCCTTCATCTAATACATCATGTTCTTCCACCTTAGGACTAGCCAACCTAACTCAGGTACTATAACACATGGAGAAGATAAGATGAATGGCCATGATCTCTTTACCTCCACCCATCTTCACTCCAGTCAATGGTTTCTTGATATAGGATCCTCTTATCATTTGAATTAATCTCCAAACATTTTTTCTTCATATGAGCCTTGCATGTTACTACATATTTTGATGGACCAACTTTCACACACTAGGGTATGAAAGATTGTAGATTGTACACCTAGTTTATTTCTATCAAATACTTACATAGTAGAGACATTATTGAAATTGGGATAAGTAATTGTGACTCTAAATTATGCCTTGTCTCTCCCTATGACCAAGTAGTTCCTTTCATTGACTCACACTCTCATGCATCTATAGTGGACAACTTTGCTAGTTCTTAGGTATCATGGTGTCTCACTATTGACAAGCTCTACTCTATGAATCGACATTCCTGAATAGTTTTCTTACTAACCTTTATTATTCTTATTTTCTCTCTTCTCTTTTTATTTTCTAGACATGTCTCTTTAAATTTAGAAATTAATTTCAAGTACTAGTGAATCTTCACAATCAATGGTCGAGATTTTGTAGTTCTCTTACATCTATGAACTAAAAGGATAAAATTTTGTTTATCTTCACTTGGTTGGTAGTTAGTTTAGAACTCAATACAAGAGAATAAAATAATATATATATTTTATTATTTGAAGAATCAAAAAATTAATATTTTATTGTTTTGTTTGGTATTTATTTCCTCTATAAATGTATAGCCTCTTATAATACATGTATTTTGAATGTTTCTTCTTAACGCAAAAAGAAACTAGAATGAACCAATGAAGTCAAATAAAAGAGAACTATATTTTGGATTGGTTTATTGATGTAGATTTATATTTATAATAATTAATTTGTATTCATGATTTGTTAAATTAGTCATCCTCTAATTTTTCCAATCATTAATAAATATTAATCATGGCAATCGTAGGAGGTGGCAACAAGAGTCATCTCAGTGGCAAGAGCATATCAAAACTAGGGGATCATGAGTAGTTCTAGCATTGAAAAAATCAATAGATCAAGCATTAGTTTGATAGGAGGAATGAAAGGCAGAAGGCGACTACCTAGTGATGAGACAAACTAGGCAATCCCAATGGAGTCATTAAAAGAAAGAATCAACAATGGGTGGAAAGCTTAAGGAAACATAAGATATAGCTCGAGGCATGATGATAGAAACCTATGTGCTCACTTCTTCCCCCAACATGAGCAATATAGGCTATAGTGGGTCTTTGTGAAAGGTCAATGGATAGAAAAACTATATCAGTCTGGAATGAAGAAACAGATGGAGCATCATGGTTTGAATAGGGTTTCAAGATGAAGGGAGGTATACAAGGACATGAAGACAAGAATTAGAGACCCCCCTTGGAATAGGAAAAGGATCCATTATGGATCCCAACCAAAAAGAACATAAGATATAGCTCGAGGCATAATGATAGAAACCTATGTGCTCACTTCTTCCCCCAATAGGAGCAATACAGGCTATAGTGGGTCTTTGTGAAAGGTCGATGGATAGAAAAACTATATGGTCTAGAATGAAGAAACAGATGGAGCATCATGGTTTGAATAGGGTTTCAAGATGAAGGGAGGGCTACAAGGATAGGAAGACAAGAATTAGGGCCCCCCTTGGATTAGGCAAAGGATCCATCATGGATCCCAACCAAAAATAAGCCCTCAAAGTGAGTGGCCAACCTCTTCACAAGAATGGAAAGATAAATGCTTTTAAAGAGGAAAGAATGGGTGGCTCAAGAAAATGGCGATTTCAAAGGCATATGTGTCGCTCAATTAGAGAGTGAAGTAGTATAAAGAAGGGACGTCAAATAGTTTCATCATATTGAGGTAGCATGTCAAAGGAAAAGGCATGTGAATTGAAGGAGAAGGACTCTCTCATGGAAATGAACCAGTAATCGGTAAGACTACATCAAACCTTCCTTGTACAATTTCCATTGTAGATGAAGTAGTCAAACAAAACAAATAATTTTTTTAGCAGGTAGGGATTTTTCATTAAATGGGGAGGGTTTAGATGGAAAAGTTGGGAATTCATCAGGGCATGGTGCTCCAAACATTGGCTTAAAGAGGGGGATAAAAACACAAAGTTCTTCCATAACTTGGTAGTAGCCAATAGAAATTTAAATAGAATAGTGGAACTAATTAGAGAAGACAAGACAATGGCTTTCTCTAAAGAAGAGATCATCCAAGATGCAGTTAGGTAATTCAAAACCTTTTAAACCAGAATAATTAGAACATAAATCGGAGAGGATTTCCTCAATCATATCTCCGACATCATAATAAATGAAGAAAACAAGGAGCTCATAAGACCTATTGACCTGGATGAACTCAAAAGGCCACCTTTCAAATGGCTCCGGACAAAGCCCCTAGGCCGGATGGCTTCCTAGCCCGCTTCTACCAAACATTTTGGGAAATCGTCAAGGAAGACCTATAGAAAGTAGTAGAGGAATATTTATTTTTTAAAATAAATATTGATTAATTTATATTATTTTTTATATTTCATAATTCTAGCCATGTTTAATTATGTTTTCAAAAAATTTCTATAATTTTTACCATGTCTTTAATGTATTGAACTCTTTATTAAGAATTATTTTTAAATATCAATATTTTCTCAAAAACTCAACATATTTTCTTCAAGGACCTTCCTAATATTTGTTGGTTGAATCTGAACTTTGATAGGTCATCTAGGGCCAACCCGGGTCATGTAGGAGGGGTGGAGTGATTAGAGACTCATGTGGCATCCTGATCCTTGCCTATGTGGCAAATTTCGGAATTCAAACTTCAAGCTTGGTAGAAGTGGTAACTATTTACCACTAGTTAATTGCAACCGGGAACAAGGGGCTTAAATGCGTCATTGTTGAAGGTGACTCTAGAAATTCCATCATCGTGCTTAAAGGGGTGGCAAAAATAGATTGGAAATCTAATCTCCTCATTTTCAAGTTTCTTGCTCTCCTTTCTTTATAAGGAGATGTTAGATTCTGCCACGTGAGAAGGGAAGGCAATCGTGCGATGAACAATTTAGTGGGGATGGATGTGTATGCTAATGATTTCAAAATTTTGATCTAAATGCACAAAATCTTGATGGAGGATCGTGCTATGATTTTGAAGGACTCGTCATTTAATGATGACTAATCCGTATATTGGATATTTTGTACTTGCCTTTGTTGCCCTTTCCTTTCCTTACTGATTGAGGTGGCAGGACAAAAATATTATTGTCGATACCACCTACCACTATTTTCCATAGGTTTGTCACTTTCTCGACTTGGTTTCCTATTTTGTGAATATTGGTGGCGATATGATTCTGAATGAACCCAATGATTTTTTTGAATTGAACATTAATGGAGAATTGTGGGAAAAGGTGATTAAAGGTAATTTGGATAATTATACATGGAAAGTATGATTGGCCATGACCCAAAGCTCTCTATAACTTTCATTCAGGCCTAGGATTATGTCAACGTGAAGATTGATAGTATTGCCTTTTTGGTTTTGGAAAAATATTATTTTGAAAGTGAGTGAGTTGGCCCTTGAAGGTGTGACCTTCCCCAAAATCCCAAAGGGAATTATAAGGATGATTTTGATTATTTATTTCAACCAAGAGAAAGGATGTCCAAGCTTTAGAGTGGATACAACAGGGAGGAGGTCTGTGGTATCTAGAAGGAAGAAACCCTACTAATTATGTAATATTTGACCTTGAATGAAAGGAAGAGATGGCTCCATTTGCAGGTCTTTCCCATGTTAAATCATCTCCACCATGGGGTAATAATGAACTTCCCATTCTGGATTATGTCTTCTCTTTCTCAATCAATTTCCAAAGCCATTGTTAAGGGTAAACACCCTCTCTAGTAGGGTCTCATCCATAGAATGTATAAATTTTTCTTGGCTTTATCCCCCTCTAGTGGACTTCCCTCTGTTGCGGTTGGTTCTTCCTATGACCCTAATTTGGTTGTTGATCTTATTGTTACCCACTTTAAGTCTGGGGAATAAGTTATGCCTCTCTTGAGTTCTAAAATTTCCACTAGAAAAAACCTTGCTCAAATGACAAAAATTAAGGGCATTGATACCACCAAAAAGTCTAGGAGGTGGGGCTCCAGTTTGAAATGAAATAGAATATGGTTAATAAAATTGGTGATGATTCAGTTTTTAAGTCTCTTTGCTCAAAGGATTCATATTCCTCGGATAATTTAGGATCAGATTAGTCCCTTGTTAAAATGAGTGGTAACCCTTGCCCCCTGATCCCAACAACCAAAGCACCACCATGGCACTAGCTAAAATTGTGAAGGACCTTCATGATGATGTTCAAAAATAGGAAGAGTTGATTAAATGGCTCCTCATGCAGATGAATGTGGCTATTAAGAAGGTTAATCGATTGGACGCAGTGGTTGGGGTCCACGCTAGGGCCAACACCTGGTTGGATAATCTAGATGAGGACGAGGTGTGGAAAATTGCTAATGATCTTGATGGCATGATGGAGTAGTGGGGATTGGTGGGTGAAAAGATTGATGATATAGACTCTAGTATCAAGGTGGTAGGTAGCAAGCTTGAGATGAAATAGCTTAGGAAATCTCAAGAGGCCTTTAGAATGAAAATTGAGGAGGTCAACTTTTCCTGTAGGAATGTGGCCAGTAAGTGCAATTTGTAGGTGTAATTATTTATTCATATAGGATATAATTATAATTTACTTAAGTTTACTTAGGTACATGCACAACATTGTAGTTTGCATATACAACACTTAAGGAGATGTGGTACATTGGGAGTGTGTATGTAGGAGAATTTCCACCTTTTATGGTGTGATCTTGTTATTACTCTATCATATCCACTTATTGTGTAGTGATAATTCCACCTCCAGTGGGTGGTCCACCTCATGTGAAATATTTTACTATTTCATCTACCTACCCCTACCTAGACCCTTGCATCTCATTGAGCCACATGTTGTCACTGTGTGCTCTCTTGTCTCTTAGCCTTGCCTTTATAAGAAGGCTCATCTACGTTGTATGTAACAACAATCTTAATGATCCAGTTGATCATCTTTTTCATCATTGATAGGAATACAGTTTATTCTTGTCACATTTTTGTTCTCTCTTATTTTTGCTTTCCATTTCCTCTAGATCTTGGCAAAATCTCACACAATTCCTCCCTTAAGGCAATTCATGATGAGACGGAAAGGAAAATGGCAAAAAAAATAAGGTGCATGAAGGCATTGCCCATGAGATCTAGCTCCACCATGTCGATGGTCAAGGCTACCTCTGACTTTGTGCTAGCCTCATTTGGGTTAGGTATTGATTCGAGCAAAAAAAGTCTCTTTCTCCGATAAAGTTCTTAGTTTGTGCCAATATTGACAGGAAAAGGGTAACCCTATGTAGTAGACCTTATCTTTGTGTCTATGTTGGGTGGTAGGTTTATGTTTTGGTGTTTCAGTTTTTTTATGTTTGTTGTTCTTTTAGTTTAGTTGTTGGCTCTATGTTTGCCCTTCTAAATTTTTGTTGTTTTTTAGTGGGTTTTTTGGTTGGTTGTGCATCCCTCATGAACTCTTGGTGTCACTTTGTGGATATTTTAATGGTACAGGCCTACCTCGCATTTATTAATCAAAGTATATTATATGATCATTTTATTCACTACTTCTTTCAAAATTAACAATTCAAAAAAAAAGTATAAATTTCTCCTTTTTCTAAGAACTCACATATTTTTTAAATAAATTAATATATTAAAAAATAAAAAAGTAAATCAATGATTTGTTATGCTTGAAACACGGACACTCGAAACTTAATATCTCAACTATTTATTTACATATTTAAGTCTCACCATTAAGTTTTGTTTTCTTCTACCACTATGGGAGGTGGAGGAAGCATATAAAGTATTAAATGAATATTTTCATCCTAGTACTTGTTTGATGCCTCATTGGAATTCCATTTACAAGTATTTGACTAGCATAAGAACCACAGGTTCTTCTTTATTAGTATTTATTATTTGTAGTAGGTACTATTTATGTTTCTTGATATCTTCGTCGAATTAATTTATACTTACGGATTGCTTAATACCTGCTAGGACAAAGAATACGTAGTATAAACAGGGGCGTACACAGGCCACAGAAGTCAGAATGTCAAACGTGAGGAAAAGAAGCGATGCAGCACATTCGATGCAGAGATAGTTTTTCCGTGATGGTAACGCACAAATGCTTCTTTTAATTACAAATCCAATTTAACTTTTAAGTACAATTCAACTTGTCTTATATGCTAATATAAATATCATAATAATATAGCATGTTATAGAACAAGTCTTATTAACATTTGAGTAAGTAGCTTATATATATATAGATAGATAGATACATCAAGAGATATTCTTTTCTAGATATTTATTAGAATTTAAGGTGAAAAACTAAGTAGATTGAGAAGTATATCTTTAAATATATTTTATATATATTATAAAATTAAATAGTTAGCATTCTAGTGAAAAAGTGAGTAAAAAAACTGAAACTTTGATTCATAAAACTTTTCTTTGAGCACAAAATAACATATCCTTCCTATCGGTGTCAATATCGATGTATTGGAGAATCGAGATTTGGCGTGTTGTCATTATTGACCAATATCAGTGTCAATATCAGTGTGATACAAACACATGACAAGGGAGTATAGAACTTTGCGATACTCTCAAGTAGCGATTTTATATTGAATTGTTGAAGCTTTTATTATATACATTTGATATGGAAATTAATTTGAATATTTCTTTTCATCTCTTTATTGCTTATAATGAATTTAATTATTATCAAATAAACAAATTTTTCTTTTCATTTTATTGATTTGTTATTCTATTTAGAATAGAAGTTTTTCTAAATTCTATTGATGTTTTCAAAAATTAAAATTTTCCAAATTATTATGTTAAGATTTTGTGTCGTATTATATATTGAAATAGTTTAATTTATTTTTTATTAATAGACAAAGAATATATATTATGCAACAAGACATCCCGAAAATGAAATATCTTTTCAAGGGCTACATTCCTCCTTCTAAATTTGTTTCATCATATCATGAGATTGGAAACAAAAACTTAGGGCATGTTGACATCCCAAAATTTTTAGAGAGGGTTCATAATGAAGGAAACATAACTAATTTGGCCCAACATTTAGCCAATTCAGGCTTGGTTGAAGCAACTACCTTTCCAATGTTTGTACAATCTCCTGAGTTGGTTTTGACTTGTGAAAATCACTATGACAATGGTCAAAGGACCCTCTAGTGAATTAGTACTAGATATCAATCCAAAGACAATAGAAATAGTCTTTTGCATGCCTCCGCATGACAATTATGAAGCAATTGATATGAACAAAGCAATAAGGTACTTTGAAAAGAAAAACAAAGAAGCTACCAATTTCATCAATGATAACTTGCTTCTTGTACATATAAAAGTAGCTCAGAAGATGGCAAAAGTACAACACATGAGTGAATTCCAAGATGATGCTAAGGATTTCATTGTACTCTCAATTGAGTGTATGGAAGCCCAAATTCCAAATAATTATATCCTTGGATGTGCTATTATATTTTGAAGATAGCAAAAACCAAGAATATTGATTAGGCAACTACATTTAGTAATAACATGCATCACCAATTAATGAATGTAATTGAGACCAAGAATTTTTTATGATTTATTATTTAGTGTACTTACTGGCTTACCAAGCCAACTTTCCCTTGTTGAAAAGAGTTGGCATTGTCTACTTTGGAGATACCATAATTTATCAACATTATCCTCAACTTGAGCTAAAAGAAAGCGATAAAAACTATTGTATAGTTAATTATGCTTTCATTTTCTATATAATAAGGATGCTTGAGAATGATTTGGGAAAAAGGTTATCTTTAGAAGGACCAATGGTATTATCCAATTGGGGAAATTGGTATGTGCAATTTAAAATATTCACATACATCAGACTTGTAGGATATGACAAAGAACCTTACAAGCTACCAAGGTAGCCCTCAGACAGATTAATATTGCTAGAGATTTGTAGACAGGTGGCATAGATTTATAAGTTGATTGTCAACAAGCATAAGCCTACATTTGTGTTCCCCATCAAGGTTGGTGTATGCTCTTGTCCAAACATGAAAGCAACAAAGACATCTGAACTTGATATGGCTCCTCTAGCCATTGATTTACTTGGATATGTAAGAATACGATTTCATCCCATTGGGAGAATTAGTCCAATAATATGAGCACATTTCAAACATGAACCTGTTGTTGATGATGATTGGGCTAACTATTTCGATGAGCATTAAGTAAGAATCAAATATTTTTGTAGATTAAGTGTAAAGATGATGAGAGCAAACAATTTTGGTCAAATACTAGAACATTTGGAAGATGATGGAAAAATTTTAAATCCAAAACACAACATAGACAAGATTTATGACAAACCAATGGATGGAGTGAAATGGTCTATTTTAAAAAATCTATCAATAGAAAATAGATCCATAAATGTTGTAGCGGAGTCAATGGAGTGGTTGATGTTCCTTTATCCTATGATAAACCATCAGAATCCATAACACAGACTATCCTCAGCTCCAACAATACAAGAAGTGGAAGAAAAAAATGAATCTATGTTTTGTGAAACAAAGAGAAAAACAGATGAAGAAATTTAAATTAGTCCTATGCAAGCAAGTGAGAGTGATAGTTTAGAAGATAGTGTCGCTCTCATAAGAAGAAACTTGGTTGCTAGACAAATTTCTTGTAGTGCAATGTCTCCAAATTCACCTTCGTATCCTTCACCTACATCATTTTTTGAAAGGATATCAACTACACAATCTCCACTAATAACACCAAATTCCAATTCACATTCTTCACCTCCATCATCTCCTCAATGAGTGTTAGCTACACCATCTGCACAACATGATCCACCAACTCATTACTCTCCTCCAAAAGCATCTTCTCCTACTGAATATTCTACTCCTCCTCAATATTCTTCAAAACTTGCATCTCCAACTCTTCCACTTTGACATAATCATGTTGTACAAAAGAGAAATAGAACATATGTAGAGGAGGAAGAATATTTTTCATCAATAGAAAAATTATTTAAAAACCAACAAAGCAATAAGAGAGAAATGAGACTACATAAAATAGCAGTAGAGAATCAAAATGCGAGAATAGCTCACATAGTTGTGCCTGTAGTTGAAAAATCAGAAATGGAGATGACAATTGTACACTACAGAATGGAGCAAGTTAACTTGGGATCGTTAACTAGAGAAAACGAGAAGGAATCACTACAGTTTACTATCTCAACCATACTTGAAAGTATGAAGAAATATTAAAAACAAAAGAACTAAAATCTCAAGTGGAACAACTAAATTCATTTATCAATTAGTTGGTTGGACCAATAGATTTAGTTACCCCCTGCTCCAAATTTGTTAAGTGCATTAAAGAAAGATCATCATCAAACAAACCAAGAAGGAGTTTTGAATGTAATTACAGAATGGAAAAAAAGATTAGAGGTTCTTGGTGAAAGAGTAATAACAAAAGCAATACAAACTTATCACATCATCAATGATGAGACCAGTCTATTTATTGAATTGATAGAAATAATTGATAAACAATTATTGATGTAGGATGAGCGCATCCTAATTTTTGAAAAAAATGAATTCTTGTCCTTACACTAAATTGGCCAAGTTGACCATTTTTTAGAAAGAAGATGAATATTTGATGGCTGAATGGTTCAAAGCTAGCAAATTAAGGCTAAAACCCTTTAAAAATGTAAAGACAAGTTGAACAAGATCAAGGACTCTAGTGGTATGATTATGGCTAGCATATAAAATTTTATCAAAGATTTTTGATGCACTTTTTGGGAAAGATCCTTAGCAGTTCATACAACAAACTTTATCATTGAAGAGTTCACATCATCTCATCATATGAAAATGTGTGAAGAAGGTATCGATGAAATCATGAAGAGAAAGGCTACATTGGTCAAGGTAAAAGAAGACTAAGCAGAGTTTGTAGAATTTCCAAACAAGATCAAACAAAAAGTTTTCTCTCAAAGGATTAAGTTGAAATATCACATGGCTCTAGATGCAATATTATTGAATGCGGCTATCAATGATTTCCAACAAAACTTTCCATAAAATATATGATACATTTATTATTTTACTATTGTGATATATTAATCCTTGAGATCCTTTTTGTAATTCTCAATCATGCTCATTCACAATAGACTTATAAAACTCAAGCATTATGAATGTGATGAAATTGGCTAATTTGTTATACTATAATTTATATTGCGATTTAGGATGTCAATTGGATAATTTCATATCTATATTTCTATTTGTAAATCTCCTACATATATCGATAAATTGTATACATAGAATATGCACATTTAATTGGATGTATGACCAAAAATAATTTATTCAATTATTCTTTAGTACTTACATCAATATTCAGCATCGTTGTGTGAAATATTGTATTTATAATTTTTTTACAAAAACATAATATATTAGGTTTCTATTTAAAATATTAATATTATTTAAATTATAATGCATCTATTAAGTTTCTTGAAATATCATATATTTTGTAGTCGTTCCACATCAAAGAATGACTTTTGAATCTAAGGAATAGTGAAGGCAACATCAAAGGAATTATCAAAGAGAATATTGTAGAAGGCAACATGAAAATATGACAACTATTGAAAGGGAGGAATAAATACAAAGATGCAATGCGATTGAAAGAAATAAATATCTTAGATGTAGAGCAGAAGTAGCAGTAGAAGAATTGGAAGCTTAGAATAGAGAGGGTGAAAATACAATTTTCAAAGTGGTCGTCAAGGAACTTGTCAACAACAATCTCATTCTCTGAGGGAGGATAGGAAGAAAGTTCATCAATAATCAATCAAAATGCAACAATTTTAATCTGATGTAAAGATTCAAATGAATTTTTAGAATGAAGAATCAACATCTATTTACTATATACCTCAAAATACTCAACATGTTCCTTAATATGAAAGAAATGGAGGAACAAAAAATAATATAGAAAATATAGATGATCCTAATGGAATTATTCAAAACGATTTGAAAAATATTCAACTCACATTTTGACACCAATTAGACAAATTTGTTTCTCCAACAATGTGTTATATATGTCAAGAATGTTACCTTTGAGAAAAGGTGTATCAAACTTTGCAAGGTCTTGTATGTAGTAGGTGTCATCAGGAACGAGGAAACATTAAATTCTCTTCCTCGAACAATATGGATCTAGGACCATAGCCACAAGAACTTACCAACCTGACACAAGTAGAAGAAATATTGATTGCATGTGTAAGTCCAATTTTACAAGTCACACATGCAACAAGGGGTCAATATAAATACTTGTCAATAATTATTGTTCAAAGAAAATATCCATGGCACGTATTACAACTAGAACATGTCTATAAATAATTAAAATACAAAATAGAGCATGACAAGTTCTATTCAAATATTACAATTGATCATAACACTCTGCATAATTTGGAAAGTGATTGTGATCACAATATCTTTGAGAAAATAAAGATGGTCCACATAGAATTTGATTATGACTCAAATCAAATTGTATTTGTTGGTCCAATTTTGGAAACAAATGATTCTAATATCATAGATCACACAACATCAATGGCTTAAAAACCACCTGATGTGAAAAGAGAAATGGAATTAAGGGTAAAAACACAAAACTGTGTTATGTTTCAGGCCAACTTATCAACACAAGTGAATTTAAATAATTGTAGCTAAAAATTAATTTTAGTCAAACATATGATCTATAGAGATTCATTATAGTTATCTTATATATGGCCCACAACTTTTCCAATTGGAATTGTCTACTAAATGTATATTTTATACCACTTTGGGTCTAATTACCAAAAAAAATTAATTGTTTTTTAAAACTCGATGTTTCAACAACTCCTCTTATAAATAATATTTTTTGGGAAATGTGAAAATACGCTTTCGTAGATTTATAAGTGAATTTTCTAAAATATATATCTTTTAATATTTTAATTAGTTTTTATATTTTATATTTTATTTTGATTGAAATTATATCGTCATAAGGTTGATTATCTTGTAAAGGAAAAATACTAAAATTTATTTAAATTTTTTGAAAAAAATAAATGTTTTAGAGAAAAGAATCTATGTCAAGATGATATAATTTTTTTCTAATTTGGATAAATAGTTAATAAAAAAGGTGACGCCAAATGGAAAGATTTATATTTTAGTATACACAACTTTCCAAATTTACTACAAAATAGTTAAAAATATATTTTTGCACTAAAGTTTCAAGTTAACAATATACATAAAAAAAATTGAAGAAAAAAAGGTAAAATTTACTATATAATGTGTGACACCTCATGTAACTTCAATTTCAGCATTTTATCAACAACTAAATTATAGTGTTTACTTTATAAGAAGCTATATTCAAATAACTTTTCAATTTTTTTAAAAAATTACCAACATAAAATACATAAAAAAAATATACATTTGATTAGTTCACTTCATTTTCAAATTCAAAACATATATTTCAATTTCTATTGATTCAATCTAAAATGTTGAATCAACATTGGCCATTTCCTTTATAAAAGTGTGACACAACTTTGTGCTTTTAACCATAATCTATGCATGGGTGAATAATCCAAATGTAGATCCTCCCAGATTGATTCATTGGCCTGCAATTGGTGTATCTCCAATAAATGAATATACAACATCAGGTTTACTTGACATTATATTTCTAACACTATTTGCTGATGGTAGGTGTGATTGACTGAAACCAAGAATAAGACAAGTATATATACATGAGTATGTGAAGAATTTGCTTTTCTATAGGGACCACTACTTTGGAAAACACCCAAGGTTTCGATACTACATGATGAACAAGATAGTGAGGCACCGTGAACATAATTCAACTCCTATATTCACAAAAAGGAACCTTGGGGAGTTGCCTATCACAATAAATTAATTGTGTGTACACATGGATAACTTCCCACACTCACACCTAGCTGATAAATTGATGTGGTTTGGAACAACATTGAGAGGTAACAGAACATATTGGACAAAATGTCAAGTAGAATTCTTTGATATGCTTCATCAAATCACAACACTGACAATATATTTATACTCAATGCAGTGGATTTGTATTCATCATATTTACATGCACTGATGCTAGCAATAGCACCAACAAGTCCATGTGAAGCTTGAATCTGGAGGAAATAAAATATTATCAACTATCCTTGAATAGTTGTCCACTATATGCACTTAAGACATTCTATAATTTGAAAATAAATGCTAAAAAAGATATTGAAAGTTAAAGACTATTGGTACATATGTTAACATGGCAACATAGAGGATCACCACATGTGCACGATTTCTTATGGATACATGGAGAACCAAATATGGATAGTATAGATTGGTCTAATGAATAAGAATTAAAGACTACTGAAAGATATTTCAATTGCATTATTCATGTGTGGAATCCAAGAGTAGATATTCCTCAACGAAACGTATAGGCATAATTACAATGAGTTTCAAATGTAACTTATGTAGTCCAATATAAATGTGAATACTTTCTACACAAGAAACTAATACATTTATTCTTACTATTGTAAGCATTCCAAAATTTTGCTCAACATCCATGTCTAAAAAATACAGGTCAACTTGCTGAGATGGATATTGATAAAGATTATGAAGAAATTCTAAACACGGTACAAAGACATACAATGTGTAGAAAGGGTGAATGTGTAAGAAAGAAACAAGGAAGAATGGGTTTTAGGTAATTACTTTATAATAAATAATTTTATATATAGTTGAATGTAAAATTTGAAAAAATTATTAAATAGTATTTATGAATAAAATTGTAGATACAATGCTACTTGGGCCTTAAACTTACATGGATCAAAATTATATGAAGACGCAGAGAGTAGTAAAAAAAATTGAGCTAGCAAGAAATGATGACATAGTCAATTAACACAACTAGAACATACTGTGATTGTGGAGAGTTAATATAGACTGGAAACCAGTTCTCTCAAAACATGCAATGATAAAGTACATTGAAAAGTATGTAGCAAAAGTAGAGAAGATCTTAGAAACCTACCATCAAATACTAATGTGTCTTGTGAATATAGAAAACCTAGATGATCTAGCAATAAAGGCATACACGAATCTCTTGACTGAAACTATTATAGAAAGAGATGTTGGAGCTCAAGAAAGATGCCACATGCTCTTAGAACTCCCCTTGGTTGAGAGTAGTAAATTATTTGCTAATATCAATGTTTCACATTAAGTATTCAACCCTGTAGTTGTATGTGATGAAGATAACAATGAAGAACATATAGAATCATTCATTGAAGGATATAGGACAAGGCCATTATCTATGGAATCCATCACACTTATTGATGTTCCTAGATCATGGATATATAAACCTCGACAAAGAAGAGATAAAAAATGGGAGCCTAGGGAAAAAGAAGCTATTGTCAGAGTGTTTCCAAGGTTTTTAGCCATTTCTTTGTGAGAATTAAAAAAAAATGTTGATTTCTATTTATCATAATTGTTACTATACAAGCCATTTCATGACATGGAAAGAGATATAGGTGACAACAATGACACCATAATATCAAACTGGTAGTCATTCAATTATAGCCCTTAGCATGTGGAGAAAACAATAACTACAGAAAATAATGAAAATATTAATGATTTAAACTAAAAACAATGACAACGTTCAAGAAAACACTATAGAACATGAATGGAAAATCATATCTAGACTACATCATCATGATATAATGAAACTCTTAGAAATAGATATGTTGGGAAGAAGGGATATTGAGAGACAAACATATTGGTCTATTGAATATCGAAGTGATTAATACACAACTCAAGCAATCAATTTCATCAATGCAATGAGAGATAACAAATGCCTTATACATGATGATATACCACAATATATCAATTATGCAAGCTTGAGTGACAAACAAGAGAAAGAATTGAATGCAATTATGTCACACTACCATATGAATGAAAATGAGATGTCATTGTATATGATAATTCAAGGAACAAAGAGAATAGGACAGTCATATCTGATTGGTGCAATTAGTGAAAGTCTTGAAAGTACAACAATGTCTAATCAATCTCCCCTTCTACTACTTGCACCAACTGGAGTTGCAACATTCAACATAGGAGCATCGACTATTCATTCCAACTTGAGAAATACAATAAAAGATTTTGTTCAACTAGCAGGAACAAGACTAAAAACTTTTCAAGAAGAACTATCACATGTGAAGTATATATTGATTAATGAAATGAGCTTCATTGGAGAGAAATTACTACAAAACATATATTCTCAACTTTGTCAAGCATTCCCAGAAAATTCTAATGTAAAATTTGCAAGTATATTCACAATTGCATTCAATTATAATTAAGCATTTCATATTCTAATAAATCTATTTTAAATGTATTGAATTTCCATATTTGCATTATATAATATTTAAAATTATGTTTTACAATTATATCATAGACAAACTATCATATGATAGCAATAGATGAGAAAATATAATATGGAAAGACTTAAAAATTGTGGTTACCATATGTAAAGTATTTAAATAGGATGGAGAATACATTGAACATATACAATTTGGTCAAATGTTGACAAACTTAAGAGAAGCACAACCTACAATTGATGATTGGAAGTTGCTAATATCAAGAACAACCACTAACATTACTACAACAATCAATGAAGAGTTTGATAATCATGTTCATTTGTTCGCCACAAATAATAATGTTCAAAGTCATAATAGGAAAAAATTATACTCTCAAACAACCTATTGCATGCAACATTGAGACAAAAGTTTGGAACTGTTAACGCAACTAAAGGAAGTTCTCATGATGAGATTGATATGGAGTTATTGATTAGTAAGAATGCAAGAGTAATGATAACTTCAAATCTATGAATAGAAGCAGGTCTTGTAAATAGAGCATTAGGTTATATTCAAAATATTGCATACAAACCTGGAAGCATGCCACCAGAACCACCAACATATATAATGGTTAAGTTTGATAATTACTTTGGATTTTCGTTTAAGGATCAAAATCCACAAAGAGTTCCCATCAGTTCAGAAAAAGAAGTTTTAGAGTCCAAATACCATTAATATTGGCTTGGGCATTGACAATACACAAATCACAAGGTTTGACACTTGGATTGGAAAAGCCACAATTGATATAAGACCAACTGAAATAATAGGAATGACATTTGTCACTCTATCTCATGTAAATTCATTGCAAGGAATAAGGATAATGCCACCTTTCACATATGATCACTATGAAAAATGAGAAAATAAAAACAACTAGCAAAGCAAAAAGCTGAAGAAAATAGATTAAACATAATATTAAATTTGCAAACAATTATTTGATTAAGTAGTAATCTGCATTCATTTGTATAATTCTATTTTTAATCAATTTAATTGCATTTACATGTTTATGCAATAGCTATCATGCTATACTATATTATTACTAATGTAATATTAATGTAACTTTGTAACACCCTGCGTCACACATATCTAATACAACCCAAAACTACCACATTGTTTTCTTTAATAGATGGTTAGATAGATTAGGAGGTTGTAAATGAGATGATTTTAAGGAAAAAGTTTTGGTATTACCTACAAAAATTGATGAAAATGATAGAAAATAATATGACTTATTATTCTGGTCTAACTAAGCTTGTGAATATGTTGGCTATGTGTAGGATGGCAAGGAGGACTAGGGGAGAAGGGAGAAACACTTATTGCAAATATATTTACTTTATGAGAAGTTATAGGTTTATCTATCTTTAAACTTAGAAGAAAATGATATTTTATTTTCTATATTGATGTGTTTGTGAGGTTTATAATTGTGGATCATTCATGTGAGTTTGAGTCAATTTCCATATTTAAATTACCAAAATAGACCCTTAGTCATGCAATAAAGGCCCTATGACATTTTTTTACTCTCCAGAAGTCCTCATTAAGATGAGTGATGAATTTGAAGGATAGATGAGTTGAGGGTACCAATCCTACCCCCTCCCCCTCATATCTCATTTATGAGGGAAGACCTGAGGGAATGGGGTGTCCTAATATTTGTCCCCTCTTAAATGAAGAAAAGACCTCATGGAGGAGAGGATGGGAATGTGACACGTGTCACCTTCCCATCCAAGTCTTTCAAGTTAATCTCTCTTATATTGAGTTTGTGAAGGGAGAATGGGTTGGTACCCACTCCATTTTGGAGAACTCTTGTAGGATTTTGAGAAAGAAGATAGATTAGAGGGAAGGATGGAGTCAACCCTCGGAGAGATGGAGGAAAAAATGCATAGGTTTAGAGAGATAAGTTCTCCATTTCCTCTAATCCATTTTGTTATTGTGACAAGTTGGAGATGTAGTTGCAAAGTCTAGTATGTAGCGCCTATGTGAAGCAAATTATTAGAGTTATGTAAGGGTTTTAGTTGATGAGAGTAAATTTATGTAGTGTGTAAGACCTCACTATCTTGGGTCTAAATACATCTTCTTGCTCAGGGGTATGGCTAGAGCTTACGAGGCTCCATGACGCCATTATGATTGGGAGAGAAAGCCTTGTTTTTGTGTTTTCCCATTGTCATGTATGATTGTCAGATCTTGAAAGTATTTAGTTAAAGAAAAATTATTGTCTACTAAGCACTGTGATTCTCCCAGCCAAGTTGTCCTTTAGGTCCATAGCCTGGGTGAGGGTAATCCTATGCAGGCAAGACCTTGAGAAGGTAGCTCTTTGTAGATGGTTTATAAGACAGTACACTATGCTCTCCACAAAATAATCAATAATGCATTCCTTTTTCAATGTAGTTGCCTCAAAGAAATTTCACCATTATTATTTACCTATGCTCAAAATGGCCGGTAGATCTGCAGATAAGATAAGAAAGGAGATGATAATAATGTTAAATCATTTATCACATTATAAGGCCAAGAAAAAGTGTATGGATAGATGCATTATCTAAGGTACGTGTATTCAACATAAAATAAGACTCGGGCGATTGTCTGTGAAGCCTGCATCATAGATAAATAATTGGTAAAACTGAGAATACTTTCTATGATTACCACAGCTGCATCAAGACCGTCATAGAGCCCAACATAGCAATCCTTGATTTATGTGACTGACAATTAATCCTAGGAGAAGGACATGACAATAATAATTCTACAAAATATATATAGATATAAATAGCAATGAATGATGTGAGGTCTCAGAAAAACAATTAATAGATAATTCTGTCAGAAACGTGGAGAGAAAAGAACTAATACTTTTTGTAGCTTTGTTGTATCCTTCCAAAAATCTGGAAGGAGAAGATGGTTATTTAATATCGTCTACCGATATTAGATACTATGTTAGCTATTAAATCATAAAGCAATTAAGGAGAATTGAGATCTTTAATTGGTGACAGTTAAAGATAATCAGCAACTATGGTCAAAAGAATTATTTCCAACATATAATTCCAATAATCAAAAGGCAAAGAGGACAAGTATGGTTGCTGGTGTTTGCTGCTATTATTTTCAGTAGTTTGCATTTGCAATTATTCTTTTTTCTTAACTGTTTTTAAAGTGCTCCATCCAACTAAGAAAAGAAGATGCAATAATTAGAATAAATAAAGTGTACTTACAAAACTTTTGGAAGCTGTAGATAATGTGTTATTAATTCATAATGCTAATACTATAATTCTTCAAGAGTAGATGATTAGGTTAAAGAGGTTGAGATTATATATATATATATATATATATATATAAAATGATTAAGAGATTTTCTATAAAAATCTATGGATACATTATCACATTTTTGTTCTTAAATAATTATAAAATATTAGAAATATGTATAAATACTTAATATCCCAATAGTAAGATGACACCAATGGGGTGTTGTGTGTGAATATTAATCTAGTTCTATACGGGTGCAATATCATACTAAATATATGAGTAGGACTATGCTAAATAAGAAATATCGTAAAGTGTGCATGTTGATATTCCCTTACCACAAAGATGGTCAGTAAGAGGTTTTGATTTAAAAAAAAATTGGTTGGATTTTCCTAGCAAAAATTTTGGGCATGACAAACTTTCAACCCTATTGTAACCCTATCATTAATATAGCTACTAATAATAACTTTAACACTAGCACTAATCCTAACATTAACTCAAATCTTAATTTTCATAAGATCTATTCAAATTAAACTTCACACCATTGTATACTCTATATTTTATCAAAAAAGTTATTCTACAACATTTCAATATTTCACATGTTACAAGTTTCATGGAGAATAAAAGATTAAAATGCATGTGGGAAGAGCTACTAGAATAATTGGTGTTGATGATTATAGCAAGATTATCTACCAAGCATTTCTCAAGAATGAAGTTGGTATGTAAGAGGTGGAAAGAGATCTTTTCTTCACCCAATTATTTGAGAATCATGTTTGTTGATCATTCTCCTCCAAGAACTAATTGCTATTACAATTTTTTCCATTTGATTTAAAAATGATACAATCATGGGTCATCAAAGGTGACTCCTGCTCAAAATGGGTAAAAGGTTTTGATTCTAATTTCTACATATATGATAAATCAAATGCAAGCACTCCAACTTGGACAAAAATTTCTTCTATAAGAGAAATTACAATGACTATACATACTCATTTTATGGTAGCAAGTTATGTCTCCTCTAGCAGTTAGCTTATAATCTTGCTTGGAGAGTACTACATAAACTATAATGGTTGAAGCTATGTTGAAATTTATGAGTCAAATTCTTATTCATGAAATCAATTTTTTGTTGAAAATTCCTATTATCCTTTGGGAAGAGGATTTTGTTAAATAAAGGAAGATTTTATTGGATGAGAAATCATACAAACAATGGAGAGGTTATTGAATTCAATTGTGATACATTGACTTGGATTATAATTCCATCATCAATAGATACTACAACAAGGTACACAACAATTGTAGATTTTGCCTCTAAAGAAGTACAAATAAAAGATTATGAAAACTATTATGATGTTATGGTTCACTGAAATTTTTTTACTGTCTTGGAAAATAGCTAGATGTGACAATTATTAGGTCCCGGAGATAACTAAGAGGGGGGGGGGGTGAATCAGTTGTCAAATAAATTCAAACCAAAAACAACTTAACCAACTTAATGCTTGATACCGGTAAAACAGTCTAATATGTTGGTAGACAATTTTAACAGTTAATTGCAATACCAGTAAGGATTAATGCATGAAACAAAAAGACAAAGTCATCTAAAACACATAACACCAATATTTGTACATGGAAACCCTAAAAGGGGAAAAACCACGGTGGGAAACCTTACCCAAAATCAGATGATAGTACTGCAGATAGTAAGTGTATACAAATGGGGTCTGCACGTGCAGAAAGGCCAAGCGCCTAGAGCTCACTGCTCAATCACAAATGGGAGTCACACGGACTACAATTGGATGGTTAAATCGAATAAGAATGTACTACTTAAGTTAGCATCTTTCTATGCTAGATTCAGTACTGGTATAGTTTTGATTGTCGATACAAAAACCCTTCTTCAATCTTCAAATGATGTCTGCATGTATAGCTCTTCGTATTCTCGCATATACCTTTACACAATCTTTTTTCGCATTCCTCATTTGATCTTACAAATAAGATCTTACATTTATACCATACCCTAAGACCAATTTTAGTAGGTCGGCTCTAAAGGATAATACAATAAAATAAATTTACAAATAAATTAATGCCCGATACAATAACTGATTCAACATGTCGGCTTAATGCATTTACAACAATAATAAGTCATCTCCATCGCATGCCATGCTAATCTAGAAAAGATAAACCTGTCGGTGTGTAACCTGGACCTATTTGCCAGTAACAACAAATATGCAAATACGAATCTACCAATTAACAAACCTTCAAGACAAAGTGTCCAAATGATGTCTTTGACATAACCATGTGATTTCCATTCTATTCCAAGTGTCAGTGATCATTATATCCTGCCGGTGTACCAGATACCGGTGACTGTTCATAAGTCATTTGCTTGCCGGTGAATGTTGTTGATTCTCCAAAGTGCCTGAGTTGATAATTATTAGTAGGTGTTTACATCAATGACAAAACCATACCAAAATATGAACAACAATTGCATAGTGTTGGTTGACAAAGAATATTATCAAATTTGGAAGTTAGAAAAGGATGATAAAGAAGGTGAAGAAATAAATAAATGGTCTCCTCTACAAATCAATTTACCTAAGACAATTTATAGGATGGTAGTCAATAAAAATGGAAGCATATTAATTGTGGGAGAAAAAGTATCATTATATAATACTGAAGGAAGAATAATATGAACCATTGAATTGCCAGAGATTGACCCACAACTTCTTATTGAAACCAATAAGTATGGAAGTTATATACCATTATTTGGCATGCTGGTAGATTGTATGAATATATGGTGGCCACAATAATTTCTCCACTAGATTGTGTGAATATATGGTATCCACAATTATTTGTGAAACTTTATATTTTAAAATGTGGAATCAGAATTTTGCAATTGACTTCCTATAATTTCAAATGTACTTTTACATTTATATTTTGAAACTATACTAAAGTTATATTTTTATCATTATTTTCACATTAATTAAATTTACACTACTATATGCATATCTCAAAATATGTATATAAAAAAATTAATATATTAAAATTATTAAATGTATTTAAATAAAGTCATTAAAGTTATAACATTTATTTAAAAAATTACATTATTATACTTATTAAATTGATTAAATTTAGTTTAATAAAGTTTGTAAACTTATTAATATTATTAAATTATTAATTGAATTTATATTAATATTAATAACCTAATATTCATTTAAGTGTAATAAATTTTTTTTTTCAATTTATCAAACTTACTAATATTAAATTTAATAACTAAATAACTATATTCAAATTATTAATATTAGAAGTGATTTATTGAATTTTTTAAATAAATTTAAGATGAAATTTATTAAAGAATTTACAAAAATTTAAAATTTAGTTTACTAAAAAAACAAAACTAAATTAATTCAACTTGTTAAATACGAAATTTAAATAAGATAATAAATTTATTAAATTATTAAAAAAAAAACTCCATACAATTTTATATGATGATACTGAAAACAACTTAATTTTAAATTTATTATTTACAGTTAATAGTAATAACTTAAAATATGATTAAATAATGGAATTTATCACATCAATATCTACATTATTCAAATTATAAAGTAATAAATGTCAAATCATTTTTTATAACTTAATATTCATCATGTTAATATTAATGATATATTAATAATATTAATATTATATAGTACATGTTAACTTATAATTTAACTAATGCAAAAATTCATATTAACTAAATGTTAATCAACTAAATATTAGGTTAATAATTTGAAAAAAAAATTGTTTAACTTATAAATTCATAAAGAGCTTTAAGTTATTAAAGTTATAATATTTAGTATACGATACATAATAATATTAATCACATCAATATCTACATTATTCAAATTATAAAGTAATAAATGTCAAATCATTTTTTATAACTTAATATTCATCAGGTTAATATTAATGATATATTAATAATATTCATATTATATACTACACGCTAATTTATAATTTAACTAATACAAAAATTCATATTAACTAAATGTTAATCAACTAAATATTAGGCTAATAACTAATAAAAAATATTGTTTAACTTATAAATTCATAAAGATTTTTAAGTTATGAAAGTTATAATATTTATTATATGATACATAAGAACATTAATCACATCAATATCTACATTATTCAAATTACAAAGTAATAAATGTTAAATCATTATTGATAACTTGATATTAATCAAGTTAATATTAATGAAATATTAATAATATTAACATCATATAATACATGCTAACTTATAATTTAATTTGTACAAATAATAATATTAACTAGATGTTTATCAATTAAATGTTAATTTAATATTAAATTAGTGAATAAAATTGTTGAACTTATAATTTCATAAAAAGTTAAGTTATGAAGTTATAATATTTATCAAAATTATTAAATTTATGAAAGTTAATTCAATAGACTATTTAAATTTATTAATAATATTAGTATTAATAAAATAATATTAATAACGGTTCTAAAATTATTAAATCAATAAAATTATGAAATTTACTAAAATAAATAAACTTATTAAATTTACTAAATTAAATAAACTTATTGAATTTCTTAAAATTATGAAAGATTTTAAATAAATTTAATATTAAATTTATTAATGTAATAATTTTTAATTCATTAATATTAACTAAATATTAATCAAGTTTACTATTAATTTAAAGTTACTAAATATATTAATATGGATGTGTATTTTGATAATATTAATATTAATATTTTTTTAAAAATTAAAGTTTTTAAAATTTATTAAACTTATGAAATATAGTAAATTAAATAAACTTATTAGATTGATTAAAATTATTTAATTTCAATAAATTAAAAATTTTAATTTTAATTTTAATAAATTTAATATTGTCTTTGGACATGTGGTGTCGCGGTTAGAACACTTTGTTGGTGAAGCAATCACTAGAGGGCGTGTAAATAAATTTTATTAAAGTTATTATAACTTTTAATTCAACTAATATTAATTAAATATTAATAAAGTCTAATATTAATTTAAAACTCAAAATTATTGAACATATACAATTATAAATATATACATATACATATACATATACATATTCTTATATGTTGTGGTTATAGATGGTACTAGAATATATATGTATGTATGTATGTGATAAACCGAGAGATATTGAGGCTTTAATTTTTTAATAACAAAGTTAAGTTATTGGAATAATAGAAATGAATTGTCCTCACACATGTACAAGAGGAAAAATTACATGTAGGGATTCCAAAGGAATATCCCAAACTATTTAAATACAAATAAACCTAAGCCAAGTAAAGATTAAATACTGTAACACCCACCTTAAGCTTTAATTTGGGAGTTTACATCAGACCCCTTCAATGGGTTGCAATCCAAGATTTTTAAAATAAAATTGGAACTTTTCTTTACAAAGTGGCTTTGTTATATTTGCAACTTGATCTTCACCCTTGCAATATAGAAGTGAAACTTGCTTGTCTTAAATTTGTTCTCTAATATTGTGGTGTTCAAGAGAAATATGTTTGGTCCTTGCATGGAAGATATGTGTAGTGTCATAAAATTGCGACACTTGCAATTTCGACTGCATTTGGGTCTTCACGATGGTGGCACAACACTGAACCTGAATGGAGGCTCTGAAACCTGTTTACGACATCAAAAACTGCATCTTTTTGCACCTTGGCTTGATCCTTCTTGCACCCTACTATCCCGGGAGGTGGGACCATGGCGCCTAGTGCCCTGGTCCCTTAGGACCATGGCACCTAGCACCCTGGTCCCTGGCCCTATTTTGGGCCCGGTCTCTTGTTGGGCATCGGGTCTTCAAGTTTGCAATTTGGAAAATAATGTTCCTAGGTCAGCCTAAGGTCGGAAAAATCAGTCTCCTAACCCTAATTGACAAGTATATAAACTACATTTACCCTCCCAGAAAGAGAGAAAAAAACATATGCGTACAAGAGGTGGAAGCGATATTCAAACATTCAAACATTCAAGCATTCAAGCATTCGTTCAAGCAATTGAGCATTCTAAGTCTCCATTCAAGGCTAGGTGTTGCATTCAAGATAAGGATTCAACCATTGAAGAGGAGATCACCTACAACACACAACATACAACATACAACATTATTACACCTTCGCATGTAAGAATACAAACATTCTTACAACAAGGTATCAGTACTTGATTACATTACAAACATTTACATTTACAACATTCTCATTTCTTGGTTAATTCCAAAACCGGGGTTTGACCTGAAGGCAAACCCCTAATCACTAACCCCCCAATCGTCCTCTCTTTTCTGTGTGTAGGTTGCAGGTACGTAACTGTAATTGAAGATCTGGAATCCTTGTGCAGAGACGAACGGATCCCCCTTCGTTTCGCAGATTTTTCGGAGGACCGTGTGCACTCCGAGCGCCATCGTCCCGTCAACTTTTTCTCAAACTTGTAGGACAACATCACCTCAACATTTTACTGCTAATTCCAAGTCCGTAGCTTCATCCCGTGTCTTGATCTCTATCTACAAGTGAATCTTTCCTACTTTTACATACATTCCTAGTTCAATCCTTATATCTACATTCTTTACAAAAGAGGGTATCCTTGCTGTCTCAACCCTTGAAACTTATTTAGAATTCAATCTTGCATTGTGTGGGATTGGATCTTATGAGTTTCAACCCCTCTTTTGAATGTAAAGTCTCTCCTAAGTGAAAACCGTCAATCCTAGTGACCTCCTTTCTCTCTCCTTGGAGTGGGGGGAACACCTAGGGTTTGATTTTCTGCTTTACATTTTGGTGAACCCGACGTGAACATCCTAATTCTGATTATTCATGGTTAGATCTGAAAATTTTGCTTCCTTAATTACATTTCTATGTTTGATCTTTTGCAAATTTTAGAGGTTAATTTCATAAATAACCCTAAAATTTTCTTTTTAGTAATTGAGCTTGTGAAATGTCTAATTGTTAATGCTTGTTTCAGATCTGCCCTTCTATTGCAAATTATCAATTCATATTTGTGCTTTAATTCTAAAAATTAAGCGGTTAATTGTCAAAACCCTAATTTTTAAAACCCCCTTGATTCAACCTTTGACCAATAATTTCACTAATCAAAACACCTCCAAATCAGCTGTAACTTTGGATTCCGCAACAAAATCATAATATCTTTCATCCCTGAAAATTTTGAAAAAAGTTGCGAGGACCGTGTGCACCCCGAGCGCCATCATCCCCAACATTTTTTCTGAAATTTTGGGAGCTAGATCTTACTGTATTTTTCTGCTAGAATCCAGAATCTCGGCTAATTTCATCAATTCTAACACTTTCAAAATTAAAGTCAAAGTTGGTCTAGTGATTGCTTGGATTAAGGCTTCTAATCATTCAAAACTTGTTGAAATTGAAATTTTGTGTTAAAATTGTGTTTCTTACTGTCCTAAATCTGAAAAGTGTGTTGGTATTCATTCAAAGTTTCAGTGCTTTATTCAAATTTTTGCAATTTGTGACTTTTGAAATTAAGTGTTTAATTGCAACAACTTTTATTTCCGCTTTCAAAATTGAATTTTGCATGAAATTGAGTCAACTTTTAAATTTCAAAGTTTGCATTGCTTTTAGTGTTCCCTCTAAAATCATAAAATTCAAAATTTCAGTTTCCCTCTCTTTTTCAAAATTCAAATTTTGCATTTTTCAACAATCTTGGTAGGATTCAATTTTGAGATTGCAACTTTAATTTGGCCTATCTACAGATCGTAAAATCACTCAATTTTTTTAGATTAGCTTTAAAATCATCATAACTTTCATCCCTGAAAATTTTGAAAAAAGTTGTGAGGACAGTGTGCACTCCGCTCGCCACGGTCCCTGACATTTTTTCCGAAATTTTGGGAGACTGTCGTGATTGCATCTAACAACTTAAATCTAGGAGATTGGCTGATTTTATTGAAATTTGCTACCTCAAAATTCAAAATATTCTCTCCCTCTCTAGTGCATGAGTTTTACAACAATAAGCCCTACTTACACTATTCCCGTTAGATGAAGCCTTAGAATTAAGTCTTTCCAAGGTTTAATTACTGAGGAGATGGAACCTAATTTGAATGGCCTTTTTAATGAGGACACAGGTAATTCCTCTAATCCTCTTAATGATGAAGAAGCTCTCCATGAGGTTTCTGTAGAACAACTTTCGAAATTGGATAACCAATTTGATGATTTTCAGCAATGGATGTCTCGAGAATACCCCGATAGTCAAGCTCTTTCATTAATTGAGGGTCTAAAATGTATGGTTCAAAGTGATAAGAATGGAATTGATATTTTGCATAGTATTGCACACATTGTGGATTCGAATGTGATGCCTGTGAAGAGTCATGCCGAAACTTTAGGTTATACACAACCTCCTACTCAAGTCAATCATTCTATCCCTTTGACAACTTCTATTGTTAGTATACCCACTTTTACATCAAACATAATGACTACTTCAATACAAAACATTCCACCTATGATCACCAGTCATGGGGGCAATCCTTCCTCTTCAATCAACCCTCTTCCTTCATTCAATCTGACTTCTTCCTTCATTCCTTCAATGAGTGTCCCTATTACATCTTCACAAATGAACATGACGCAAGGGGGCAATTCATTCAACCATTCCATTCCTCCTAATAGTGTTCCTTCTTTCCAATCATCTCCTATGACTAACCATCATAGTGTCCCGCCACCTTACTCTCAATCAATACCTTCTTTCAATAACATAATACCTCCATCACAATCTAACATGTCTAATATGAACTCTTCGACTGAAGTGACCATTAACAATCTTGCACAAAGTGTCTCTTCTTTACAGCAACAAATTGCCTCTATGAATCAATCTAAGTTTAGTGTGCCCACATTTGATGTTGCAAGCCCACTTTCTCTTGACATTGTTCGAGCTATCCCCCCTAAGCATGTTGAAATCCCACAGTTAGAGCTTTATAATGGTAAAGGTGATCCTCTAACACATGTTAAGACCTTTCAAACAGTATGTACCAATTTTGCTCATGACCAAAGGTTGCTTGCAAAATTGTTTACTAGAACATTAAGAGATAAGGCTCTACAATGGTATTGCTCGTTGCCTTCCTATTCTATTACTTCTTTCCAACAACTTGCAAATGCTTTTATTCAACAATTTCAAAATAATATAAGTCCTAAAGTTACTTTGATTGATTTAATGCATTGTAAACAAGGTGTTAAAGAAAAAGTGACTGATTTCATTGGTAGATATAAGCATTTGTGTGCTCAAATTTCATTTCCAGTACCTGACAATGATATTCAAAGAATCTTTATTTCTAATTTACAAAAAGATATTAGAGAAAAACTTCTATTTTCTGAGTTTACTTCTTTCCAACAGTTGTGTGCAACTCTTCACAATTATCAACTGACTGTGAGTCAGATGGAACAAGCAAATTATATGGCTCCGAGTGATAAGGGTGATAGTAGTCAACAACCATTTGGGAAGTTTAAACTGAATAGAGGGTTCGTTAAGTTCAATGAAAACATCATCAACAACAATGTGAATGCAGCATCAGGTGTGCCTCCTATTTCTAAGTTTTTCAAGAAAGAAAGAAAGTTTACTCCTTTGAATGAATCATTGCATAGTATTATGAATAAGTTATTGGAACAAAATGTGCTTACTCTCCCTCCTATAAAGCAAATAGATCCTGCAAAGATTAATTCACCCTATTTTGATAACAAATCTTTTTGACAATTTCATCGTCAACCTGGGCATGATACTGAAAAATGTTTTGCTTTAAAGGGTAAAATTCAAGATTTGATTGATAATAATACTATCTCTGTTTCAGGCGTGAATGATAAAGGCAACACATCTGTAGCTCTTCCTAACCAAAATCTTAAGATTTTTACTTATCCATTACCTTCTCATACCTCTAATGTTATTGAGACTAATGATTCCTCTTTCTCACCTGATGGTCTTGTGTCTATGACTCCAAATGTGATTAACTTTGTAGAGCAGCAGAAAATCCCTAAAGAACCTTCCATCACATTTGATTCTAGTGAAACTATCAGGGCACCTAATGGTCCTTTATATATAGTTGCAAAAGTCAAGAATACACCTTGTCGTGGAGTGCTTATTGATCCTTCTTGCATGGTTAATGTTATTATTGAAGAATTTCTTTTTACTTTGCAATTGAATCAAGTGATCTATGACAAAACAAATGTGGTTGTGAAATTATTTGATGCATTTTATTCTCCTACAATTGGTTCTATTACATTACCTATTGAGGTCCATAACAAATCCCTTGATGTGAGCTTTTCTATTATTCCATCATCCGAACAATTTCATGTGAAGCTAGGCTATCCTTGGCTATCTTCCATGAAAGTTATTGCTTCTCCTATTCACAAGTGTTTGAAATTTCCCCATAATGGTGAAGTTGTTACTGTCAATCATAGTCTCTTTAAACCTGCTGAAAGAACTTCTAGTGTTCCTATTGATTATTTTTGGTCTAAACAATTCCAATCTCTTCCATCCTGAAGTGATCATCTTTTCAAATCTTATCAAAAGTGGAAAAAAGATATGATCCTATCTCTAAGTGAACCTCGAACACCCAAACTTGATATTCCTATCGTTCTTGAGAAGGAAGTTCTTCCTTTGAAAGATAAAACTAATGTCTTTCCTCAAGAAGATTCCCAACCTATTCCTATGGATGTGACTATGTCTATGTCTAATAAACTTTCTAAAAGTAGACCTATACGTCCTCATCATGATGGACTTGGTCTCCTTCCTAAACCAAATATTCCTCCTTTATATGGAGCAGTTCCTCCTCCTTCCTCTTATAGAGAGAAAAGACCTTCCTCTTCTCCTATTATCCAACCTAAGAGACCACAACCTAAACACCCAAGTGATAAGGATGAGAACATTCCTCCTCCTCAATCTTCTCAACTTCCTACTAAGACTAGACAAAATCATTCTGCGCGTGAACGCTGACGAAAGCATCGTCTTAGAGCTCGTGCAGCTGCTTCTCAAACTTTGCAATCCCCAAAAACACCTTCAGCTAGTATTATTCCATTTTCTCCTCAGCCAAAAATTGAGCCAAAATCTCCTAAGCATAAGATGCATGATGGTTTTGATCCTGTGCAAGTTAAAGATCCTATTTTTATAAATCTTGATGATGATATAGATGAAAATGTTATTCATGATGAAAATGTTACTTCTCTTGCTTCTGATAGTGAATATGAATATGTTGATGTTGATAACCATTTATCTAACGAATTTTCTAAAGCACTTATCCTAGCTCCTAGACAAGAACAACGTGGCTTGGAACATGAACATAGCCCTTGTTTGGATCTTGTGATAGCTCCATCTGCTGTGTTGGATGTTCCTCCTCTAGCATGTTTCCTACCTTCCCAAAATATTGATCAACAAGATCGGGGGGTGGATGACATGCTAGACTAGTTTCATTAGCATAGCAAACTCTCTCCTCCTCTCTTGATATCTTTTGTTACTTCTTCTATGTGTTATTCTCATTCTTCTATTTGTTTTCCTTAGTGTTGTCTACTTGAGGACGATGCAAAGCATTGAGATCTCTTTTGGTCTCTCTCATGTTGACTCAAAAGACACATGTGTTCCCTTCTTCTAGGTGACCTTCCTTGATTGGGGAATGAAGAACAAATATGCATACATACATATGATATACATGAATTATCATACAGCATACTGACCCCAAGGAAAGTGAAGTCACCTCGTGATTTGTGTTTTGTGTCTATTATCCTTGGGTTTATCTCACACTTGGGGGCTAAATCTTTGTGATAACGTGTTCCTTTCCCTTCTCATTTCTTATGTGGATCACTACCTTAAAGCAATCACCCCCGATGAGGCGTGTGCGATTGCTTTAATGTAGGGGGCATACACCCCATTCATATCTATCTCTTCAAGATACTTGAAAAATTTCTTGGCGAACTTGGCTTTGCCTTGAAAATTTTTGATATTTTTCTTGCATGACTCATAGTGAGGGAACCTTACTACTGTCAGTCATGGTTCTCCCTCGCGATCTTCCCTTTTACTTTGTCAATCGAAGTTGTAAGATCCTTAGTCCACTGGGGACTTGGTGTATCTTGCCTCCTTGATGTGGTGAAAGTCTTTCAATGTTGTTTCCTTGTACTTTACCGAAAGTATGGGCGTACGCTTATACTCCCACCTAAGTGGGGGCTAAATGTAGTGTCGTAAAATTGTGACACTTGCAATTTCGACTGCATTTGGGTCTTCATGATGGCGGTGCAACACTGAACCTGAATGGAGACCCCGAAACCTGTTTACGACATCAAAAACTGCATCTTTTTGCACCTTGCCCTGATCCTCCTTGCACCCTGCTGTCCCGGGAGGTGGGACCATGGCGCCCAGCGCCCTAGTCCTTCAAGACCATGGCGTCCAGCGCCCTGGTCCCTTAGGACCATGGCGCCCAGCGCCCTGGTCCCAGGACCTATTTTGGGCCCGGTCTCTTGTTGGGCATCGGGTCTTCAAGTTTGCAATTTGGAAAATAATGTTCCTAGGCCGGCCTAAGGTCAGAAAAATCAGTCTCCTAACCCTAATTGACAAGTATATAAACTACATTTCCCCTCCCAGAAAGAGAGAAAAAAACATATGCGTACAAGAGGCGGAAGCGATATTCAAACATTCAAACATTCAAGCATTCAAACATTCCTTCAAGCAATTGAGCATTCTAAGTCTCCATTCAAGGCTAGGTGTTGCATTCAAGATAAGGATTCAACCATTGAAGAGGAGATCACCTACAACATACAACATTATTACACCATCGCATGTAAGAATATAAACATTCTTACAACAAGGTATTAGTACTTGATTACATTACAAACATTTACATTTACAGCATTCTCATTTCTTGGTTAATTCCAAAACTGGGGTTTGACCTGAAGGCAAACCCCTAATCCCTAACCCCCCAATCATCCTCTCTTTTCTATGTGTAGGTTGCAGGTACACTGCTATAATTGAAGATCTAGAATCCTTGTGCAGAGACGAACAGATCCCCCTTCGTTTCGTGGATTTTTCGGAGGACCGTGTGCACTCCGGGCGCCATCGTCCCATCAACTTTTGCTCAAACTTGCAGGACAACATCGCCTTCTCATTTTACTGCTAATTCTAGGTCCGTAGCTTCATCCCATGTCTCGATCTCTATCTACAAGTGAATCTTTCCTACTTTTACATACATTCCTAGTTCAATCCTTCTATCTACATTCTTTACAAAAGAGGGTATCCTTGCTATCTCAACCCTTGAAACTCATTTAGAATTCAATCTTACATTGTGTGGGATTGGATCTTGTGAGTTTCACCCCTCTTTTGAATGTAAAGTCTCTCCTAAGTGAAAACCGTCAATCCTAGTGACCTCCTTTCTCTCTCCTTGGAGTGGGGGGAACACCTAGGGTTCGATTTTCCGCTTTACAATATGAATCTTAGTGAAGGCAATGGCACTTTGATTATCATAATACAATGGTGTCGGATCTTGTTGAGGTAGCCCCAAATCTTCAAGCAATCTTCTAAGCTATAAGACTTCTTTAGAGGCATTAGTGCATCCTTTATATTCAACTCCGGTAGAACCAAGTGAACTAGATTGTTTTTTCTAACTATTCCAAGAAATGGCACCTGAACCAACAAAGAAACAATATCCACAAGTAGACTTCCCTTCATTGGGATCTCCCCCTAGATCTGAATTAGTAAATCCTTTTAAAGTAAAATAACAATTTGCATCATAAAATAAACTGACACTAAGAGTTTCTTTAATATATCTCAAAATTCATTTTCCAACTTTAAAGTGAGTTTGTTGAGGTTTAGACATAAATCTAGAAACTAAACCCACACTATAAGCAATATCTAGTCTAGTAAGAGTTAAATAATTTAAACTTCCAACTAATTGTCTATATAAAGTAGCATCAACTAAAGGAGTATTCATATAAAGCATTGACTTTGTTCCTAGTTCACATAGAGTAGAGACATGATTAACATCATTCATTTAAACTTGTCTAAAAGATCTTGAGCATATTTACTTTGACATAAAAAAATATCATTACTTGTTTGCCAAATTTGCATTCCCAAAAAAGAATATAAAATTCCTAAATCAGTCATGTGAAATTTTTTATTGAGTTGAAAGTTAATTTCAGAAATCAAATTATTGAAACTTGAAGTTAGAATTAAATCATCTACATATAAAATAATAATCACAATGTCATCTTCACTATGTTTAAGATATATATTTGGATCATTTTAATTTCTAATAATACCTTGAAAAAGAAAGAATGCATTTATCTTAGAATACCATTCTCTAGGAGATTGTTTCAAACCATAAAATGATTTCTTTAACTTGGAAACTAAATGTTCATTACCTTCCTTAAAAAAACAAGGAGGTTGAGATATATAAATTTCCTCATGTAAATCACCATTTAGAAAATCACTTTTAACATCCATTTAATGAATAGGCCAAAGCATATTAGAAGCTAAAGCAAGAACAAGTTTAATAGTAGGCATTTTAGCAACGGGAGCAAAAGTTTCATTATAATATAAGCCTTGAATTTGAGAAAAATCTCTAGCAACTAATATAGCTTTAAATTTAGTAAGTTCATTATTTGCATTCAATTTAGTTCTATACAACCACTTACAAGAAACAAGATTTTTACATTGAGGTAAAGGGACTAAATCCCAAGTTTGATTAGCAAGAAAAGTATCATATTCCTCTTTCATAGCTTTTTGCCCAGGAGGTTGATTTTTAGCTTGCTCAAAATAATTAGGATCATTTAAATTCATAATAGTAGACATAAAAGTATATTTGCAATACTTTATTGTTCTAGCCTTAAGTTTATCCATTCTAGCTAAATAATCGTCACTTTCTTGAAGAAAAGTTTTAAACCATTTAGGCTTCCTTTTAGATGTAATAGAATCATCACTAGAAGAAGAATCATTAGGAGTAGAATTATCATGATCATCATCACTAACACTTTTAGAAATAGATGCATTAGGAGTAGGGTTTAGAAAAGGAGTAGGGTTAATATAAGGAGGTTTTTCCTCCACAACCACAACCTTATTGTCAAAAAATTTATTATCCTACACATCAGAACAATCATGAATACCATTTTCAGCAATACAAACATCTCTAGCAACTTTAACTTTGTTAGTCATACGATTGTAAACTCTATATGCTTTAGACCATTCATCATAGCCAAATAGTATATAGGAAGAAGATTTATAATATAATTTATGCCTCTTTTCTTTAGGTTTATGAACATAAGCAATTGAACCAAAAATGCTTAAATGCTTTAAATTGGGCTTTCTACTAGACCAAGCTTCTTTAGGAGTTCTATCCTTTAAGGCTTTGGTAGGTGTTCTATTAATGAGATAAGTAGCACAAGACATAGCCTCAGCCCAAAATTTATAATGCATGCACCCAAAATTTATAATTCATATTCTTAGCATATGATAAACATATAGTCATTTCAACAATGGTTTTATGCTTCCTTTTCGTTACACCATTTTGTTGAGGTGTATAGGGAATAGTGAGATCATGTTTAATACAAAAAAGATTTCAAATAACCATTAAATGCATTATTCACATATTCCTTACCATTATCAGTTCTAATGATTTTAATCTTAAAACCAAATTGCCTTTCAACAAACATATGAAATTTAGTAAAAACATTAAGAACTTGATCCTTACTATGAAGGAAATAGATCCAAGTTCTCCTAGAAAAATCATCAACAAATGTAAGTGCATACCTTGATCCTTGGATGGAGGTATTCTCCATGGGTCCCAAAAGGTCAATATGAACAACATGCAATTTATGATTTTCCCTCCATGATTGACCATGAGGAAAGGGCTCCCTATGCATCTTACCACTCATGCAACCCATGCATACAATTTTAGAAGGAACAATGCTAGGCAATCCATCTACCATATTTTATTTTTGCATCAAGGCAATGTTATTAGAATTTATGTGGCCAAGTCTTTCATGCCAACCATTAAAATCAATGGTAGTAAGCAAAGAATACTTTGAATGAGAAAACTCATAAATTAGGAACAATTGTCCCTTTTAGCATTAGCAATAACTTGGTTATGCTTTGGATCAATGATATAACACATATCCTTATAGAATTCAATCTTATAATCTTGAAAAATCTTAGCAACAAAAAGCACATTTGATTTTAATTTAGGAACATAAAGAACATCATGTAATTTACCATTAGGAACATTCACATCACCAATAACTTCTACTTTACAAGTATAATTGTTAGCAAGTTGAACAAGAATATTTGAAGTATCAAGATGCATAGAATCAAAAATTTCTTAATGAGAAGTAACATGTTGAGATGCACCAGAATCAATAATCCATTCAAGAGGCTTTGAAACATTGTAACCTCAAGTAAATGCATGATGAGATGAATTACCATTATTATTACCTTTCTTATAATGAGGTTTATATTGTTGATTATTTTGATTATTTTGGTTCATGGGATTTTTACCATTTTGCTTCTTAAAACAATTATTAGTCGCATGACCATCCTTACCACAGTAAAATGATTATTATTATTGGATTTAAAATGATTATTATGATTTTGATTTTTAGACATAAAAGCATGTTCACTACATTTAAGAGTACCAAACTGAATTAATTTAGCTTCCTCTTGAAGTAATAAATTATAAAAAATATCACAAGTTAATTGAGTAGCTAAACTAGGAATAGCAAGTTGAGCATGAATATTAGTAACAAATTGTTGAAATTGACAAAGAAGACATTTTTTAAGAATAAGATGAATTAAACGTATATCAGCTAATTTAACTCCTAAACCGGTTAATTGACTATTCATAGAATCAAACTTTAATAAGAATTCATCCATATATTTAAAATCTATATACTTGACATCTTCGAGTTGATCTTGAAGCTGAATTTTTTGGGATTCATTTGAGCTACCATAAGTTGTTTTTAAAATTTCCCATGCTTCATACGCTTTTGTACAATTTCCAATAAGAACATACAATTTAGGAACCATCAAAATACCAATTAAACCAAGTGTTTCCTCATTTTGAGTCTTCCATCTATCTTGGTTGACTTGAGGAGTAGGTGAAGCAGGCTCTAAACTTTTATCAATAGAAACATCTAAAAGGTGCTTGAAATGAAAAATAAAGGAAATATATGTTTTCCATGAATGATAATTTGAACTATTTAATTTAATTTCGGGAATTGAAGTAGACATGATAACAAAATAAAGGTTAATAAAAAAGGACCCCTTAGATTAAAAACCAAAAATTAACTTCCTCGATTGAATCAAATTTCAATAGCTTTTAAAAATTAACAAATGTTTTTACAAAATTATTTATGAAAAAATGTTATTTTAAAATAACAAATTTAAATTTGTCAATTATTTTATAATATTTTGTATTTCACAATCTATCTATATTTACTTATATTTCCAAAAAACATCTAATTTTCTTTTACTATTCCTCTATGTATTAAACTATTTATTAAATTTTTTTTTTTTCAAATATCAATATTCTTTAAAAAAAATTAAACTATTGTTCAATCATTTTTCTCAAAACTTACTTTAAAGGTAACATATTTGAAAATAGTTATCTAAAAATTTAACCTTAAAAAATAAACTTGTATATTTTGTTTTTTTATACCATGAACATGTGTAAATAATGGATATTGGACCCTAGCTACAACACTAACTTCAACTTGCAATGTAACCACTTGTAGTAAACAAGAAATTGCCATAGCACTAAGGAAGATTTCACAAAGTAAATGAGAAAAAATAAAAAGCACTAAATTTTTTTCACATGGATGCACCCAAAAAATGTTAAATGTGATATACAATGTTAAATGTGATATACTCTCATTAATGTAGAGTTGAAAATTGATCGAAGATACATAAATCCCATGCTAGTCATCAAAAGACCAAGTCTTTTCTTATAGTCATGGTAGAATAATCAACTCTAAAAATCTAACAAAATATTACACATTAATTATTACACATTAATTAAAGATGAGCCATCATTCATTGATACACAAAAATGCTATTACACTTTTCCAATGTTCATTAATCAAAAAAATTGGTATCAAACCTCTAACAATCTTGACACCCAAATACATTTGTATTAAATTTGTCAAAAATACCATACCTCAACACTTAGGCAATAAAACTAAAAAATCAAATAGAAAAATAAAAAAAAATAAAAAACATTAAAAAACATTTCACATGCACATGTACCAAAAATGTCAACACTTAGGCAATAAAACTAAAAAATCAAACAGAAAAATAAACAAAAATAAAAAGCATTAAAAAACATTTCACATGCACATGTACCAAAAATGTCAAATTTGATATACTTTCATTAATGTAGAGCCATGGATCTATCAAATATACATAATATCCCATTAGAGACATCAAAACATGAAATCTTGGCTTACTAGAGTATTGCTGGAATCACCAACTCTAAAACTCTACATAAGACAAATGGACCCACGAGCCATCATTCATTGATATACAAAAGTTGGTATTGCACTTTTCCAATTCTCATTGCCCAAAAACTTGGTATCACTTGAGCTTCTAACAATCCTTATACCCAGATACATAGGCATAAAGCTTTTTTAGAAATCCTATACCTCAATGGTCAAACAAAAAAGACTTAAAACTTACAAAGAAAAATGAACAAATATGAAAATCACTAAAAAGCATTTCACATGCATGCACCAATAGATGTTAAATGTGATATAGTTTCACTAATGTAGAGTCAATGATTGATCAAAGATATATAATATCTCATTATAGACATAAAAAATCAAAGCTTTGGTTATAGTCATGCGAATCACCCACTCTAAAACTCTAACAGAAGATGGTACATTGATTCAAGATAAGTCATCGTTCATTAAAACAATTGTTAATGCATTTTTCTAATGTTTGTTACCAAAAAATTTAGTATCAAACTTCTAACAATCTTAATACCCAAATATACTAGTATCAAGCATGCCAAAAATCCCATACATCAACATAGACAAAAATAACAAAATCTTCACAAAGAAAAATCGAGAAAGAAAAAAAATACTTAAAAAAATTCATATCCATGCACCAAAAAATGTCAAGTTGTGCATTAATCAAACCTACTGCTACTTGTAGATGCCTATTTTTGTCCACTTGATTAAATGAATTTTATATTTGTTTAATTACCATTTATCCAACTAGTAATTAAATTTGCATTTAATTAATCATTTCCCTATTTCCAACTATTAATTAAATTAATATTTAATTAATTCATCCCAACCCTCTTCTCTTATTAATTAAATAAATTATTCAATTTATTTGATTTAATTCACTTAACCAAATTCCGACCATTAATTAAATAAATAGATCATATTTGTTCAATTAAATCAATCTTCACATTTAAATAAATTAATTTTTATCTAAATCCCCAAAATTCCACCTCTCACTAATATTTATTTAAATCCGCAATATCCCATCTCTCACATTTAAATAAATTAATATTTATTTAAATCCCTAAAATCCCTTCTCTCTCCTCTCAAGCCTTCTCATGTTGACACTTGTCAACATGTGATTGGGTTGAAAGTATCACATGGATTGAGGATCATACAATCCTAGCCCTTGTTAAGATAATTCAATCTTAACCATCCAATTCCCTATTTCTTCTATAAATAGGACTCACTTCTTCATTGTGAGGGATAGCCAAGCTTTAGTCTTAGAGTCCAGATTTTGCTTCTCTTTGTCTCAATCATAAGCTTAAGCATTTAGAAGCCTTTTTATTATTAGCATAGCATAAATCATGTTACCATAGCATAATATCAATATCATAACATGTTTAGTTTATTTATCATAGCATAATCTTCATCATAGCTAGCTTTGTTATAATCTTATAGATGTAGAATGCATTGCATATAGATCATTTTCATCACATATCACTTGTTCTTGGAGTTGTCATTCTAAAGGTCAGTTCCTCAATGATATGAAAGAAACCATTAACTTGAGGAAGCCTTAGAGATAAATAACAATGGGATGACTTGGAAGGATTGCTTATTTAGCTTGTTTTATCTATTTGATCCTTTACAAATAATGTTTCATTGGTATGCTTGATATTTTCTCTTTATTGACTAACACCACATTTTGGGTATACATTATTAGGAGCTTTTCTAGCACAAAAGGATTCTATAGGCAAAGAGAGGACCTTCTACTATATCAGAAGATCATTGAGTGGTTATGAACTTCACTACACATTCATTGAAAAGGCTTGTCTAGTTGTAGTGTTTTCATCCCAAAAGTTGCAACATTAAATGTTAGCTCATACAATCAAGCTGATAGAAAAGATAGATCCCTTGAATAATCTACTCAACAAGGCTACTTTAACTGGCTAACTTGCAAAATGGGTAATGATTTGGAGCAAGTTTGACATTCATTACATGGATAGAAGAGCCATCAAGGGCTAAGAAATAACATATCAATTAGTTGAAGAACCATTGCTAGTCGATCATCCACTAAATATTGAATTTTGAGATACCGATGTTCTAGTAGTTACAACACAATCATGGGTATTGTACTTTGATGGATCTTATACCCAAAATGGATCAGGTGCTGGAATTCTATTTGTCACTCCTCAGGGACACACAATCCTAAGATCCTATAGGCTGATGTTCCTTTGCACAAACAATATTGTAGAATATTAAGCACTAGTCATTGGGATCAAGGTGGCAGTAGAGTGGAACATCACAAAGTGGTTAGTCTATGGAGACTCTCAATTGGTCATCAATCAGGTAAATGATGGCCATCAAACAAAGGATGACAAGATGATGTTGTACAAGAGAATGGTGGATGAATATAAGAAATATTTTGTTTAGATCAAGTTTGAGCAAATTCTAAAACATAACAACAAAGCTATAAATGCCATGGCGACCATCACCTCTCTTCTGCAAATTCCAGAATAACGGTCTCGTAATGAATTCCTAGTGGAACAATTATTTTCCCTTGCCTATGACAATCATGACACCCATGTTATATGCCACCCAGTTGGTTCTGAATCTCCAACCTATGGGAAGATCTATACCTACCTAAAAGACAATACCCTTCCACCTGATCTATCCTGGAATTGAAAACAAAATTTCATCTGTCAAATAGTCTGTTATACTCTAACAGCTAATACGCTTTATCGTCGAGGTCTTGATGGTACTCTCCTTAGGTGTCTTGAAAGTAACTAATCTGAAATGGCCTTACAATAGGTTCATGAAGGTATTTGTGGTACACTTTCAAGTGGTCCTACTCTAGCCAATAAACTTCTAAGACTGGGATACTACTGGCCAAACATACAAAAAATATCCTATCAGTTTTCTAAAAAGTGTCAAAAATGCCAAATCCATAGGAACCTTATACATGCACTAGCACAGGAGCTACAACCATTCACAAAATCATGGTCCTTCTATTAGTGGGGACTTAACCTCATGGGTAAGATCCATCCCTTCTCAAATGGACACAAGTTCATCATCACAGCCACTGAGTATTTCACAAAATGGATCGAAGTTGTTTTATTAATCATTGTTACCAACAAGAAAATATCCTCCTTTATCTTGAACTACATTATCTGTTGATACGACATTCCTAGTTCCATTATCACTGATAATGGTAGACCCTTCAAAAATCAAGATGTGCAAGAACTTTGCCAAACATTCTATAGCTAGGAGAAGCTTCAAGCAAAATCATTTTGAAAATCCTAAAGAAAATAGTGAACAATGTTGGTCGTGATTGGCATATTTAATTAAACTTTCCCTTATGGACATATTGAACTAGTATTCGCACACCTACTGGAGCTACACCATATGCACTTGTGTACAGATCAGAAGCCATTTTACCCATAGAGTTCAAAATACCTTCACTTAGAGTATGATTGAAAGGACTCATCCCAGATGAGGAATACCAGATAAATAGACTACAAGAGGTTGAACTATTGGATGAACTCCATCAACATTCTTTTGATCATCTAAAATAATATCAACAAAGAATGTCCCGAAGCTACAACCATAGGGTGAAGCCACAAATTTTTTAGGTTGGCAACTTAGTACTAAAAGAAAATCTTTGCAATCAACAGGATCAGGAAAAGAAGGGAAAATTTGACCAAACTAGCTAGGTTTGTTTAGTGCCATATCAGCATATGGATCTAGCCCATATCAGCTATCTACATCAAAAGGGGACTTTTTTGACAAACCTATCAATAGAATTCATCTCAAAAGGTTCCAAACTTGACTCACCTAATGTGTGGAAAAGCAAAAAGTAAAAAATAAAAAAATTTAGGAAAAAATTTTAAAAAATCAAAAAAGTGCAATAAAAGAAAGTAGTGAAAACCTAGCAACAAACGCTATTTGTGATAGATCGGATCTTCCATCTATTGGTACACCTATCATATATTCACTTTTACCTATCATTATCTATATTTCATAATAAAAATCCTTGTATCCATCTCAACATGACAATAACATCTCACCACGGCTTGGTGATCATTATGTATATCCATAATAAAAGGTTGTGTCAAGACTAGGGGCAAAATCCTAAACTCAGTGGGGTGGAGACAATCCACTTTAGGTTTCAACAAATAGGCAATCAACAATAAGGCAACACCCCAAAACAAGAATCAAAACACAACTCAACATCGAACATAGGACACAATTTTCAAAACCAATTGTCAGACTCAACATCCGGATCGGTAAAACATAACATGATGGATGATCTATTCTGAATCATGATTTGTGCACTTTGGCATGGAGGTTTGATTGTTGGAATTTTGATTTTTGGTTATCAGACCTCTTGAGAAACTCGAGGATGTATTGAACTAAAGAAGCAAAGAAGGAATCTAATATTTTTTTTGTCTACTATCTATGAGTAGATCATTTGTACTATACAAACTTGTTGCAAGATATGATTGGAAATATATCATTGAAGACATTTTGGATTTTCATATGCTAATGGTTAACTCTTGTCTGTTTTATGCAAACAACACTTGAGTCATCTTGGTTCAACTATACCTTAGTGCTTGTGTCATCTTGCAGTATCAAAATCCATGTAAGTTATACTCAAGTCATCATGGTTTAATTACACCATCGATGTTTGTACTAAATTTCAACATTTTTAGAAGCTCAATGATGATAAAAAGGGCACAAACAATTGACCTACAGAATGATGATGTTGCATTCATTATTATCCTTGTATTTAGTTGCATTCATTATCACCATTTACATTCATTATCATCTTCATCATCATCATCATCATCATCATCATCATCATCATCATCATCATCATCATCATCATCATCATCATCATCATCATCATCATCATTGCATATTAGTTACACATCATCATACATAAGCACATCAAATCGCCCTATTGCTCCCCTAGATGCGCCAACATCAACAAATCTAAATCTGCTTGCAACGTGATATAAATCGACCAAATATCAATTATCCATCAAATAGTTATCCTATCAACTCCCTCAAGATTTTAATCAATCTCTTTGAGCACCTATCAGTGACTCTCATCAATCATGAGGTCACGCAATCAATCAACCTTAAGCCTATCCTATCAGTGGCGCAATCACAAAATCATCAAAATTGTAGTTTCTATCATAAACTCTTATCAATAAAAGGTTCATCAAACCTATTCTATCAGTGGCGTAGTCACAAAATCATCAAAATTAGAGTTTCTATCATAAACTCTTATCAATCAAAGGTTCATCAAACCCATCCTATCAGTGGCACAATCACAAAATCATCAAAATTGGAGTTTCTATCATAAACTCTTATCAATCAAAGGTTCATCAAACCTATCCTATCAGTGATGAAGTCACAAAATCATCAAATTTGGAGTTTCTATCATAAACTATTATCAATCAGGAGGTTAATCTAACCTAGCCTATCAGTGATGAAGTCACACATAGAACTATGTCTTATTTTGACCATTTAGGCCTACTTTTGCATATCAAAACATCTCAAAATCAGTTGTAACTTTGGGATGCGCTCTAATATCATCATATCTAACGACCTCAAAAATTTGGTGAAAAGTTGGTCGGACCATGATGGGAATGCACATGGTCTGCAAATTTTCCCCTAAATTTTGGGAGAACAATCCTATGATATAATAATGCTTAACCCCAAAATATCAATGAGAAATTCAAATCCTAGGTCGGCCTAAACATGAAATGAAGATCTAGGGTTTCTTACTTAAGATCTCTCTTTCTTCATTTGAAGGGGTCTGCTTCAAAGAATCTAATAAGAGGTTTTCAAAGAATTAGAGCCTTCTTTGTAGAGAAAGAGTAGATCTTGGAAGTCTTCAATAACATTAAACATTCATCCATCAAAAATTCATCAAGCATCATTTTATCAACTAGGGGCTTTCAAAGATATAGAAGAACAATAGGAGATCATGGACTAATGATTGGCTTGTACCTCTCCCTTGGGGTTGGGTATGGTTTCATGTTATTTTCATGTCTTTGCATAAGCTTAATTTTCATTCACATTCATTCTTTAGATCACTTTGCATTGTGGATTTAGAACATCTACTTTGTCAATTATAAGCAATCAGGGTTTACTCTTTAGGGTTTCTCTAGGTTGTTTACTTTCATTCTTAGGATCTTGCACACACACAAGGTTCTTCCACACACATTTTTAGTACATTACCGGTTATTCATGGAGGTGGAAATCACCAACATGGGGGTTTGAATGAGGCAAAACCCTATATAGCCACCCCAAACCCTCTTTTTCAGCTTCAGGTACAAGTTCCGATCTGAGCATCGCTAGAAGTTTTGGGAGTGGAAGAGCACACAAGGATAGTTCTAAATTGCAGATATTTGCAAAAACCCCAAAGAAAGGTGTGTGGCACCCTGATCCTACCTAGGATAGTGGTGTGGTGGCATGGTCCCACTCTTTATCAACAGGAATTGGCAAAACAACACTTTGCAGGCTCCAGAATCCCTCTTGTCAGTTGCAGCTCCAGAATTGCAGAATCAGGACAGTGGCGTGGCACCCTAATGGACTTATAAAGCACTAAGAGGGGGGGTGAATCAATGACACTAGAAATAAAACTACTTTAAACATTGACCGATAGAAATACTTAACATGTTTGTTAAACAATATGCATGTAATCCAAAATGTTATAACAACATCCACAATAAGTAAAACATCCACCATAACACAAGTGTTTTATGTGGAAAACCCATATAGTTAAAAACCATGGTAAGATGGGACTTACAAGTTAGAAAATCTGTAGTAATAGATAACTGGCCAATTAAGGTCTACAAAGTGCTCCGCTAGGAGTGAATCCTATTAAAGATCCCAAAGCTTAGTTAAAAGTTATACCTTGTAAATGGTAGTACCCTGTAAGGAGTAACCTCAGTGGAGGATATATGAATCCAAACTAATGGATCACCTCATTAGAGGATTTGTACAATGACGCTTGTTAAAGCTTACCCGATTAGGGGATTTGACTATTGTAGTGATTAGAAAACAACAAGTGGTGTGATCTAGTAGTAGCACAACTTTCTTGTATAGATCCTAATCTGCACACTCAACACTTCTTTACCAGATCATACTCTACAACTTAATACTTCTGCCTTCACACATAACATATCTCCTTCGTTCATACAAAATTTATTGTGATGTCAATATATAGACATTTAGATTTCATGTCGGCCTCTAGAAACCATATCACAATTACCTAGGTGTAGTTTATCTGGTCAAGCAATCATAACGCATCACGAAAATACCATCAAAAATTATCGATATGGATAACTCATCACATAATCAATGAATACCACTTTGAACAATCAATACCGGTTGGAGTTAAACATATAAACCATTTATCCTTTGATGCTCCTTTGATAATATCCATTGGATCTTCATGTTGATGTCAAGTTATGTATAATCACTGGTTGTCTCCATGCATATACCAGTTGTCACCATGTACCAGTTAGATATAAACCTCTAGTATACCGGTTGTAATATAAACAACTTTGAAGTCAAACCAGTAGACAATATGAACATATGTGTGTGTATGCGTTTCATCAATGGAAACATATGATGAAGTTATTCATTACAATCATCATCAAGCCAACAATCTCCCCCTTTGGCATTGATGGCAACACTTAGAAAATTTTATAGTAATACCACTAAGTGTGCTTACAAAAAAAATTTATACACATACACATATACTCCCCAATACTACATACATCATAAAAAAAATTCACAACACACATACATATTTCTACTCCCCCTTTGACAACAATGCCAAATTGAAAAGAAAATATATATATATATATATATATATATATATATATATATATATATATATATATAAAAGTTTGTATCAAAATTTTTTATATATACAAAAACTTAAAAAACTGAATCAAGATTCATGCATTGTTAGCCTGATAAAAATAGCATTAAAGTATCTCTTGAACTAAGATAAAGTATGTTCCCATGTAAGTTCTCAGTGAACTCAAGTGTAGACATAATCTGAGTATAAAACTCTTCCATTAAATCAAGTCTACAGGTTTCTGGAGTAGCCAAAATAGCTTATGCATTCTTGTAGGCTTTTTGCAGTATGTCCACTTGGGATGTGAGTATCTACTCTTCAATTCCTTTAGTGACTGGAGTCTTTTTTATTTTTCAAGATCATAGGTATCTAACCTATTTTGCAAATCATCCATAGATTTGCTAAAAGCAAAAATATAATCTTGAAGTGGTACATATGCATTGCCTATCTTCTCTAGCTCTTGCTATGTTTCAGTTCGTCTGTTATTGATATCAAAATAAAAGAATGAAACATTAGAAGTAGAAGAAAGATATTTCCCTCCTATTTTAATAGCTTTTCTTAATAAATCTTTATTAAGAGATAGAGCAATTTTTCCTATATCATTCTCTTTCATAAGCTTCTCTCCACACTGCTTCCTATAACTCTTCTCAACATAAGTTTGTGCTTCTTCTTCTAGGGACTTAATTTGGTTAGATTCATCAACCAATTGACCAAGTTTGCTAATAGGTGTTGTCAAATGCCCTGTAGCATTCTGAATGGTTTCAGCTTCCATTCTTTGTTCTTTAAGTCTCTTCTTGTGTGCCCTAGATTGCATGATAGTTGCAACCTTCATCATTTTAGATGCACTCATATTATCAACAATTATAGGCCCTGAAATGACTAATCAGTCATCATCATCTTCATCAGCCTTCTATAAAACTAATGATGTTACCAGTTCAAAAGATGTTACCTTAACAATCTCTTCTTTCTCTTGTTCTTTCTCTATTTCCTGTTCAGAAATCTGTGTAACAACTTTTTCACTGGATTCCTTCTGAGTGTCCAGTGAAACCAGTGGGAGTTGAAGTTTCATTGGTTGTTCCTAGACTAGTGGAATATCCACTCCTAGTTGAGTTGTCGATTTCTCAACTTTAGTGACCTGTGAATCTGAAATTTTTGATGGCTACATATCTAGTGCAATAATGTCTCCAGATAGATCTATTACATCCTCAATATCATCAAAAAGTATGACTCATTGGACAATAGTGTCATCCTTCTTCTTGACAAGATAGACAACATCAACTTGCACAATTTCTTCCTCATCCATTTCAAGTCAATTAATAGTATCTTGCTCATCCTTAGAGAAATGTATAAGTTCTTTCATCTATTGGATATTACGACAAATCTAATGAGTCTCAGTCTCAACAGGTTGCACCTTTCCACTAATCAGCTTCAATCTTCTTGTTTTGTAAGCAAAATGAACTTTGTATGTATCAACCAATTAATTCAGCTCATCCTTTGACAACTCAAAAAAATATTGTACAAATACATCATCTATGATTTCTTTTTCTTTCTTTATTGCTTCCTCCCATTTATTCAAAAGAATAATATACAAGGAATTAGAGATATCCTTTTCAAGATCATGGGGTAATCTATTGTAATGGCACAAATAATTGATTACCTATTGAATAATTTGTTTGCTTTCATCTTCATTGAATGAATCAAAATGATCTTTGACATTATCAAATTTGTGTCTTCCTAATGTATTCACTATTCTCTCAAAGGTAGTCTTAGGCTTGTAAGTTAAGATATCAAAAGGCATAGTTTCCTTTGGCACTTTCTTCACTTGCTTGGTTGCTTTACCGTTTGCTTTCATTTTCTTGGGTTCCTCCTCAGTATAAGTACCTTAAGATTCTGCTTGGAGAATTAATTTCCAACCTCTTTTCTTTGATGCAGTCTCCTTCTTTGCATGTACTTTAGGTACCGGTTCCTTTTTGGTTTGGACACTTCATGTCACTCTTGTACTTTTTATTATTAGAGGTGCTTTCTCAGCCTTCTTCTTCTTGCCTTTACCACTTATGGATGGAACACTACTAGTTTCAGATGTTGTAGTTTGAACTTCAACTGTATCCAATCTTGCCTTCTTTTTGTCCACTGGAGATGCCAACAGGTTATTGGCATAACCGATCAATAAGTCACAGTTGACCTCATAACTGATGTCTTCCATTTCTTCTTCTCTAGGCTCAATAGCCTCCATCAAATAGAAATCAGTGGTAACTATGAAAATAATGTCCTTAGGGAAGTGTTTTACCACATCCTCAGGCAATCTTACTCTCATACTCATTTTCTTCTTAAATTCATTGAAATATTTATTCATAGCAGAAGAGAAGGTATTCCTTACAGCCTTGATGTTATTCTTAATATGGGTAGATACTGGTAGATCTTTAGACCATTCAAGATCACCAATTATTGGTAGGAAATTTTGGAAATAAAAGAATAGACCAATCAACAACTATCCAAATTTAAACTTTTGACTACTATCCTTCTTGATAGACTGAAGATTCAACAATAATTGGCTCCTTATGGCCTCACATAGGTCATAATTAGCATTTTCAACTATCATCTTATAAGAAGTATGCACCGCTGTAGATGGAACACTATTCCATCTACTAGAATAAAACATTTGGTAGCCTATAACCATAGCTGCCAACTTTACCATTGGGTCCCTGATGTTGTTGATAGAAAATGCACACCCATCAGAGGTTGATTCAGTTAGAGTGTTTACTATCTCTTTTGAAATAGACCTTAGCTTAGGTACTTCACCAGTTGAGTAAAAACCAATTATAGCTTGAATAGCTTCCTTGGTTATAGTATGAGTCCTTTCTAAATACATGTTTTCCCCATGAACATGACTCAGAATAATTTGGATATGTTCCTCTTCAAAATCTTGAAGAAAATATCATGTATTATGAAAACCTTTCTCATAAACCCTAATATATTCTTGTTGAATCTTTCCATTTTCATCACAAAGAGATTTCAACTGAGAATATATCAACAATGATCCTAAATCTTTAATCTTACAATCAATGGAGCTAGAAAAATCTCCTTTCACTATGACACCATTGGGCACTTGTGATAAAGCATTATAAGACACAATTCGTTCCACCTTTACAACTTACATAGGTTCAAATGTAATCATCAATTTCTCTACTGGTTTAGAAGATGATGCCATCTCAGATAAACTAGATTCAAAGTAAGATTTTTCAAAGAAATACTTTATTTTACGCATGCTGCTTTGTTTACCGGTTAAATACTTGAGTGAACACCAGTTCAATCTTCACCAACCTTCAAATCAGCTTGATCACTCAAATCACAATGCAACTTTGACTAAAATCTACTAACAATCCTTTCTTAGCTCTACAAGCACTCAAAATTTATTTCTTGAATGTATTAGGGTAAAAATAACAAAGTGAAATGTGCTTTTATCCTTTTTACCTACTACATTAAATGTTCTCCTGTTAGGGTTACAAACCCTAACTACACCTCTTAATGATACATACAATTTTGACAGATGTAAAATCGGTTGATAACCGATTGACAAAAAGTTTTCAAAATTTCATGCATTCAAATTTTTCTTACCACTCTTTCATCTCAAGGGGTTTGGAAGTGGATTTACCATTATGCTCCCCTTAGCCATATTGAAAAGGCTTAGTTCACCGATGCAAGATTCTCCACACTGGGTGAAGGAATAGTTTCTTCTCCAGGTGAATCATCACTATTCTTCTTCCATATTCGATTCATTTCTTTTCTGGTTTCTTCAATATTGACATTCTGCTTGCCTTTCTGATCTTTAGAAGGATTGATCGGTTTTGTCTTTCTCGATCTACAAAATTTTGCCATGTGTCTTGGTTTATGACAATGATAGCAGGCCATACCCGATAATCTCCAAGGTCCTGCATTACCTCTCCCAATTCTTCTTCTTCAATTCATAGCGACATGACCAAATTTGTTATAGATGGTGCAAATGACATTTGTTACCTTTTCTATCTCAAATGGACTAAAATGGTTGTCGTAGGGTTTTTGCCATTTCATGTTACCCCGGTTGTCATAGTTTCACATCTAGTTGCCATTTGGTCTTGGATGCATATGGCGTACAGGATTATTTTCTCCATATCTACATTCACCTGATCTATGTCCATACATTTTGCATGTGAAGCAATGACCTTCAAATTTCTTCGATGCATACCTAGCATTTGTATTGTAGCTTGCATTTCCATTAGGTTTGTTTCTACAAACATTTGTAGTGTGAACAGGTTAAAACAAATAGGTTTAAAGACCTTCTTACTAGTAGGCTTTTTGGCCTTAGGAGAAGATTTGTTCTTATGAGTGTTGCTCTTGGTACCAAAGGATTCTCCTTTTTCAGATGTGTGAAAACCAAGTCCAGAGGTATCACCATTCATTGTTTGTGATTGAATTTGTTCTTCTAGCATGGTAGAAATTCTATTGAACATTTCCAATTTCCCATTTATTATAGTGAGCTATTTGGTGAGATCTTCATTATGTTTTGACAGGTTCTCTCTCAGAGATGATGCTAATTCAAGATCTAGCTGTAAGTTCTCTTTTTATTCTCTCTCTACATTCAAATGCTCATTCAAAGTAGCATTCTCTCGCTTTATCTTGGTAATCTCATGATCTCTTTCCTTGATGAGATCTTTAGCAGTTCTCCTAGCTTGTAGTCCCTGACTCATGCAGATAGTAAGACCTTCTAGCTCTCTCCTCAGATTTATTTCACTATTTATTTTTTTAACGTCCTCATCTAAATCATCAATTGAGGCCTCATCTGAAGAACTATTATCCGATATTTCTAACAGTTATTCAGTTAGCTCTCTCATTTTGACTTGAGAAGCTTTCAGTTTGACCCTTAGGTTTCAAGCTCATTTCTACTAGCCTCAAGCACTCTATCTATCTCAAAGTAGCTCATATCCCCATGGTAGCTTTAGGGTTTCCTTCCAAGTGATTAGGCTTTAAATAAGTTAGGCTCTGATACCAATTGATGGACTTGTAAAGCATAGAGAGGGGTGGTGAATCAGTGACACCAAAAAGAAAACTACTTTAAACACTGACTGGTAGAAATATTTAACAAGTTTGTTAAACAATATGCATGTATTCCAAAATGATATAACAACATCCACAATAAGTAAAAAATCTACCATAACACACGTGTTTATAAGTGGAAAACCCAAATAGGTAAAATCCACAGTGAGATGGGACTTGCAAGTTAACTATCTACAGTAATATCTAACTGACTAGTTAAGGTCTACAAAGTCCTCTACTAGGAGAAAATCATGTTAAAGATCCCAAAGCTTAGTTAAAAGCTATACCCTATAAAAGGTAGTACCATGTAAGGAGTAACCTCGGTGGAGGATTTCTGAATCCAAACTAACAAATCACTTGGTTAGAAAATTTGTACAATGAAGCTTGTTAGAGCTTACCCGATTAGGGGAATTGATTGTTGTAGTGATTAGAAAACAACAGGTGGTGTGATCTAGTAGTAGCACAACTTGCTTGTATAGATCCTCTTATGTGCACTCAACACTTCTTTATAATCATGCTCTGCAACTTAATACTTTTGCCTTCACACATAACATATCTCCTTCTCTCATACAAAATAGTTCATTGTGATGTCAATATATAGACATTTAGATTTCATGTCGGCCTCTAGAAATCATATCACAATTACCTAGGTGTAGTGTATCTGGTCAAACAATCATAGTGCATCACAAAAATACTACCAAAAATTGTCAGTAAGGATAACTCAGCACATAATAAATGAATATTGATTGGAACAATCAATATCGGTTGGACTTAAACATACAAATCGTTTATCCTTTGATGCTCCTTTGATAATATCTATTGGATCTTCATGTTGATGTTGAGTTATGTATAACCACTAGTTGTCTCCATGTATATACCAGTTGTCACCATGTACCGGTTAGATATAAACCTCTAGTATATCAGTTGTAATATAAACAACTTTGAAGTCACACCAGTAGACAATATCAACATATTTGTGTGTATGTGTTTCATCAATGACAACATATGATGAAGTTATTCATTACAATCATCATCAAGCCAACACACCCTTATCCCGGACATTTCTACTCATATTTCAGAACCAGGTGCACCTCTCATTTTTCCTTGTGATTTGTACTTTGCAATAGTGTATCAGTTGTTCTTTGATCTACATTCTCAGATTAGGGTTTGCTTGCTTACTTGCTTTCTAGGTTAGATTGTATTTTGCATCATTCCTCTCTCTCATTTACAACAAAGGAAAAGGAAACCTAAGAGTTAATCCATGGCTCTCTCTTTCTCATAAGTAGTTGATGTGTGTTACCTCCCTAGGCTCTTTCATACTCCATGAGTGTGTATGAGAGTAGGATTAGGATTTCCATACTTAGTCTCATTTTTTCCCCTACACATCTTTGGTGAACCTGATGTGAATCCAATTTCATTCACATTGCATTGCATTGTTAGATCTAGATCTATTTTATTTCATTTTCTTTCAAAACTTTAAAGAAAAAAAAAGAGATAGGTTTCTTTTATTTTCCTTGCATTGTGTGTTTAAGTTTCATGCAATTTTCATTTCAAAATGTTAGATTTATATTTGCAAGGTATTCATGCTTTTGACAATGTGTGCAATTTTGTGGATTATGAGTTTAGTAAGGATGAATTAGATGAATCTCTAGATTATTTTTTGAACCCTAAGCCTTCTAAACCCTCATTTTGCCAAAAATTAATCAACCTTGTTAGTATTCCATTTCGTGGTGATAAGAAAGATAAGTTGAATGATCCCTCTCATGGGTACATTCCTATCAAATCATCCACTAGATCTAGCAGCATGGTTGACTCCCATGATTCCCTCTATGATGTTATGTCTCCTTTTTGAATCCTATGCCTTTCAATCACTATGACCATGCTTTCTTGGATGATACCCTTGATGACTTTATGTCTTTGCCTAAACTTTGAAACAACAATAATGCATCTAAATGGTTAATTAACATGCTCAATGTGAATGAACCTAGAAAACCTCTTTTTGTTGTCCAAGGTGCTTGTCCTTCTCCAGCTTCACCTCTTCCTAATCAACCTCTTTTCATGGTTCAAGATAGATATAGTCATGATTCCTTTAGCACTCCAAACAAGCCTATCATTACAGTTCAAGCAAGGAATCCCACTAAGAGTCCTTATAGCTATGCTAGAGAACTAGCTAAGGAGAGTTATAATGCAACTGCCCATACCTATAACATGAGAAACAATAGGAAACCTAACCCTCCTCTGATTGTTTTGACTCCTCTACCTAATGCTCAACCCACTCTTCCTCAAGCACATCGCATTTCACAAACCCTTGGTAAGAAATATGATCTTGTCGAACAACTTAAAGCTACTCCTACCAAGATATACCTTTGGGATTTTCTTCAAACTTCCTCGACTCATCATGGAATTATACAAGATGCCTTGAAAACATTGAATATCCCATCTACAGTGAAATCCAATAATATGGCTTCCTTGATTCACTCTATTACAGAACCTAAGGATCAGATTGTGTTTACACAAGTTGAGCTTCCCTTTAGTGAAGTTTAACAATAATATGATCACTTAATGATTGTGGTTATTATAAATAATAGTGTGATATACAAACATTAGTGGACAATGGTTGTGGCCTCAATGTTTGTAGCATTAACTTGTTGCATAAGATCAATGTTGATACATCTCTTATTAAGCCCGATTCTCTCACCATCCGTGGCTTCAATAATGTTGCTAAATCTTCACTAGGTATCAACTTGCCTATTAAAGTAGGTCCTATTACTTTACCTACACCTATCCATGTCATGTTTGAAGAGTTGACATACAACTTGTTTCTAGGGAGACCTTGGATTCATAGCATGTAATTTGTTCCCTCTACATTACATAGGAAAATCAAGTTCATTCACAACAATACAACATACACCTTGTTAGGAGAGACAAGATTCCAGGCTTGTTTAAAAGCATCTAGTTCTAAATTCTCTTCAACCAATTCTTCCCCAAATATCTTGGATAATTCCTCTAAATCTTCTACTCTGATTAGTGTGACTAGTTCATTAAACATGTTTCCTATATCTAGATCAATTCCCAATACTTCCTCCAGTGGACCTAAGGTTCTTGAGGAAGGGTCTTCTTAGCCCAACTCTACAATTGAGAACACTTTCTCTCTTGAAAAGATTCTTGCAAAAGATGTTTGGGGATCCCTTGATTTCAATCCTACCTTCGTAGGGGAATACAAAATTATCCCTAGAGAACCTAAGGTCAAAAAGAATAAAGAATAGGAAGAATCTAAAAAGAAGTCTACTTTATCTGGGCCATTGAGTAATAACTTTGTGGTGGCTTCTCAGACTTCATCTCCCTTAGTTTTTGGTCTAGAGGGTTTTGATCCTTCACTTTTTGAAAATCTTCCTTCTTCGGAAATGACTAACCTTTATGGTCCTGGTTTTTACATCCTAGCTAGGTGTGGATATAATGAAAATGGATATGGTTCTCAAGAACAAGGGATTAAAGTTCCCTTGGAAACCAACCTTTGTGATATGATATTTGGGCTTGGTTATGATCCCTTCAAGCACACTAAAGCCTCTAAGAGACCATCTATTAGTGTTAATGTCATTTCTACTTCTTTCTCACTAAAATATCTAGAATATATTGACTGTGACCCTTCTTGTGTATTTTCTTTGGATATTTTTTCTATCAATGATTCCTTAGCTCAATTCTTGGGAGCTTATGACAACCTTCCTCGTTATCACCATAACCACGATTTTCCCTATTATCTAAATATGGAAGCTTACTTTGGGAAAGAAAGAAATAACAATGAGATAGTTAAAGAATTTCCTCAATTAAAAGATTCTCCTCAACAAAGCAATCTCCTAATAAATGACACCATTCATATCAAGATGGATCCTTGTGTTGAAGATAAAATGTCTTGACGAAGAAGAGAAAAAACAATATGCCAAGTTGTTACATGAATTCCCTAAGATCTTTGCTTAGATATATTCCAACATGCCTGGCATAGATCCTAAGCTTGTCACTCTAACATTGTCCTAATTCCTGATGCTAAACATGTGATGAAAAAGATTCAAAAGCTTCACCCTAAAGTGGCATTACTTTTTAAAGCTGAAATTGAAAAGCTATTGGATGCTGGATTCATTCGTCCTATTGATTATTCCCCATGGATTTCAAACATTGTGGCTATGGGTAAAGCTGAAAATAAGATTAGGATGTATGCAAATTTTCGTGATTTAAACAAGACCTCTATAAAGGATGACTTTCCTCTCCCGAATATTGATATGATAGTAGATTCGGTAGCAGGGCATGCTTTATTAACCTTTATGGATAGTTTCTCAAGATATAATCAAATCTTCATTAATCCTCAAGATCAATATAGAACTACTTTTAACACCCCTTGGGGTGCATTTGTTGTATTGTGATGCCTTTTGGATTGAAAAACGTAGGCACAACCTATTAGAGTGCTATGACTCTCATCTTCCATGACTATATGCATAAAACCTTAGAATATTGCATTGATGACATCTTAGCCAAATTTGTTCTTCGTACAGATCATGTTAAGATCCTTCATCAAATCTTTGAGAGATTTCATAAGTATAACATGCGTTTGAATCCTTAAAAATGTGTTTTTGGTGTGGATAGTGGAAAACTATTAGGATTCATAGTTTCAAATCGTGGTGTTGAGGTAGATACAAAGAAGATAGAGGTTATTGTTAACATGCAACCTCCTAAGAATGTTTCCCAACTAAAAAGTTTGCAAGGAAAGATCCAAGCTATTTGTAGGCTCATTTCTCAACTTGCAGATCATACCTTTCCCTTCACACAATTACTTAAATATAATATCACTTTCCAATGGAATGAGGATTGTCATAAAGCATTTGAAGACCGAAAGGCCTAGTAAGCCTTTTCTGAACTATACACCGCTACTTCCCCTCAAGCTCTTGCAACCTTATTGGCACAATCTGATAAGGATGGTAGAGAATGCCTTGTTTATTATATAAGCCGCACTCTACTCGATTACGAAATTTGATATTCTGTGATAGAAAGACAGTGCCTTGCGTTAGTATTTGCGATCCAAAATTTGAGGCATTATCTCTTGAATGTTGAGATACATGTTATCATTAAATTTGATCCTCTTAAACATCTTTTCCTCCAAAACTGACCTTTTTGGTTGCTTAGCTAAATGGGTTATGATGTTGACCAAGTTTGACCTTAAGTTTTTCTCATAAAAGGCAAGAAAGGGTCAAGCGTTGAATGACCACTTATTTTATGCTCCTTCACCATTCTCCCTACCTAATCTAGAGCCTTTTCTCGACAAATACATTTTTTTCACTAAGGTTGAAGAGACTTGGGAATTGTACTTTGATCGCTCTAATTATCGTACAAGATCGAGGGCATCAGTGGTCTTAATCTCTCCTAAAAAGAAGCCTATTCCTTTATCATATCATCTCAATTTCTTATGTACCAACAACATTGTTGAATATGACCTGCTCTTATAGTTGGAATTAAAGCAGCCTTGGCGTTGAATGTGAAACATCTGCATATGTATGGATATTCTCAACTAATCATGAGACAAGTGATAGGATTTTATCAAGCTAAGCAAGACAAATTATCACAATATAGAGATCTATCTATATCCTTGTAAAAATTAGATTCTTCTAGCATGGAGCTCGTTCCTCGGAAAGATAATCAACATGTTGATGAGATGGCATGTTTTGCCTCTCTTGTATCTTTACAGAACCCCTTGGTAGATCTTAAATTCACTAATCACAACCTTACTACCCTGGCTATTGTTGATAATCCTAGTGATGTGGCATATTATTGCATTATAGATTTTAATGAATTATACTCGCAAATCATGAGATATTTGAGTGATGGTACCTTTCTTGACTCTGCAAATAAGAATACTAGGGATAGGATTCACAAATTGGCTGCTAGATACATTATCCTCTTTAATTTTCTTTATAGGAGGGGTTATAATGGTCTTCTTCTTCGATGCTTAAACAAGGCTGAAGTCCCTATTGCTCTTGAAGAAGAACATTTAGGTGCTTGTGGGGGGCATTTTGTGGGTAGATCCTTAGTTCAAAGATTGCTCTGAATAGGATATTATTGGTAAACCATGCAGAAGGATTCCTTTGCATTTGTTAAAAGGTCTCATTAGTGTCAGCAACATAGCAATTTGATCCACACCCCTGCCCAAGAGCTTCGATCTTAAGTAGCATCTTGGCCCTTTTCTACATGGGGTTTCGATATTTATGGTAAAATATCTCCTCCTTCATCTCAAGGACATACTTTCATCATAACTACCACTGATTACTTTACAAAACGGGTGGAAGTCATTCCTCTTCGATCCACTACCACTGAAGTAATTTGTCAATTCATTTTGGGAAACATTAATTCTCAATTTGGGATACCTTCTGCTTTAGTTTTAGATAATAGAATTCCATTCAAAAATAAGGATGTGAATAAGTTTCTCGAGAAATATCATATTCAACATAAATTTTCTACACCTTATTATCCTCAATCAAATGGTCAAGCTGAGTCTTCTAATAGGATAATAAACAAATTCTTTGAAAGACTGTAAACAAGCACGGTAAGGATTGGCATACTTAATTAACCTATTCTCTATGGGATTATTGCATGAGTGTAGGTGTTGCAATGGGTTGTGCTCTTTATAATCTTGTTTATGGTGCTGATGCCATTATGCCTTTGGACTTAGAAATTCCTTCTTTGAAAGTTTCTCTTAGAGGTATAGTGGATGATGATTCCTATAGAGACCAAAGAAATCAACAACTTGAGATGCTCGATGAACGGTGTATAAATGCACTCGATCATATTCAAGCATATCATAAAACTTTGCAATGAAGCTACAATGATAAAGTTATTCAACGTTCTTTCTCGGTAGGGGATTTTGTCCTTTATGATAATTAGCACAATGTGAATGCCTTACCTGAGTAGAAAGGAAAGTTCAATCCTAATTGGCTTGGACCATACATTTTTGTCGAGTTATATGTGTTGGCATTGCATGAAGATTGCATTGATGAACTATACTATTGTCATTGATGTCAATAGAAACCTATAATGGAGTTGTGTTGCAACCACTAGTGATGCAGTAATGCACCCAGTAGTTGAGTAGCGTAGGTAAATGATATTTCTATTGAAGCAGAGAGATCAACTGGTAACCCTAACCAATAGAGCTTGGTGAATTGGTTGTGTTGATCTATGATCGAATGGCGATCAGAGATGATTATGCCACGTATATATGATGCATGTGATGAGTTTCAAAGTGGTTTTGGTGCATAGAGATAAATATTTTATCTTGAGAATGAACAAATGCATAGCATGAAGTGAGTGATGAGTTATAGGATCAAATGTGCAGTGATCCAGGAGCGGTAGAAGTTGTCTTGAACAATGTGCAGTTGATTGCTATGTAATTCAATAGTCATGTTTGAACCGATATGTTTGTAATATCTATGAGATCTTAGGTTTTGTGATGTGTTACCATCCTATTGTATTCTTTATAAGGTCGATGAGTTGTTTGTAATTGTGTTGGCAATTTTGGTTAAGTGTTGTAGTGTGATTGATTGCCAAACCAGAAGGAGTATCTGCAGAATATTGTGAAGGCAGATAGGAGCATAAACGGAACTAATCAAGAAGAGTAGTGCTATTTCTAGATTAGCAAGACCCTATTGTTCTCTAACAATTACAACAGTTAAATCCCATAATCGGGTAAGCTTTAGCAGGCTTGGTGCTTTCTAAATCCTCTAACTAGGTGATCAATTAGCTTGGATTTGAAATCCTCTATCAAGGTTACTCCTAACAGGGTATTGCCTTTAACAAGTTATTGTAGTCAATCCCTTAACTGGATCTGTTCCTAATAGGACATTTTTGTAAAGATTCTAACAAGGCTTAGCTGCAAACTGGGAAAACTTCAGAAGAGTTCATAATACCTATGTGTATTCATCCCCACCATGGTTTTTCCCATTTGGGTTTCCACGTCAAAAATCATTGTCTGAAGTAGTTAATGATTTTGTGGTTATATGTTTTGATATGGTTAATATGTTTACCTAGTAAAGCCACCTAGATATGTTTAGATGACCAGAAGTGATCTGAAATGTGCTATTAGTAATGCCAGTAAAGTGGTTCGATGTTTTGGTTAAATGGTATTAGTATTTTAGTCAACTGGTAAACTAGACAGTGCAGTTGCATTTTATGGTATAATTAACTGCATTTGAATTAAATGGTTATGATGGAAGTGTTCAGAGATCAGAGTCTACATTTAGAGTCTTAGTTTCTAACCCACCGGTAAGGAAAAGCAAAGAATCTAGTCACAGTCATGAGTCTAGATCCAATAGAGAAGTTTATGATGAAGAAAGGTTGATTGAGCTTGAATCATTCTTGGACAAGCGGTTACCCAGAGGTATTGGTAAGTACAGACATAAATTACCTTTGAAGTGTTTTTTATGTAACCGAAATGGACATATTGCTTCTAACTATCCAAATGGAGATAATGAGGAGAAACGTGAGAAGCATAAGAAGTACAAAGGAAAAGGTCAAAGAGATTGTCTCATTGCAGTTGATGGAGGAATTATAGATGAGGATTCTAAGGAAGATGCAAATGAGGACATTGTCTTTGTTGCTATTAAAGAAGACACATCAAATAAGAAGGTATTAGTCTCTCGTATGGATAGTTCTAATGATTGGATTATAGACAATGGTTGTTCATACCACATGATCGGTGACTAGAGTAAGTTTCTTAAATTGAAGGAATTTGATGGAGGTGTTGTGAGATTTGGGAATGACTCACCCTGCTGTGTAGGGAAAAAAAGTGAGACTAAGCTAACATGCCCTAATCCTACCTTTTGACACACATTGTGGAATACGAAAGAGCCTAGAGGTATCACACATTTGGCTACTTCTTTTTGTGGAAGAGAGAGCCACGGGTTACCTATTAGGGTTTCTATTCCTTTGTTGTAATTGAAAGATAAAATGATGCAAGTTCAATTCCTAACCCCAAAGTGTAAGTATGAACTAATAACAAGATTGCAGATTTGAGATTAAACAATGGAAAGCTGTAAACACAAGGACAAGACAAGAATGTAGATGCATACCCAAAGTTAAAATCTGAGTGAAAATGTTCAGGACAGGGGCACAGGTGCCACTGTCCTGATACTGCTCCTGAAACTGTTGTTTTGCAATGTGAAAAGTTGTTGGAAATGCTGAAACTTGTTGTCTGACTGAGGGACCAGGGCACCCAGCGCCACTGTCCCAAGGACCAGGGTGCCTAGTGCCCCTATCCTGGTAGGACTAGGGTGCCCCATGCCCCTATCCTTGTCTTTTGCCCTGAGATTTGGTGTGTAGCTCAGTTTCTGTCTACTTCTGCTGGATCTGCAGCTTGCGGCGTCGTTCGAATCCCAAAATCTGCACTTATATCTGAAAAGGTATGGTGGGCGGCTATATAGGGTTTTGCCTTAGTTAAACCCCTACTTTGGTGATTTCCACCTCCACGAATAGCCAATTTGTATTGTAAAAGTAGTGTGTGTGCAGACCTTGTGTGTGTGCAAGATCCTAAAATGCAAGTAAGCAAACTAGAGCAACCTAGAAAGTAAACCCTAATTGCTTGTAAATGATAATGTAAATGCTCCAAACCAAGATGCAAAGTGATCTAAAGCATGAATACAAATGATATAATGAGGCTTATGCAAAGACATGAAAACAACATGAAATCATACCCAACCCCAAGGGAGGGGTACAAGCCAATCTTCAGTCGGTGATCCCTTATTGCTCTTCAATGCTTTCAAAGCCCTAAATGGATGAATGAAATTGATGAATACTTGATGGATGGATGTTGAATGCTATTGAAGTCTTCAAAGATCTTCTCTTTTGCTGCATAGAAGGTCCTTGAAACCAAAATTCTCATCCTTTCAAATGAAGAAAGAGAGCTCTTATATATGAAACCCTAGGTCTTAATTTCAACTTTTGGCCGACCTAGAGATTGAATCTCCCACCAATTTCTTGGGGTTAAGCTTTATTTTATGATTGGATCGTGCTCCTAAAATTTCGAGAAAAATGTCCGGGACCGTGTGCACTCCGAGCGCCATGGTCCTGACAACTTTTCACCAAATTTTCAGGGCCGTTGGATATAATGGTTTTAGAGAGAATCCCGAAGTTACAGGTGATTTCGAGATGTTTTGACCCCCAAAATCAAGCCCCCAAGTTCAAAATAGGACCTAATTAGGGTTTTTGATTAAATGATGTATTGGAGGAATAAAATGAAAAGGGCACACTTTAATGAAAGGGCCCAACTTTATGATGTGAAAGATGATGAAATAGAACCTTAGACCTAATTAATTTAATTAATTAAGTGCTAAAGGGAAAATGCGATGCAAAGTGCAAAATGCGCAAAGGTGGGAGCTAAATCGAGTGTGAAATTGTACCGCTTTAGCAAGTGCATACAATTTTTGACGCTACATTTAGCCCCCACTTTAGCAGTCATATGAGTACTACGTGCATATGCAAGCTAAAGTACAGGAAAGTAAACATTATTTGAAAAAGGATATATCCATAAGTTTGTCGAACGAAGCCTCCAGCGGTATCTGCAGTACTCAGTTAGGAACCACACCCTACAAAACACACATTAGATCACAAAATCACCTAATGCTTACTAAGGAAAGTGATGAAATTTGTGAGTAGCTATATGCCCCCCTGTTTCGGCTTGCTTATTAGGGAGGTGAAATAGGATAGCATGTTTACTTACGACAAATTGTGTGAGAGATTATTGATGAGAGATGTTCACTAAAGAGGCTTCATCAGAGCACATTTTGGAACATCCTGGGAGTAAGGGAATGAAAATATGATTCCTACACAACAAACGATTCGAAAATCGCATCTCCCAAACTCAAGTTATGATGAAATGAGTGATAGAGGAAAAATAGGGTTTTGAAATTAAAGGTAAAGGAATGAAAATATATACCTTGAAAGTGACTATTGCATTTGTCACTTTGTTGATTTCTGAGTATTGTTCATTGTAGCGGAGCCCACATAGCCATCATCATGCCTTCACGATGACCAGAGCATCTCACAAGGATGGAGATCATGCAACAGGCCGTGATTGGTGACGAGCCACTAGACGAGGTGAGTTGACTGAACTTTGACTTTGACTTTCTATATTTTTGTTGACTTTGAGTTTCTGCATTTCTGTTGACTTTGAGTTTCTGTGATCGAATGTGAGCCCTAGAATTTGACCCTTGGTCCCACCCAGGGCACCATGGTCCTATCAGGGCACCATGGTCCTTGTGGGGCACCATGGTCCTCTTAGGGTGCCATGGTCCCTGAAGGGTGCCATGGTCCTCTCAGGGTGCCATGGTCCCTGAAGGGCGCCATGGTCCCAATCAGGACTTGGCAAGGGGCGACAGTTTTCATTTTTTGTGTAGATGATTTTGATGATTGAGTACTGATTTCACTGATGTTTTTGCATTGCAGGGTCTCCCATACATGAGAGAGCACACTGCGGGGCAGATTCTTCATAGTCTGCGAGATCAGATTCTCTGGCTGACTCAAGCAGAGAGGGATACGTTATCGATAGTGGGTTTATGGTATGCGATCCTCATGCCAGCCATTCAATTCCATCCTGCGATGTTGATGGCACTTATGGAGCGATGGGATCCTCACACATGTACATTCCATCTCCCAGTAGGAGAGATGACGGTTACACTTGAGGATGTGTACCGCATACTTTGCCTACCTATCAGAGGAGCCACCGTGACATATGTGACCGATCGATCAGCAGAGGACTATCAGAGGGAGAAAATATACTACATAGGGAGAGTCATGCCGAGTGAGACTAGAGTTCGCATCATGATTAGTTGGCTCTTAAACCCTACAGGAGAGGTGCCCCTTGTGAGACGTCTTATGATTGCCATCATTACACTAGCCATCTACCCTAATGGGCAAGGTATGCACATGCATGGGGGTCTCACATGGTGTATCAAGGCTATGGAGAGACATAGGAGAGTATATGCTTGGGGTCAGAGTATGCTTGCACATCTCTATCATGACCTCGAGGAGTATGTGTTTGGACAGTGTTGTAGCTTGATGACATGCACACTTCTATAGGTGTGGATATTTGAGCACTTTACATGCACCAGGCCTGTCGGCTATCCAATGAGTGTGGCTAGCAAGCGACCTAGGGTGTTTGCCTATCCACTTACCAGTGAGTGGACATTTGGGGATCTACTATATTGGAGAGTGACATTCGATAGATTGACAGTTGAGGTGACAGTATGGAGACCATATCTACGGATGCACAGATGGGATGAAATGGAGAGGTAGCTAGCATGCTTACAGAGGAACCGCCTACTGAGAGGATGATACTCACATGTCATATTCCCATTCTACTTTGATCGAGTATGGAGGCAGTTTGGGCTAGAGCAGTGTGTTCCAGCCGATGTACCTATCTATACTCGACACTCGTGAGTCCTTCCCAGACCTAGAGCAGTAGCGAGACCTATGATAGATGATATCAAGATTACAGATATAGAGGGGTCCGATCAGGATGTGGTCACTGATTACTCTGCGGATCCTGGAGCACAGCGCAGGTATCTCTCATGGTTTGTGAGGACATACCCAGGGCCTGTCTTTCCACTAGATTACCCGACAGGCCATCTAGGTCCATGGAGACATGGAGACCGAGATGAGGATCAGGGATCTAGATCGGAGGAGGCAGGAGATCCTGATCCACCCATAGTAGATCAGCCTAGTGCCAAGGAGGAGGAGGAAGGAGAGGAGGATGACACAGATAGAGATGATGATGAGGAGAATGAGGATGCAGGTGAGGATGAGGATGATAGAGATGATGAGGAGGAGTCAGATGCAGCTCCCCACCATTCAGGAGATGATACCATAGCCTTGGATCCTCCTCTTATTCCCCAAAAGGGGGAACATGAGGCAATACGGAGACCTATACCCATCGTCCATAGATCATTTGAGCATGGGGAGCCTAGTAGTTCCCATTCATAGATGCTACCATATCACAATCCCTACTGGCACAAGGGAGATCTAGGTATAGTAGGTTTATATTGATTGATTAATGTTTTGATGATATAGAATGGTACTAATACAAAATCTATTCTACTACTACAGCTAATGTGCAGGAGTGGCATTCCTTGATCCAGCAAGCAGTGATAGATATTTCCATGATGGCACAGATCCCTAGTTCCTCACAGGTTGCTTATAGGCCTCAAGGGAACATGGGTCAACATGAGGACTTGTTTTCCCCATTTCGAGTACAGGTGGAAATATGGAGGGAGAGAGAGAGAGTTCTATCAGAGAACCTTTAGTGGGCACAGCGTGACCTAGCAGCAGCTTAGGCCGAGGCTACCTCGTATCACGTGATCCTTATGGACAGGGATCGTAGGAGTTCCTCTCAGAGTCATTCACGGTCTATATCATGCTATACACCTATGGGTCCACCTTCATGGCTGGATCAGGAGGGAGCGTCTAGTCGTCACTCTCTAGCCACTAGCCCTAGGGATGGGAGATGATCTCATGATGTAGGATAGGTCACATTTTGGATGTATAGTGACCTACATTTGTACATGAAAATATGAACCACATATATATATATATATATATATATATATATATATATATATATACATGCTTCTCTTTGTCTCAAACGTGTTATCTTTAATGCCTAAAACAATGTGTAGGGAAAAAAAGTGAGACTAGGCTAACATGCCCTAATCCTACCTTGTGACACACATTGTGGAATATGAAAGAGCCTAGAGGTATCACAGATTTGGCTACTTCATTTTGTGGAAGAGAGAGCCACGGGCTACCTATTAGGGTTTCTATTCCTTTGTTGTAATTGAAAGATAAAATGATGCAAGTTCAATTCCTAACCCCAAAGTGCAAGTATGAACTAATAACAAGAATGCAGAATTGAGATTAAACAATGGAAAGCTGTAAACACAAGGACAAGACAAGAATGCAGATGCATACCCAAAGTTAAAATCTGAGTGAAAATGTTCAGGACAGGGGCGCAGGCACCATTGTCCTGATACTACTCCTGAAACTACTATTTTGCAACCTAAAAAGCTGTCGGAAATGCTGAAACTTGTTGTCTGACTGAGGGACCAGGGTGCCCAACGCCCCTATCCTAGCAGGACCAGGGTGCCCCACGCCCCTGTCCTAGTCTTTTGCCCTGAGATTTGGTGTGTAGCTTAGTTTCTGTCTGCTTCTGCCGGATCTACAACTTGCGGCATCATCTGAATCCCAAAATCTGTACTTATATATGAAAAGGTATGGTGGGCGGCTATATAGGGTTTTGCCTTAGTCAAACCCCCACTTTGGTGATTTTCACCTCCATGAATAGCCAAGTTGTATTGTAAAAGTAGTGTGTGTGCAGACCTTGTGTGTCTGCAAGATCCTAAAATGCAAGTAAGCAAACTAGAGCAACCTAGAGCAACCTAGAAAGTAAACCCTAATTGCTTGTAAATGATAATGTAAATGCTCCAAACCAAGATGCAAAGTGATCTAAAGCATGAATACAAATGATATAATGAGGCTTATGCAAAGACATGAAAACAACATGAAATCATACCCAACCCCAAGAGAGGGGTACAAGCCAATCTTCAGTCAGTGATCCCTTATTGCTCTTCAATGCTTTCAAAGCCCTAAATGGATGAATGAAATTGATGAATACTTGATGGATGGATGTTGAATGTTATTGAAGTCTTCAAAGATCTACTCTTTCACTGCATAGAAGGTCCTTGAAACCAAAATTCCCATCCTTTCAAATGAACAAAGAGAGCTCTTATATATGAAACCCTAGGTCTTAATACCTAGAGATTGAATCTCCCGCTAATTTCTTGGGGTTAAGCTTTATTTTATGATTTGATCACGCTCCTAAAATTTCTGGAAAAATGTCCAGGACCATGTGCACTCCGGGCACCATGGTCCCGACAACTTTTCACCAAATTTTCAGGGCCATTGGATATAATTATTTTAGAGAGAATCCCGAAGTTACAGGTGATTTCAAGATGTTTTGACCCCCAAAATCAAGCCCCCAAGTTCAAAATAGGACCTAATTAGGGTTTTTGATTAAATGATGTATTGGAGGAATAAAATGAAAAGGGCACACTTTAATGAAAGGGCCCAACTTTATGATGTGGAAGATGATGAAATAGAACCTTAGACCTAATTAATTTAATTAATTAAGTGCTAAAGGGAAAATGTGATGCAAAGTGCGCAAAGGCGGGAGCTAAACCGAGTGTGAAATTATACCCCTTTAGCAAGTGCGTACGATTTTTGATGCTACACCTGCATGGTAAAAGGAAAGGGAACCATCTCTTTGAATGGAAAGAGCAGTGCAGATGATGTCTACTAGGCTGAAGGACTGAAACACAATATTTTGAGTGTTTCTCAACTCAATGATAGAGGTTATCTACTAGAATTCAAGAATGGGATGAGAAAAATATATGGAAGAAAAGGTGAACTGATTGCAACAGGTAAACAGACAAAAGGTAACTTATTTCACCTAAGTTCTAAAGTTAACAATTGTTTAATTGCAAAAGTAGAAGATAGTTAGCGTTGGCATTGGAGATTTTGTCATTTAAATTTTTATAACATTGTAAAAGTCACTAATCCCAAATCAGTAAGAGTTTTGCCTTAGTTGGACAAACTAGTGAATGCTCTGTGTAAGGAATATCAGTTAGGGAAGTTGACATCCTCAACCTTTAAGTGGAAATCTTTCTCAGGAGAACATTTGCTAGATTTGGTTCATACCAACCTTTGTGGACCAATAAGGACTAGGAGTATTCAAGGTGATTGGTATTTTATGAAATTTATTGATGATTGTTCAAGAATGATGTGGGTCACATTTTTGAAGGACAAAATAGAAGCCTTTAGCAAGTTTAAGGCATTCAGAGTCTTAGTTGAAAAAAAAAGTGGAAGAAACCTTTAGTGCTTAAGAACTGATCAAGGTGGTGAATTTAATTCAAAGGAATCAATTAGATACTATCATGCTTTGTGAAGTGTACATGTACCTACAAACACAATGCACTCAATAAATCATTACAAGCAATGGTTAGTGAATTAAAACAATGAAATGTAAAACCATAGCTAATCGACTTATTGCCTCCTAGTAAATGCGAGTATAAAAAATGCTATCGGATCTGATTATGCATATTCCAATGACTTGACTACACTTAGATGGAGGATTTGAATGATGAAAATGCATGATCTAGCAAGAATATCATGATTAAGCTATATGAGTTCATGATTATTCTAGAAAATAAGCTAGAATGAAGATGAAATTAAGCTAAAATTGAGCATGATAACATTGCTAAAGAATGATAAGCTATAAACTAGATGCCTATAGTAACAATGCATAAGATGAGAATGAGATGGGATAAATTGATATACAAAAAATGATATGAATTTGGGACCCTTTGTGCTCCAAAATGAGGTCTATTTATAGGATTTTCCAAGGCTAGGGGTGAGGTGGCAGGAAATAATGGTCAAGATTGATTTGAAGATATCAATGGTTAAATTGGAGGAGGATGGCAAAGGGGGTTGGATTAAAGGGAACATCTATCATCTCTATGGTGAGAAGTGTCAAGAGGCTTCTAGAAGAGGTTAGATGAAAGGGAACACTTAGTGACAAGTGTCACAAAGGTTCTAGAAGATGTTGGATGAAAGGGGACATGGTGGTAGGTAGAATGGGTTAAGTTTAGGAATGGCTAGGTTTAGGAGTGGTAGAAGTTAGGAGAATTTGAATTTAAAAATTCAAATAATAGGAAAAGGCTAATTAATTTCAACAGCTCATAATTGATTTGTTTTAATTAATTATAGGATTAGATGAAATGATTTTGATGGAGGGAATTAATTAATTTGAATTAATTAATCAAAGAGGATTATGAAATGAACCTATTAAATAAATCCTTAGATTTATTACTAAGTACATGAAAGGGGAAATTCAATCAAATTGTTGATGAATTCAATTAAATTGGAGAGGAGGATTAATTCAATAATTGCTTATTTAATTAATTATCTTCAGACCACTTTTAGGTGTATACATTTTGCCCCTCTTTGAAGCGAGGTGTGATGATGCGTTGATTCAAAGAATAGTCTCATTTTGATGCTGATATTGATTTGATAGGATGCCCCAGCTCTTGATTGCTAAATTCTGGTATGATGATGCCCCCTCAGAAGATCAATTGAGATAATTGATCTTTGGAGTTTTTGCAAAATTTATATCCCAATAGATTTGATTTGATCTCTGCAATTGTGGTTTGATGAAAGTGAAAGTTCTTCGATTAGGTTCATTGCTTAGATTGATAAGATTGAAAAATCATGATTGATTAGATTGATAAGATCAAAATTCAGTTTGGTTTCAGGAAGGATTCATCTTGTATAAGAATTCATTCTTTTGAGGGAGATAGCATAAGATTTGGGCTAGGTTGATAATATCTCAAGATATATGAGTCATTCTTCTGATTGCATATACACTTGTGATGATTCCTGTGATAGATTTAACCTTGGATAAAAGGATCTTGTGCGAGATCCCATGCAAGAATGAAATGTAATCTAAGATGCAAATGAAAATGCAATGGAATGCAAACTATGATCGGACCAGTCACTAGATTATTTTGTGTTTTTGTCATCATTGAGCTTTTTGAAATGTGGGAAGTGAGTGCAAACACCGATGGTCTAATTAAACCATGGTGACCCGAGCACTTCTTTCATAGATTTTGATATAGCAAGTTAGCACAAGCATCGAGGTATAATTGAATCGAGATGGCTTGAGTGTGGCTTGCACAAAATAGACAGTATTAATCATTTCAATATGCAAATCGGAAATGTCTTCAATGATATTCTGATGATCATGTCTCGAGACAAATTTGCACATATTAATGACTAATTTTCAGACAACAGATAAGAAAAATATCATGTTTCTTCCTTGTTCCTATAGTCCAAGACATCCTGGAGTCACTCAGAAATCATGATAGCAAAAACCAATTATAAAAAAGTTGAACAATCATGTTACAATCATTATCCAAAAGATATCATCCACTAAAAAGTGTGTGATGTGCTTAGATTAATTTTGTGATAGCTTGATAGTTGATAGTTTGATCTCATGTTCAATGTTGGATGTGTTTCGGTTTCCACTTGTTAATAGTTGTCTAACTATTTGTTCTACCTATTTGATTAAGCTTAAAATTGATCAAGAAGTTTGCCCCCAATTAGGTCTAGGATTTTGCCCCAAGCCTAGAAAGAAAGTTGTTATGATATAGCCAATTATCCAAACCATGGTGAGAGAGAAGCTGCGATGCCTACGTATGTACAAAGTCTTTATGATGCTCAGTACTGATGGAAAATGAATGCAAGCGGACAGAATGCATGAACTAATAGATAGAAGAGATAGCTGATAGGTAGCGCCTGTTTACCAGGTTTTCACCATCTGTTTTTATTGCACTTTTTTTCATAGTTGATTTTTTTTGGGGGGGGGGATTTTTTCTTCCTCTTTCACTGCTTTTAAATTATTTTTTAATTTTTTTTTTGGGATTTTTCTCTGTTTTTTATTTTTTCTGATTTTTCACTTTTTTTATTTTTCTGATTTTTCAGTGTTTTTGATTTTTTTTTTTCAGACATAGAATTTCTTCAAGTGCATGCTATTGATAGGTTCCTCGAGTTGATCGTCGTCCTGTGTTGATAGCTGATATGCTCCTAATCCAAATACTATTATGATCACAAATGGACCTAACCAGTTTGGTTCAAACTTTCCTTTCTTTTCTCGATCTTCCTGGTTGCATGGATTTTCCTTTAGCACTAGTTCCCCAACTTGAAAGACTCATGGTTTAACCTTATGATTATAGCTCCTGCACATTCTTTGTTGATATACCTTTAGGTTATCAAAGGCATTTTGTCTTTGTTCATGGATCAATTATAACTCTTGCAATCTAGATACTCGTTGTTCATCTAGGATGAGACCTTTTAGTGATACATGTAGAGAGGGTATCTCTACTTCAATTGGCAATATGGGTTTTGATCCATATACAAGAGAGAAAGGTGTGGCACCCGTCGGTGTGCAAATACTGGTATGGTAAACCCATAGAGTAGGATTCAGTTGAATATGCCAATCTCTTCCAGCATCGTTCACTATCTTTTTGAGGATTTTCAAAATAGTTTTGTTAGATGCTTCTGCCTGCCCATTTCCTTATGGATAATATGGTGTGGAGAATCTATGCTGGATTTTGAACTTCTCACATAGCTCTTGTACATCTTGATTTTTGAATGGTCACCCATTATCCATGATAATGGTCATTGGTATTTCATAGCGAGAGATGATATAATTCAAGATAAATGCAACAATTTATTTTTCTGTGATATTGGTGAGAGGTACCGCCTCAATCCATTTTGTAAAATATTCTGTAGCGAAAAGGATGAATTTGTGACCATTAGATGAGGAAGTTTTCATCTTTCCTACTAGATTTAGACCCCATTAGCAGAAAGGCCAAGATGTTGCTAAAGCATGAAGTTCTTATGTTGGTGCATGAATCAAATTCCCATGGATCTGACATTGTTTGCATGTTCTTGCTATCTTGAAAGTATCTCGTTCTATAGTCGACCAATAATAGCCCAAGCGTATGAGTTTCTTCGAAAGAGTAAGACCACTTGAATGAGTAACACAAATGTTGTTATGGACTTCATGTAAGGCTTTCTCAGATTCTTCTTGTTCAAGACATCCTACAAGAGTACCATCTAGATCTCGTTTAAATAGGGTATTTGTGACAAGAGTAAAATGGGAGGATTGGCGAATAAAGTTTCTCTTTTGATTTTTTGATAAGTCGAGAGGTAAGATGCTATCATTTAGGTAAGTGTAAGTTTGGCCATAGTGGGAGGAATCATGTCCAATAAGTTGACAAATGGTTTGGGAATTAGGATAGTTAAAGGCGGGATGAAACAACTCTTCTACCAGGAATTCATAATGTTGTTGATTTTCCTATATCTCCAGGAGAGAAGCAAGTGTAGCCATGGCATTTGCTTCTTTGTTGTCATTTCTTGGAATCTGTTCAAAATTTATTTCTACAAAGTACTTCTTGTATCATCAACCATCTTTTTGTAAGGCATGAGTTTGTCATCTTTTGTTTGATAGTCATCATTGATTTGATTAATGACAAGCTGAGAGTCTCCAAAGACTTGAAGTTGTGTTATATTCCATTCTACAACCATTTTGATACCTGTAACCAAAGATTCATACTCTGCTATGTTATTTGTGCATGGAAAGCTTAATTTGTATGCTTCCGAGATTGTATGACCTTGTGGTGTGATCGGTATTTAATGAGATTTATTGATGATTGTTCAAGAATGATGTGGGTCACATTTTTTAAGGACAAAATAGAAGCCTTTAGCAAGTTTAAGGCATTTAAAGTCTTAGTTGGAAAAAAAGTGGAAGAAACCTTTAGTGCTTAAGAACTGATCAAGGTGGTGAATTTACTTCAAAGGAATCAATTAGATACTATGATGCTCTATGAAGTGTACCTATACCTGCAAACACAATGCACTCAATAAATCATTAGAAGCAATGGTTAGTGAATTAAAACAATGAAATGTAAAATGATAGCTAATCAACTTATTGCCTCCTAGTAAATGTGAGTATAAAAAATGTTCTCAGATCTGATTATGCATATTCCAGTGACTTGACTACACTTAGATGGAGGATTTGAATGATGAAAATGCATGATCTAGCAAGAATATCATGATTAAGCTATATGAGCTCACGATTATTCTAGAAAATAAGCTAGAATGAAGATCCAATTAAGCTAAAATTGAGCATGATAACATTGCTAAAGAATGATAAGCTATAAACTAGATGCCTATAGTAACAATACATAAGATGGGATAAATCGATATGCAAAAAATGATATGAATTTGGGACCCTTTGTGCTCCAAAATAAGGTCTATTTATAGGATTTTCCAAAGCTAGGGGTGAGGTGGCAGGAATCAATAGTCAAGATTGATTTGAAGATATCAATGGTTAAATTGGAGGAGGATGGCAAAGGGGGTTGGATTAAAGGGAACATCTATCATCTCTATGGTGACAAGTGTCAAGAGGCTTCTAGAAGAGGTTAGATGAAATGGAACACTTAGTGACAAGTGCCACAGAGGTTCTAGAAGATGTTGGATGAAAGGGGACATGGTGGTAGGTAGAATGGGTTAAGTTTAGGAATGGATAGGTTTAGAGGTGGTAGAAGTTAGGAGAATTTGAATTTAAAAATTCAAATAATAGGAAAAGGATAATTAATTTCAACAACTCATAATTGATTTGTTTTAATTAATTATAGGATTAGATGAAATGATTTTGATGGAGGGAAATAATTAATTTGAATTAATTAATCAAAGAGGATTATGAAATGAACCTATTAAATAAATCCTTAGATTTATTAATAAGTAGATGAAAGGGGAAATTTAATGTAACTATTGATGAATTCAATTAAATTGGAGAGGAGGATTTATTAAATAATTGCTTATTTAATTAATTATCTTCGGACCATTTTTAGGTGTATACAAATACTATGAAGACAATGGAATTAAAGGGCAGATTTTTGCACCTAGGATACCATAGTGGAATAGTATTGTAGAGAGGAACAACTGGTCAGTTGTTGAAGCTGTAAGGACTATGCTAATACAAGGAGGTGTAGCTAAGACATTCTAGAGAGAAGCTATCAGCACAACTCTCTACACAATTAACCGGATATTGGTTAAAAGAGGTAAGGATAAAACTCCTTATGAATATTTTTAAAATAGATCACCTAATGTCAATTACTTGAAGATTTTTGGTAGCAGATGGTTTATCAAGAGAGGTGGCTTTTTTAATAATTTTGATGCTAAGAGTGATGAAGTCATATTTCTTGGTTACTCCACCAAGAGAAAAGCCTACAAATGTTACAATAATCAGACAAAGAAAATCATTAAAAGTGCTAATGTACGAGTAGATGAGTGCCCTAAAGATTCAGGAGAAATCAGTAAGGAGAAGGAGGTAGATGAACCTTACATTCTAGTTTTGGAACTAGAATAGGTGAAGCCAGAAGTTAGTGAAATGAATACCGTAGTACCAGTTCAACCTGAACAAGTAGATTCTATAGAAGATCAAGAAACTAAAGAAGAAGAAGAACCTGAAGACCATGATCATGTTATTCCAAGGTATGTTAGATTCAATCATAATCCTAATCAGATTATTTGAGATAAAGATGTTGGTGTGTTAAATAAAAGAAGAATAAGAGAGAATTCTTGTATGATCCCCACTATTGAGCCTAGAACAAAAAGGGAAGCTTTTGGAGATGGTCACTGGATCAAGGCAATAGAAGAAAAATTTGACCAGATTGAGAAGAACAATACATGGACCCTAGTACCCAGATTGGTGAACAAAAATGTGATAGGTACTTAATGGGTATTCAAAAATAAACTGAATGAAGATGGAGTAGTGGTTAGAAACAAAGCCAGAATGGTATGCAAAGGTTATGCACAACAAGAAGGTGAAGACTATGGTGAGACATTTGCACCAATTGCAATATTGGAAGGTTTTAGGACTCTACTTGCATTTGCAACATACAAAGGATTCAAAGTATATTAGATGGATGTGAAGTTAGCATTTCTAAATGAAATATTGGAAGAGGAAGTCTACATTCAATAGCCAGATGGTTATGCTTTGATTGATGCAAAGGATATGGTGTGCAAACTTAACAAGACACTATATGGTTTGAAGCAAGCACCTAGGGCATGGTACGAAAGACTGCATTCTCACTTGGTGAAGATAGGTTTTCAGAGAACCAATGAAGACAACAATATACATCTCAAGACTGAAGGACATAGGATACTGGTTAGTGAGGTATTTGTGGATGATATCATTTTTGGAGACAATGATGACATGTGTGATGACTTATCAAATGAGATGAAAAGTGAATTTTAGATGTCTTTGGTAGGAGATATAAAATTCTTTATAGGTTTTCAAATTCAATAGATGAAGAATGGTATCTTTTTAACACAGTCCAAATATGTGAAAGAAGTATTGAAAACTTTTGGGATAGGAGATTGTAAACTAGTTGGAACACCAAAGGTTACAAGTTATAAATTGTCTAAGGAGAATGACTCTGCATCAGTGGATAAAAACGAGTATAGGTCAATGATAGGGAAACTACATTATGTTGTTCATAGCAGACCAAATATTGCTCATACAGTTGGATTAGTTGCCAAATTTTAGAAGAGCTCGAAGGAGACACACATGGTAGCAACTAAAAGAATATTGAAATATCTAAAAGGCACAGTTGATTATGGATTATGGTATCCATATGCAGCTAACTTTGATTTGAAAGTCTATATAGATGCGGACTGGGTAGGTAATGTTGTTGATAGGAAAAGTACAACTGGAGGAGCATTCTTTCTTGGAGGAAGGCTTGTCTCTTGGAGCAACAAGAAACAAAGTTGTATATAACAATCAACTATATAAGTTGAATATACTGCAGCTTATATGAATTGTACCCAAGCAGTCTAGATAAAGCACATTCTGGAAGGTTTCAAGTTGAAGATTACAGAATCGGTAAGGATTTTTTATGATAACACCAGTGCAATAAACATTTCAAAGAACCAGATGTTGCATGCTAGAATGAAGCATATTGAGTTGAAGTATCATTTCTTGAGAGAGAAAGTGCAGAGTAAAGATGTGTTATTGGAGCATGTATCTACTAAGGAACAACTTACAGATATCTTTACTAAACCTCTACCTAAGACTACTTTTGAGTATCTTAGAGGTCAGATAGGGCTTGTACCCCTACATGAGGTCAATTAAGAGGATGTGGAAGACATCAATCCCTAAGCTTATTGAAAATCTTGAAGCAGGATTGGTGTAGAGTGGAGATACTCCATAGGGGGAGCAACTAGTTGCAAATTGGTGAAGCATGGAATGATTACCAATTGTTATTGGTATTCACTTTGGCATTGTTGTCAAAGGGGGAGATGAACTATATGATTGGTAGGGAGAAGAATCATATATGATTGATAGCTAGTTACTAGCTGAAGACATGGAGATACAGTTGAAGGAGAGTACATGGAAAAATGTAAACGAGGATTCCTATACCTGTGTATGTGCATTACTCTCAATCATCACAATCAAAGGGTATTGATATTTATGTTGCGATCAATGCCAAAGGGGAATATTATTGGTATTTCATGAAGATTGCATTGATGAACTATAGTGTTGTCATTTATGTCAATAGAAACCAGTAATGGAGTTGTATTACAACCTGTAGTGATCTAGTGAAGGTAACCGGTATTACTATTAAAGCAGAGAAATCAACTGGTAACCCTAACCTATTAATAGGCCAAACACTAACCGATGGAGCTTGGTGAATCAGTTGTGTATATCTATAATCGAATGGTGATTAGAGATGATTATGTTGTGTATGCATGATGCACGTGATGAGTTTCAATGTGGTTTTGGTGTGTAGAGATAACTGTTTTATCTTGGGAATGAACAAATGCATAGCATGAAGTGAATAACGTGTGATAAGTTACAAGATCCAATGTGCGGTGATCCAGGAGTAGTCGAAGTTGTCTTTAATAATGTGCATCTGATTGCTATGTAATCCAATGGTCATTTTTGAACTGATATATTTGTAATCTCTCTGAGATCTTAGGTTTTATGATGTGTTACTAACCTATTTTATTCTTTATAAGGTTGATGAGTTGTTTGTAATTGTGTTGGCAATTTTGGTTAAGTATGGTAATGTGATTGATTGCCAAACCAAAAGGAGTATCTAAAAAATGTTGTGAAGGTAGATAGGAGCATAAATGGATCTGATCAAGCAGAGTAGTGCTATTACCATATCAGCAAGACCATGTTGTTCTCTAACAATTATAACAGTTCAATCCCTTAACCAGGTAAGATTTAATAGGCTTAATGCTATCTAAATCCTCTAACCAGGTGATCCATTAGCTTGTATTTGAAATCCTCTATCAAGGTTTCTCCTAATAGGGTATTGCCTTTAATAGGATATTGTAGTCAATCCCTTAACTGAGTGGTCCTTAACCAGATTTGTTCCTAACAGGACATTTTTGTAAAGCTTCTAACAAGGCTTGGCTTCTAACAGGGTGAGCTTCAGAAGATTTCATAATACTTATGGCTATTCATCCCCATTGTTTTTTCCTCATTTGGGTTTCCATGTCAAAAATCATTGTGTCAAGTGGTGAATGATTTTGTGGTTATATGTTTTGATATGGTTAATATGTTTAACTGGTAAAGCCACTTAGATATGTTTATATGATTGAAAGTGATCTGAAATGTGCTATTATTAATGCTAGTAAAGTGGTTTGATATTTTTGTTAAATGGTATATGAGTTTAGAATCTGTTACATTATTATATTGGTATTCTAGTCAAATGGTAAACTTGACAGTGCAGTTGCAATTTATGGTACAATGTCTAAAATGATTAGTTCAATGATTGATTTATGAGTTGAGGTTAAGTTTGGTGAAAGTTTAGTTTATTTTCTATCTACTAATTCACCCCCCCTCTCAATAGTTGACCAAATCCTTGTTGATTCATCATATCATCACTATGGATTAGGTGCTTACAGGATAGCATATGTGGAAGGTATGCTTCTTAAGGAACCCATAAATGCTATGCACCTTCATAGATACTATGCCTAGTTCTATCTCTCTCTCTCTCTCTCTCTCTAGTCTTCTTTCTGTTTTTCAAAATTGGGTAATATGTTAGCATGTCTTCATTAAAGTATGTAAGTTTAAAAAATGTTATATTATTTGGTTTACATTACTTCATTCTTGACAAGAATGTTTCATTACTTTATTATTTGTCTTGGATTCTTTTATGTAAATTGAATAGATTTCCATTCCATATATGCTAGCATATTATACCATTTCTTATGTGTTAAGTGGAACTATATCATGTTGTGTTTAATTAGAGTTAATTAAATCATATTAGTCATATATTTCTCATGCTTAATACATTCTTCTTTTACATCACCAGTAGAATTTGATTAAATACTTAGTTATTTAATTAAATCACACATGTATCAATTTAATCATGAGGCATTAAGAAATCAATCACATGGAAATTAAAATTAGACATACATGTTCATCACTCAATATGTTACTTCTAATCTAAGAAATGCATATATTTTTTAAGTATTAAAATAACATATCCATGAGTGTCATCATATATACATCAATACATCAAAATCATCTCCTATCCCTAGCACTAGTAGCTAGAGGATGGTGGCTAGATGCCCTCTCTTGATCTGGTCGTGGGGGTCATCCCATGGGGGTGTATCATGATGTGGACTGCAAGTGACTCCATGAGGACCTCCTATGATCCCTCTCCATCATGATCCCATGGTATGTGGCTACCTGTGTCTATGATGTTGCTAGGTCACGCTTTGTTTGTCATAATCTCTCTCATAGGACCTCCATCTCCATCCAATAGGGGAGAAAATGTCCTCATGTCATTCTTTACTCCTCTGTGATCTATACGATATTTGTGAGGAACTAAGAATTTGGGCAGTCACAATGAGGTATTTCACTACATTTTGAATCAGAGAATGCCACTCCTGGATAGTAGTTGCAAGATAGAGAGAAAATATTTTATGAGTAACATACTGTATCATCAAATCTAAAGCAACTAAGATAAATAAGTTAATGAATAACAAGAAACCTTACCTGGATCTCCCTCTCGCTAGTAGGGATCATGGACAATGACCGCCTAAGACTGGGACCCACTAGGCTCTCCGTGCTTGTGATGTCTCTGTACAGTAGGTGTGGGTCGATGGGGACTAGGATCAAGAGCCCTTATAGGGTCCTTCTCCACCTACAGTGGGAGACTCGATGGATCTAGGGCTATGGTATCCTCTTAAGTGATGAGGAACTGCATCTGAATTGTCCTCTTCCTCCTCCTCCTCATCCTCCTCTTGCTGTTGCACATCATCCTCCTCCTCCTCCTTGTCATCCTCTTCTTCCCCTCTATCCTCCTCATCATCTCCATCCTGATCTCCCTCTTTAGTATCAGGATCATCTCTATCTCTGCCTGTCTCCTACTCTCTTGTGTCATGAGCCTAATCATCTGAGCCCTCCTCAGATGTATCAGATCCCTCTCCATTGCTTGACTGTCTCCATAGTCTTGGGTTCCCTCCAGGAAAGTCTACTAGGAAAATGGCTGTAGGGTATGTCCTACCCCACCATGTGTTGTACCATCGGTGTGTGCTAGAATCATCTCTATAGTTTATCTCTATGTCTTGATCTGACCCATCTGAGTCTGTGATGTTGATCTCATCACTAGTATGCCTAGGAATGGATCCTAGCCTTGGAATCGCATGTGAGTGTTAGATGTACATAGGCACATAAGTAGGAACACACTTCTCAAACCCAAACTATCATCGAACTTGGTCAAAGTAGAAGGGAATGACTATGTGGTTGTACCGCCTCTCTAGTGGATGGTTCCTCTGCATGATGAACATCTGCCTATGTATCCCTACCCACATGTACATCTTGAGGTAGGGTCTCCATATGATTCTATTCACTATCAAACTATCTAAGCTCAATGTACAATATAGGAGATCACCAAATCACTACTCGTGGGTAAGAGGATAAACATATACCCTAGGCTACTTTGGCACTATCTTTATGGGGGATCTAGTAGGCCTAGTGTAGGTAATATGCTTAAACATCCACACTTGTAGTAGTGTGCATGTCATCAGGTTGCATCCCTATCCAAACACATACTCCCCAAGGTTGTGATAGAGATGCGCAAGCATTCTTTGACCCAAAGAGTATACTCTCCTATGTCTCTCCATCGCTCAAATAGCGCAAATGAGTCCTCCATGGATATGTGTGCCACACCCATTGGGGCACACAGCTAATGCAAGGGTCACAATCATGAGTCTCCTCACTAATAGAACCTTGTTAGTAGGGTATAGGAGCCAATTGACAATGATAGTAGGGTATAGGAGCCAATTGACAATGATGTGGCCCCTCATCTTTCTACATATCAATCTCCCCATAGAATATACTTTCTCTATCCTATAATCCTCCTCTATCCAGTCAGATCAATATCTCATGGTCTCTCCTCTAATGGGAAGGCGCAGAATATGATAGACATCCTCAAGTGTGACCATCATCTCCCCCACAAGTAATGAGAACGTCGAGGTGTCTACATTCCACCTCTCCATCAGTGCCATCAACATCACAGAATGGAATCAGATGGCTGACATGGTCAGTGCATCCCACAAGCCCATTGCATGTAGCAAATCTCTCTCTCCCACTATCAGCCTTGGGATATGCTCCCGAAGGCTCTCAAAGGTGACACCGGTAGTATGCTCAAAGATGTATGGGAGTGTCTGCAAAATGCAAAGCAATCTATCATCAGTAATTAATCATCATCTAATCAATACAATCATTCTATTAGTTCTAACATTCATCGCCTGATCCCGTGTCACCAATGGTCACCTCGAACAGGGACTAGGGCGTCCTGAGTGGACCAGGGCACCCTACTGGGACCATGGTGCCAAGGTGGGACTAGGGCACCTAGATGGGACCAAGGTGCCCTAGGAGGACCAGGGTGCTCCCTTGGATCCCTAGGTGCCTGAAGAGGGGGCCCAGGCTTGGACTTGGCAATGACATCATCATTCCTAAAAACTATGAAAGCATGCAAAAATCAAATGGATTCAATGGAAGGTCAACTCACCTCATTGAGCGGTCGGCTGACGAGTACGAACTAGCATAGGATCTCTATCCTCATAGGTCACTCAGGTTGGTGTCACGACATGATGGCTTGTATATGGGCTCCTTTATAGTGAATAGTGCTAAAAAGTTAGAAAGTGACAAATTAAGGTGTCACTTTCATATTTATGTATTATGCACTTTTTGACTTTATGTTTTTAAGTTAAAACCCTAATTTTTGCACTTTATTTTCATTTTGTCATAGCTTGAGCTAGGAAGATCTGATTCTCACACCATCAGTGGTGTTGGAATTGTGAGTTCTTCCTCTTGCTCCGCATTAGTTACATAATGTTCTTGGATGAGTAATCAAGCCTTTTTGTGAACTTCATCAAAATCTTTATCATAATTCATTGTAGAAAACATGATACCTTATTTCACCTCACTAATAAGCAATTCAAAATAGGGGGACATATAGCTAACCGTAAATTTCATCACCTTCCTTAGTAATAATTAGGTGATTTTGTGATCTAACATGTTGTTTTATAGGGTGTGGTTCCTAACTGTGTACTGCAGATACTGCTGGGGGCTTCGTTCGATAATTTATAAAATATATATTTTTTCAAATGATGTTTACTTTTTGTACTTTAGCTTGCATATGCACGTAGTGTAATATATCCTCTAAAGTGGGGAATACATTTAGTGTCATAAATTGTACACCCTTGCTAAGGTGGTATAATTTCACACTTAGGTTAGCACCCACCTTAGTGTGTCTTGCATCTTGTATTTCTAATTCCCCTTTAAGCATTTAATTAATTAATTTAATTAAATGTAAGGTCATGTCTCATAAATTTACATATTATAAAGTTGGGCCCTTTACCCTAAGTGTTCCCCTTTACATCTTATTCCTCCAATGAATCATTTAATCATAAAACCTAACTATGTCTTATTTTCACTGTTTAGGCTTGATTTCGCATATCAAAATATCTCAAAATTAACTGTAACTTTGGGATGTGGTCTAATATCATCATATCTAACGCCCCCAAAAATTTAGTGAAAAGGTAGTCAGACTATGGTGGGAATGCACATGGTCCGTGACTTTTTCCCCGAAATTTCAGGAGCACAATCCTATATAATAATTCTTAACCCCAAAATATCAACAATAAATTCAAATCCTAGGTTGGCCTAAACATGAAATTAAGATCTAGGGTTTCATACTTAAGAGCTCTTTTTCTTCATTTGAAGGGGTCTGCTTCTAAGAATCTAAGAACAAGTTTTTGGAGCATTAGAGTCTTCTTTGTAGTGAAAGAGTAGATCTTGTAAGTCTTCCACAACATTCAACATTCATCCATCAAATATTTTTCAAGCATCATTTTATGAATTGGGGGCTTTTGAAGATGTAGAAGAACAATAAGAGATCATCAACTGATGATTGGCGTGTACCTCTCCCTTGGGGTTGAGTATAGTTTTATGTTGTTTTCATGTGTTTGCATAAGCTTCATTTTGATTCACATTCATGCTTTAGATAACTTTGTATTGTGGATTTAAAGAATTTACTTTGTCAATTATAAGCAATTAGGGTTTACTCTTTAGGGTTGCTCTAGGTTGTTTACTTTCATTCTTATGATGTTGCACACACATTTTCAATACATTATCGGTTATTCATGAAGGTGGAAACCACCAACATGGGGGTTTGACTAAGGAAAAACCCTATATAGCCACCCCAAACCCTCTTTTCCATCCTTGGGTATAGGTTCAGATCCGAGCATCGCTGGAAGCTTCAGGACCAAAAGAGCACACAGGGACAATTTTGTGTTGTAGATCTTGGTAGAAACCCCAAGAATAGAGGTACGAAACTCTGGTCCTCCCTAGGACAATGGTGTGGTGCCATGGTCCTGCCCTTTGTTAGAAGGACTTGGTAGAACAACACTTTGAAGGCTCCAAAATCCCTCCTGTCAGTTGCAACTCCAAAATTGCAGGATCAAGATAGTGGCGTGGCACCCTGGTCCTAGACATTTCTGCTCAGATTTTAGGCATAGGTGCACCTCTGATTTTTCCTTCTGATCTATACTTTATAGTAGTGTATCAGTTGTTCTTTGATCTACATCTTCATGTTAGGGTTTTCTTGCTTACTTGCTTTATAGGTTAGATTGCATTTTGCATCATTCCCCTCTCTCATTTATAGCAACAGAAAAGAAAACCTAAGAGGTAATCCATGACTCTCTCTTTCTCATAAGAAGTAGCCGACGTGCGTTACCTCCCTAGGCTCTTTCGTATTCCATGAGTGTGTATGAGAGTGGGATTATCCCCTACACACATAGTAGACAACATGAATAGATTTATTTCTTGTTACAATATGAACTCATCATAGTTTATACAAATACTAGAATGAATGGTAAAGAGTATTCTTTAGGACTATAAAAAAACAATAATTTCATCACACTACAAAATACACGATTAGGGGTAGGTAAAAGTAACTTATTTACTTATTAGAATTAGGTACATACAACTAAATACATGTTTGTCTTAATAATTTTATCAAATGGTTCACTACCTTGCATAGGCAAGGCAACAAACTGTTTGAAAAAATGTCTTAAAGAAATGTGTTCTCATGGTGATGGAATGCCATGACAATCCATAGTAATTTGACTGTCATGGCATTCCATCACCATGAGACCGCATTTATTTAAGGCTTTTTTTTCTGATAGTTCACTGCCTTGTCTATGTTACCACATTTTTCATACATTGCTTATATTTTTCTTTAAATGTTTAATATCCTGTAGGTCAATTTTAATTTTTACATATAATTATAATATCCCATTTAATTATGTAATTGAAATATCTCATAGGTCATTTTCAATTTCAAATTACTCTGCAAAGCAAAAGAATTCAAAAAACTTCATTCCCGCAAGGCAAAGCAGAAGAGCATTGGCGCGTGTAGGAGAGGAGATTCTCAGGGTTAGAGACAGTGGTGAATGAAGACTTCATTCACACGTGCAGGAGGAGGAAATTAGTTTACAAGTGAGCAATCACTTAGCTTCATCTTATGTACATTTTATAATATATATGGGATATTATATAAGATATTTCAATTTCATAGACATATGTAAATGGGATATTATAATTATATGTAAATGGGATATTTCAAAACACAAGAAGATATTTTTCTTTGTATAGTAATTATAAGTAAATGTGATATTTCAATTTCAATTTTTACATATAATTATAATATCCCATATAATAGTTCTTAATATAAATATAACCCTTTTGAAAGAGTGTAACTCTTCATTATTTCTGTGCTTTGCAAGGGACATAAACTTTCATAATCAGGTCTTCACTTCTTATTTAAATAAGATGTGAACTTCTCATTTCCATTAAGGACTAGACACCAAGGAACTAGACAAATGCATTTAGGAATAGAAGATTTAAGGACAAAGGATGAGCAGGTTTTCGAGGCAATCCAGAGTGAGGATTTGGAATAGATTCTAGTGGATGACTAAGGGAGGGTACTGATCTGGATTCCAAACCACAAATTTGGATCTAGACTGACATAGGTGATTATGATAGACAAAAATAAGGCTTTCATTACCATGAATGAAGGGACATTGGGAGGTGGTAAGAGATTTGGACACTTAAAATCCAAAGATGGATTTGGTTTTCATGGGATATCAGTTTTCTTTCTCATTTAGACAGAGCTCGTTGTTCGATCAAGACATGAAATTTTTATCTTGAAAATAGAAGGATCTAATTAGTATTTTTTTGAGATTTTTTCTATTTCAAGGGATCATAAGGTTGAGGTTAAATAGGAAGAGAGATCGAGTAGTGAATGTAGGAGGATAACTGAGGGAAAGTGGTCCATCACTTTGGGTTGAGCTGCCTATGTGCGGAGGAGACATTTCAGCAGCAATGCATGAGACTTTTTAACTTGGATGACCTCACTTGGGATGCATTATGGTGTCTGGCTAGGGGTATTTTGGGCAGGGATAGACACTGGTGTGATGGTTCTGTCTATGAGGCAATTTTGTGCCCAATGGTTGACATCTTTGATTCCAAGGAAGCATGCATACAGATGATCGATGGCTTCGTAAGATCACACAATGGGCACGTGGTAGCAAGTGCTATTCTGGACTTGGATTCAAGTATCTGAACTAGTGTTCTAGATGTGTACTTCAATCCAAAACATCACATACTAGATCCATCGAAGGAAGAGTCTAATTCAGAGGACAAGGATGCTCGGGAGGCCAAGGCCATGCAAGAAAGGAAGAAGAATTTCATGGTAGAGGCTTGGGAGGTGTTCCTGGTGGGTGTCAAAAATGATGACTTTGAACCCTTCAGGAGATTCATGAACTCAAATGATAACTAGCTTAGTGCGGCCTCAACTGTGTATGTGGTGGAGATTAGTGAAGGGCTCGCTATAATTTTCTGTTATTTAGCATAATTTTTTTTCTGATTCTACTACTATGTAGCCTACATATAGGATGTAAAGGAGCTATCCCCTTTTGATAGCACTTAATAATAAAAAATATATATGTAATTGCAATGCATGTCTTTGTTTTCATCTTCTAGTACACTTAAGGTTCCTAGTGACAAGACGTGTTGGTCGCCTCGCACATCACATATGATGTCTTCCCCTAACATTCAATTTACTATCCATATACAAAAGAAGTACTCGACACAATCCCAACATTCAAAGAACATCTTTCAAAACGTTCACAAAGCATACAAACCCTTTCAGTACTAAGAACAAGTCCCTTAAAAACCCTAGACGATCATTGAAAAGGGAAGCAAATAATTCTGATTATGTTTGAAATACATATCAGATGAAGCTAAGTGATTTCTCACCTGTAAACTAATTTCCTCCTTCAGTGAATCTCCTTTCCTATGCATGAATGAAGTCTTCGTTCACCACCATCTGTGAATCTGATCCTCTCCTGCTTTGCCTCGTGGGAATGAATTTTTTTGAAATATTTTTCTTTGTCTTGTAGGAATGAAGTTTTTCAAAGTTTTTTTCTTTGCAGAGTAATTTGAAATTCAAATTGACCTATAGGATATTATAATTATATGTAAATATGATATTTCAATTACATAATTAAATGGGATCTTATATAGGTAATTATAGTTAAATGGGATATTATAATTATATGTAAAATTTAAAATTGACCTATGGGATACTAAACATTTTATATGAAATTACAAGTAAACATTGCCAAGGCATTGGCTATTAATTACAAATAAAGAGCCCCTTGTCCCTTATCCTACGGGATAATATTTACAAAGAAAGCACCCCTTGTTCCTTATCCCACTGGGTGTTTCAATGTGATTTTCAACCTCATGAAATAAGGAAATGATACTCTCCAAAGAGTGTATCTTACCCTGCAACACATTTGCATCAATGATCTGGCACCACAGGATAAGAAGAAGGAAATAATTACAAAGGAATCCTTATCCCACGACAACTGAAAGATGAGAAAAGAATCAACGCAAGATAAGGAGCAACTAAAAGAAACAAGTAGTAGAGGCCTATCCCACAATGATCCAGGACCACTGTGAGAGGCCCGCGAGATAAGGGTTATCTTAGGCACAAAGGGGAAATCTTATCCTGTATGGTCTCCAAGTTACCATAATAGCATTACAGGGAAATGCAGGACAAGTCAACAAAGAAGGATGCTATTATTTTCTTATCCCACACATTCCCAGGGGGATAAAAGGAGTACTATGGGATAAGACAAAGCTAGTTCAAAGGCTAATCCCATAGACAGTAGGAACATAAAGGAAAAGAGTTTGTAGGTAGAAGGCTAGGAGAAACATGAGATAAGGCTTCCAAGGTAAAACATATAAAATATTATCTCGCAAGGATAGAAGAAGGGGTAAATAAAATCGCAGGATAAATATTCCTAAGTACTGCTAAAAACCCCAGGTCTTAATTCCTTTATCTCCTAGGAAGGCCCTACATATGACCACTTAACCCATGAAGTTCTCCACATGTTCTAAATAATTACTTAAGTGTCATCCTCTAGTGACTCAGTTGTGTGAGATAAGATTTCTTTAGGAAGCACCCCTTATTTCTTATCCCACAAGTGGTTTCAATGAGAATCTCAATCTTCTGGGATAAGGAAATGGTAATATTTAAAGAGTGCATCTTATCTTGGGACACATTTGTATCAATAATCTAGCACTATGGGATAATAAGAAAGAAATAATTACAAAGGAGTCCTTATCCCAAAAGAAGTACAGAGCAAGCAAAGAGCAATGTGGGATAAGGAGCAGTCAAAGGAAACAAGTAGTAAAGTCTTATCCCATAGGATTTATAAGCCATTATAATTGCATTACGAGGCAATGTGGGATAATCTAACAAAGAAGGATGAAATGCTTTTGTTATCCTGCACATCCCCATGGGGATAAGAAAAGAGTCTCGGGATAAGAAAATACTTACGGAAAAGGTAAAAGGGCTTATCTCGTAGGCCAGCAAAGATCCAAAGTAATGGTGAAACTCAAAAGTGCGTCACAGGATAAGAATTGTGAAGGGGAAATAAGAGAAAGCCTTATCTTGTGCATCCATACGGGGATAAGAAAGATGTTTTGGGATAAGAATAGGCTAGTTCAAAAGATTATCCCACGGATGATAAAAACACAAAGAAAGGGGCTTGTAGGTAAAAGGCAAAAGAAAGGTTTAAGATCAACATGAGATAAGATCTCCAAAGAGAGAAAATATAAGCTTATCCTGCAAAGATAGAAGAATGGCTAGTGACACCATGGGATAAGTAAAACAAAGGAAAATTACAACAGAAGCTTATCTCGCAAGAAAGTTAAGATAGCTAATTTGACATGAGGAACTTTATGAGAATGTCACATCATTATTCAGGGAAGGCCAATGAGCAATCTTGATCATCAACTACTAGAGCGATGTATAAAACTGAAAGATGGTGCCAATGATTACCTCTATCCAACACAAAGGAATTAATGGCATCGCAATAAATTGAAAATTCAGTGGCATTCTTTCTTATCTTGCATCCAAAGAGATTTCAGAGAAACATAAAGTGAGAACAAATTGAATTTCAACATTCCAGCGTGCTTCTTGTGTGCATTATTAGACTATTATAGTAATATATTGAGTTGCCTATGTGTGTGCCCTAGAAGTCGGTAGATTTTACTCTTGCATTTTCTTTCCAAGTTTTTAATTAGTCCAAATTGTTAAGATGGCATCCCCTGCTAAGTAGCCTGCTATCCCTATTGCTAAGAAAGCTCACGTAACTGAGGCAAGCTCCTCAATTACCTTCACTGAGGCTACACCTCTAGATATGGTTGTCCCCATGCAATAAATTATAGGTGCCCCTTCTGTGCAACCAAGCCCTAGAACTCCCTCGCAAGTATCAGAGACAATCGAAGCTAGCTCCCCTTTGAAAGAGAAGGGCACAAAGAGAAAAAGAAAAACTGTCTAAAAGACCATCACTATCATTTATGATAGTGACTCTTCAGATGAGCCCTCTCCCACTCCTAAAACAAGTAATCCCACTCCAAAGAAGATGAAGAGAACCAAGAAGGAAACAAGGAAGAGCACCAAGAAGGCTTCAGCCAAAGTTTCCTATGCTAAAACTGCATCCCCTGCACATGATGCTCTTGCTCTAGTTAATCCATCTACTAAGGAAGCCCCAATTCCTCAAAACGTAGTCCCATAAAGACAATAACCTGAGGAGCCAACCAAAGAGGTTGCTCAAACAAAAGAAAAGACCCCTAAGCCCGCAAAGCACTCTCGGAAGCCATCCAATAGGGAGTCATCAACTCAGGCGGAGTAGCCACCAATGCAACCTACTACTCCTCTTGCTCCTGCCATGACCCTTGAAGAGTTTTAATAAGAGGTTGAATATAGATTGGAAGAAATCACACAGAGGGCAACCAGATAGACTAGGAGCATATCTCAAGACCTGTTGGAATTATTTGAGGGATCCACACTACAGGATCATCTGAGGAATGTCTTCAACCACAAAGAGGCATGGTGTAGGGATGCCTTCACCAAGGAAAGGGGTTAGGACATTTTTCATTCATTTTATGGCAATAGAGACAAGGTTATCCCAGTGTGCAAGAGCTAGACATTGAATCTTGGCAAATTAGTGTTGCCCAATGTTTTTGTAGAGCCTATTCTCATAAGGGAGTTGGAAAAGGCATATCATGTTCCAAGCTGGATGGTTAGGACTACTGCAGGATATGTCCTACTAGACATCTCTCCCAGGTACATCATTCAATGTTTTGATTTAGATAACACTGCCCTCACAATTATAAATAGGGATATTTTGAAGAGAAACTATGAGAACAAAAAGGACGGGTATAGGAAGGATCTTGTTCCTCATTTCATGAGGAAACTTTACAAAGATTCATGGAATTATGTCATGCCATCTGAAAGGGAGCCCTTCAAGCTTGACTGTTTTGAGCCCTATTTAAACCTATTATACACCAGGGCAGGTCCTTGGAGTTGATTGCGGGCTCACCAAATTGCCCATTGATTTTATGGTTATGACCATCAACATTCAATACCCCTCAATAAATGAATTTTATGATTTTGAGAGTGCTATTCATGAGAAAATTCATGAGGGATTGGTGAGAGCTAAAAATAAGGATCAAAAATTGGAATTCTTGTACTATTCGTTGGTGTGCCACTTAATTCTTAATCAAAATAGAGCATATTGGGGCCCATAGCTGAGAATAAAGACAAATGATCCCTGCATAGGTCTTCCTTGGCTGGTGCAAAGATGGACCCAGGTTTGGGACAAGGGATCTAAGTTTGGTGATTTTTGTGTATTCTTTGACCATTTTGTGATGAACATTTTGACAAGACTTGGGGTAGTATTGTCGAGGCTACCTAAAAAGATAATCAAAATATTGAGAGTAAGGAGTTGTAGGGCTGATGGACATGTCTATCCGTAGGGTGCATTCACCCGCAATTTTGAGGATTTCTTGTTTTATGACAATTGTACAATAATAATAATTTATGAAAGTGAGTAGGGGCCCCATGTATTGCCTATAATTGTCTCTCTAAGGTTAGCATTCCTCGAATTCATCTAGAAAATAATATGGATGGAGAGGGAACAAATCAAATCTGATAGAAAGGGAAAATTTCTCCCCAAAGTAACAATTTTCAATGAATTTAGTGTGGGTTGTTAGACCTTGGAGAAGGTACATAATTATTTGGTGAATAATTATAGGCTGAGGGTTGCCCAAGCCAGACATTTTGACCCTGAAGGATGTATAAATGATATTAGAGTGAAAAAATTGAATGAGAAGGGATACTTTCATTCTCTTGTAGAAAGGGAGGACCTAATAAGAATTGCCCATCCATGTGAGGTAGAGAAGAGGAGGAAGAAGTGGGACCTCATGAATAAAATTGAAAAAGAAAGAAACTAAGAGGATCCCAATTTTGTAGGTTCCTTCCGACATTTCAAAAATCATTTTGCTAGAATTTCTTTCATGCTAAGAATGGTAGATGATATAATCAAAGATGAGTTAAAAAGAAGAGAGGCCAAGTATAAAGGAGTTTAATACAAAGAAAACCAATTGATCCAGCTCCTAAGGCTCAGACTAAGGAAGCATCTATAGAGTCCTCCAAAGGGGGTATACAGAAGGATGAGGAGGTGACAACAGAGCAGGTTAGGAAGATTGAAAAAGGAAAGGCTAAAATATCTAACTTTGTAGATATCCAGGAGGATTTTGATACTTCGGTGCCACCACATTCTCCTCCAAGGGAAACATTCCAAGATGATGCAAATACTGAAGTTTTCAATGATCTAGATAGGGCTCTCATCCCAAGCATAATCCCTATAGAAGAAGTAGATGATGAGAGGATTATTGCTTCAAATAACTTTATGGTGGATGAAAATTTTGTTAATACCCCTGAGTTTAGATAATTTTGTCTAAGGGAGAAATTGAAGAACATGTCTGATGAAAAAATCAACAATTTTGATAAGAACAATTTTGATTGCACTCCTTAAGAGGGTAGATAAATGGTAGTGAAAAGCACAGTGTTGTTTGTCCCATGGTGGAATTTTGAGAGAATTTTTTTGTTAGATTAGATCATGTGGCAGAAGGACCCTAATTTTTCTAGAGAGTTTTGAGATCATGGATCTGGTGTAAATATAAGTTTAAAACATTTTTCTTTATGGTCAAAGGCCCCTAGCACTAAAAATCCCATAGTTTTGCAAGTGGTGCAACACAAAATTGGGGATGTTCTTGTAAGGACCTTACATGACACTACTGCTTTAGAGGCTATAGCAATTTCCAAACATGCAGCCCAATTTGCTTAGCTGGACGTAGAGGATTTAGAGGAAAAGCGTATAAAGCTAAAGGATATGCATGTTGTTTTGAATACCAAGTATAATCAATTATTTGTTGAGAACATTGCATTGAAAAAGCAAATAAAGAAGATGACAGCTGACTCTTCTGGAGGAATTAGACCCGAGGAGCTTGAGAAGATAAACAAAGAAATGCAAAGTGTCAAAGATGAAATTGTAAGCAATTATTTTAAAATTAGGAAAGATTCAATTTTGAGAATTTCAAATAAAACCAATGATAAATTGGATGAAGTCCACACTTCATACTCTTTAACATCCAAGCTCCTGAGTTAGCTTGATGAATTCATTGCATTCTTTCAACCAATTAGAGCTATGTGGCTGCCAAAGGGTGAAACCTTGAAGGAGGTTATGTTAGTAGTGAAAAATGTGGCTCAACCACCTTAGATTGTACGGGTAACTTGGAAAATTTTTAATTTATTAAATAAAGAGTTACCTAACATAGAGGAGGAAAGGAAATCATTGATGGGAATGATTGATTCTTTCTAGGGACTCAAAAAGTGGCATGTCCCTACAATTTTGACAAATGGGCAAATTAAGACCTTAGAAGAATGGAAACAGGGTTTCCAGGAAGCAATAAATGTCATCTTGACATCCTTGGAAGGTGATCCAAACCAAGGAGATACATTTCTTAATATTGCTGATAAAATTATGGAAGTACAAAAAATGTATCATAGCTTTGCCCTAGTAGTAGCAATTGTGTCTTCCTATCAAATAAAGGAAGCTATGAAAAATTGCATAGCCTAAAGGGTTTTTCTTGGCCAGCTGATGAGATTGAGGCACTACATAAAAAGTATTGCTCCTTGGAAGAAGAGCAGCCTGAAGAAGAGGGATAGTCATAGTCTTTCCATTTTTGCTATTCCTAAAGTTTTGTGCAAGATGTTCATTTTGGGAAAATGATTAGAACACTTAGCCAACAAGGAGCAGTCTCCAAGACACCTGCCACCGCATGCCAGATTGCATTTTTTGATCTTGACAGAAGAAGATATGAAGTATAGATGTGAGAACATCTTTTTCAAACCCACGACTCAAGCTTCCAGGATGATACCTTTTAAGCCACCATCATTCAATGCAGGTTGCACACAGAGGTCAAGGTCTTAGGCTTTAGGTCTTTTTTGTAATGCAATTAGATTTTCACATGTGTCTTCTTCAGCCTGAGGATTTTTTATCTCCCTTGTGTTATAAAAGGGAATTTAGGGCCAAGAAGAAGGATTCCATACTCGTGATTTGTCTCCATTAGAGAAACCTTAATATAACAACAAAGAGTCTTCTAGCAGGTTTGGTGACTCATTGTAATATTTTCATGAATGTATCAATTTTATGAATGTTGTATGAATTGTTGTGTTAATGACATATGCAATTTGTCTTCTCCAAGGGGGGTGTATATTTTTGGATGGGTTTCATTTCAAGCTAAATGAACTAAATTCCATCTTGAATACTGCACTAAATTTTGAGAGAGTATGAGGAGGTTGTGAATGCATTCTCAATCTAAACATTTTAAGAAAGTCTTAACTATTTCATATTGGACTTTAATCTTGATAATGTTACTCTGTTTCTCACTAGGATTGTGATTTGACTCTATTTTCCCTTAGAACAGGCACCGATCATACTTTCTTGAAGTCTGCAGGTCATCTTGAATATTGCAATAAATTATGTTTTCATTTCTAGCTAAATGAATTAAATTTTGTCTTGAATACTGCAATAAGTTAAGTGGTATCTCTTAATGGAACACACATTCCCTAAGGTATTATCTACAATAGCTCATGAAAATATTATAGACTTGTTAAAATATAAAGATTGGAAAATATCATCTCCTTGAAATAGATTAAGAGCATAGATACAAAATAGTATCAGGTGCATCATACATCATAATAGGAATCTTTGTGTTATTGCATAAAAAACCATTAAAATGATTCATCCATTAAATTTTTCATAAATATCTCAGCAGGGAACACAACATGATGCAAATATTTGAAATGTAAAAGTATAAATGACTTGACATGTAAAGATACATGTAAATATAATCACAAAGTAAAAGTCCTCCCACATAATTACAAACAAGTCCTCCCACATAATCACAACATTTGGATTTCACCAAAAAATATCAAGAAATCAATATCAAATAGATAATATACTAAACACATACATCATACATTTAAATCATGTCATTGATCTTCTTCTTCATCCATCTCTTTGTCTATATCTTATGATCTAGATTTGACATTGTAAGGATAATTGGTCATATCATCATCATCATCATCATCATCATCATCATCATCATCATCATCATCATCATCATCATCATCATCATCATCATCATCAACACCATCATCATCATCATCATCATCATCATCATCATCATCATCATCATCATCATCATCATCATCATCATCATCATCATCATCATCATCATCATCATCATCGTTGTCGTCATCATCGTCATCGTTGTCATCGCCATCATCGGCATCATCAACATTGTCGTTGGCGTCATCGTCGTCATCATCATCATCCTCATCCTCATCATCATCATCATCCTTGTCATCATCGTCGTTGTCGTCATCATCATCATCATCATCATCTTCATGAACATTAACTCCTACATCATTGTGATCTTGTTCCTCTTCTTTGACATCTTCGTCGGGCACATCATCAACTAACTGTTGATCCTGATCATCATGTACATCATCTTCTAGTTCTTCTGTATCTTCTTCTTCTATGACATTATACTTTACCAACCTTTCTCTAGGATTATGTCTAACAAAGAATGATCAACCTGGTTTATGTGGAACCTCTGAGTAAAATACCTTCTCACATTGGCTTGGAAGAACATAGGGCTCATTTCTAGCTCGCTCAAATGACCTTGTATTGACCATTGTAAATCCATTATCGTGTTCAATAACAGTTATGTCAGGATCATTTTCATTCAATTGTAGCCTCTACCATTGGATGACGAAAATAACTAATTTGAAGGACCCAAAGTCACACTTAAGTATATCATCCAAAATCCCATAGTATTGATTTTGTGAGACTTGAGGATGTATGTCACTTCTAGATGAAACATTAGTCACCTGAAATACTGCAGTTATCCTGGAATCATAAGTTTTCTTTGTGTCATCCTACTTTTTGGTACGAAATTAATGACCATTGCACCACATAACCTTGTGGTGTTTCATCTGCAATATTACATCATGAGTTGATAAACATATTTATTCTTGGTCGAGTGTATGCAAAAAATAACATATATATACATCATTACAATTGAAAAAAAATAAAATAATATGGGTGATTAATATATTTATACATACCTGTTTATCTCTTAAACCATATGCCAAATCAATTTCCCTTGGTGTAACATTGGAATCTCCATTACAATGAGCTTCTTTAACCAATGAAGCCACAATTGTTGGCATTGATTTGTCATTGATGTCAATCGATATTGTAGGTTACTGGTAGAGTGTGTCATCCAATATGAAGAAGATTGAACCAACATAAAGAAGATAAGTATGTTATGACTTGATAGATGATACCACCGGTATGAGGTGTGATGCAATAGTGAGTTGGCATGCTTGAGCTATAACTGGTAAGGCATAAACTAGTATGAAGGCTGGTTGTTTGTTTGTGATGAAGAGGGAAAATGTTGATGAATCACAACAACACCTGGTGAGTTGAACAAGAAGAATGGCATGAAGTCATACCGGAAGACAAGATGACTTGTCAGGATGATATGTTTCCAGTAAGAGTGATTGATGAGTATGTTGGTCATACTGGTAAGGTTCTACTAGTAGAAGGGTTTGTCAGTTGTTCAAGGTTGAATCGACCCTATGACAGTGAGTTGAATATTTGTTGATGTGTCCTGCGTGGAGCTGAGGTGGTAAACATGCAGAGGTCGATGAAATCTTCATCGAGATGGTTGTTCATGCAGTTGATGGTCATTAAATGATAAAACCACAAACCATGGGATGATATCTGACTAATGTGGCTTGACGAAGAATGGATGACATAGAATGATCAGGTAGTTGTTGGGATTCTGATCAAGGCACAAAATCCAATTGCAGATTGACCTTTAGTTAGAAATAGCAAGGTGAAATGAGGACGACAAAGATCAAGGTCATAAAGTAGGGTGAATTCTGCTATTTTTAGAAACCATGCATTCGATGAATAAAAATGTGTACAGACGCATCTCCCCAAAGCAGGTGAGTGATCCAAGGCAAATCAAATCAGATTTGATATAGATTTGGTCGAAGGAAAGAAACCCTAACCCCCTGAAGTTTGAATTTGTTTTTGGCAGGAAAACTTGTTCTTAAATATACTAGTCTAAATCGATGAGGCTACTATTGCGAAATGATATGTGATTATGCTGGTGAATGAAAGAGAGATAGAAAAGATTGTTTAAGTGAAAAGCAAGAAAAAACTTAAGTGACTGTGTGCTGAAGGAGAAACTAGTAAGGTGTGTGAACTAACAGAGAACAAACCGGAAGAGATAGAACCTGGCAAAGTGTGAGCAGGTGTGAAGTGAATCTAGTAGACCGAGGAAGAGAAGTTTCAATAGAGTAAGGACCAGCATAAAGGTAGTGTTGTAGTGCGTGTGTAGGTTTCACAGACTCGTAAGATTGAAACCAATAGAGCAGAGTATTGAAGGGTTGCAAAACTTCTTTTGCAACAAGGAACTTATTTATGTATTTGAATTTTCATATTGTCTTCACTAAGTAGGTGCTTAGTGCCGGGGTTGTAGCTCGTTTAGGTTGTAGCCTATAAATTGTTTAGGGGTTGGTGCCCAAAAATTGTAATCAGATTATTTTAATTGTGAGGCTACATTGGAGCAGAAGATCTCCAACAACTATTCTCACTGAGGTTTTTCCCATATTGGGTTTTCCTCGTATATCTATTGTTATTTGATGCATTCTTGTGTATGTGTTATTTTGATGTTATAGCAAATCCTTTCACACACTTAGCTTACATAGGTTGGCTTACCAGTCAACACTCTATTTGTTTCATACTATACCGATATATCCCTATTTAAAGAAAAAGTGTTAAAGCATTGATTCAACCCCCTCTCAGTGATCCATTGTGTCCAACAATTAGTATCAGAGCATAGGTACCCTATTTTGTCAAAGCTTTCTCTAGCTTGGGTAGATCCTGTCAAGTGTTGGTAATGGAAAGAAATGAATCAGACTCCTCAAAAGTCCCTATGTTTGATAGTGTCAACTTTGTCTTTTGGAGTAGAAGAATGCAAACCTATTTGTCCTCTCTAGGTTGTGATATATGGATGTCATTTTTGAATGGGTATACAGTCCCTAATAATCCCCCTACTGATCCAGATGCTAAGAAGGAATATGAGAACTTTGCTAAAGCTAAAAATGCCATTCTTTGTGGGTTATCTGATAATGAGTTTGTTAAGGTCATGCACTGCTCATTTGCCAAAGAAACTTGGGATAAGTTGAAGGAATTATTTGAAGGCGATGCTAAAGTCAAGGAAGCCAAGTTATAGACATTGAGAGCACATCTTGAGGGTTTGAAGATGAGAGATGAAGAGAAGATTGCTGACTATCTCCAAAGGATTGATGAAACAAAAAGCACCATTAGAGGGCTTGGAGAAGAAATAAAAGATGAAGTGGTGGTGAAGAAAGTACTTAGATCTATCACATCTAAGTATGATACAATGGTTTCAGCAATAAAAGAAGCAAAAGATTTGAAAATCTTTACAATGGATGAGTTGTATGGTTCCCTAACTTCTTATGAGATGAGGACTGTCGGTACTAAGGTTGTGAAGAAAGAAGTTGCATTCAAAACATCAAGGAAATGAAAAGAAGAGTCTTCTCAAAATGGAACTAGTGAGGGCTCTGATGATATTATGGAAAACTTTGTCAGAAGACTCAAGATAGGTTCAGGCAAATACAAAGGCAACCTGCCCTTGAAATGTTTCTACTGTGGAAAGATTGGACATTTGCTACCAAATGTCCCTATGGTGATAAGAATGAAGATAATAAATCAATTGATAGTTGATCATACGATAAGAACAAGAAGAAGAATGTCTACTAGCATGGTAGACGAGGCAACCAAAAGCAAAACGGTCTTTACACACATGAAAATGATACCACAAATGAGGAGAGTGTCTCAGATGACTTTTGCAGTGAAGATGAAGTTAGAGAAAACCTTTTTATGGCCCAAGAGGTTCCAGTACCTAAAGAGGAGAAGAAGAATAGAAAGAAGGAGAACTAGACCTTCAAGTAGAGCTCATCAGCACCTTGGAAGAATTGAAGAAAAAAAGAAGAGATATGAAGAAGGTGAAAAAGACTGCAGCTAAAGAATAAGAGATGTTGGAGAAATCTCTTGAAGAATCCAACAAAACAATTGCAGATCTAAAACTTAAATTGGAAGTTACTAATACTGACTTGAGTAAAAAGGAGAAGGAGCATCAGAACCTGGAAGAATAAATTGTCAAGCTCCGGAAGGAATTAGAGAAAAGTAAGGAATAAATAAAAGTGAGAAGCAAATATGAAGGAAACACCAAATCTTTAGACAAGATGTTGAGGAAACAAAAGCAATCCAAAGATACCGGTGGCTTAGGATTTGAATAGGGTCAAAGTTCAAACAACAAAGACACATCTGGTAAGGAGATATAGTTTACTTCTTCAAATGAAGGTGAACATAAGAAGACATTCATGGTAAGCAAGGATACCGGTAAGAGGACATATGCAGATGTTGTTAGAAACCGCCACACCAACCAGTATACACAATGAATGAACCAGAGGCCATACTCAATGCACCGACATGCAGATCCAAGGAGAAATGCAATAGTTGATCATGAAGGAGTTACCAGAGTTAGCAACATGATAGGAAGACCCTCCGTGAGGCATTCATTTACAGGACCACGAAAATCTAACTGGTATGTTCCAAACTTTCATGGTTATTGTCACCAATGTAATAAATTTGGTCATAGAATGACAGATTGTAGGAAAATGAATGTAAACCCCAGTTTTGAGAGTAGAAACTCATTTGCTACATTACAAAATATGAATGCCACATGTTACAATTGCAATGAGTTTTGTCATAAGAGTTATGAGTGTAGGAGAAATGTGCAGATGTCCTACAAGAATGCTTTGAATACATCTTTTAATGCTAATGTACAATGTTAGAAGTGTCAAAATTTTGGTCACATAGAAACCCATTGTAAGGTGAGAACTGATGGGCAAAAGAAAACTACATCGGATCAGAAGATGGAGACTAAATAGGGACACAAGATAACAGAAGAGGAGAAGAAAGAAGAGAAACAGGTTTGGCTAGAGAAGGAGAAGAGAAAGATAGTGTCAAGCTTGATTGTGCAGACTGATCTACATGCTGAAAGGAGGAATCTATGGGTAGTAGATAGTGGTTGATTGAATCATATGATCGGAGACAAGAAGAAGTTTATCAAGCTTGATAATTGGAATGGTGGTTCTGTTAGGTTTGGTGACAACTCCTCTATCAAGATTAAGGGTCATGGTACATTGAATATTGATAGAAAGCTCAAGGATCATGATGTGTACTATGTGGAATGACTAAAACATAATTTGCTAAGTGTAAGTTAGATGTGTGACAAAGGGTACAAGTTCATGTTTGACTCTATCGGCTATCAAATAAGCAAGCAGAGTACCAGTGAGGTTGTAGCAGAAGGAAAGAGGACAGATGTTAATGTCTACAATTTGAAGGAATGCTACGAGTACCAATGCATGATGGGATAGGTTGATGAAAGCTATTTGTGGCACCGGAGATTAGGTCATGTGAATTTTGATAATCTGGTGAAGATAAGTAAAAACCGGTATGTGAGAAATATTACACAAATAACTAAACCAACAAGTACTTTTTGTGATGAATGCATCAGAGGAAAGCAAATCAAAGTGAGTTTCAAACCTCTAGAGTTAGGACATACATATTTGTGTGGACCAATGAGGAGAAGGGCTCTGTCCGGTGAGAGATACTTCATGTTATTCATTGATGACCACTCAAGGATGACTTGGGTGACATTTTTGCATGAAAAATCACAAGCATTTGAAAGATTCAATGTTTTTAGAAAAATGGTTGAAAATGATAGTGGACACCAGTTAAAGTGCTTAAGATCAGACCGGGGTGGAGAGTACTCTTCAAATGATTTTATTGACTACTGTGAGAAACATGGAATCCGGAGACAGTATTTAGCAGTAAGAACATCACAATAGAATGGTGTGGCAGAAAGGAAGAATAGGATAGTGAAGGAGATGGCTAGAACAATGTTGAATGAGGCCAGCATACTGGATAAATACTAGAAGGAAGCAATTCATACTATTGTCTACACATTGAACTGGGTACAACTAAGAGTGAACAATAGAATGACTCCTTATGAGTTATGGTATGACCAGAAACCATCACTCAAGCATTTTAGAGTGTTTGGAAGTAAGTGTTTCATCAAAAGACATGTTGATGGATTAGGAAGTTTTGATTCCCAGAGTGATGAAGGAATCTTCTTGGGTTACTCAACCAATAGAAAAGCCTACAAATGCTACAACAAAAAATTGTGAAAAATGGTTGATAGTATAAATGTGAGAATAGATGAAGACCTACATAAGAGAGAATCTACACCAACACCCTATATTGATAATTTAGGTGTTGAGCATGAAGATCAATCTGACAATGGACCAGTAGAAGAAGCACCAAGAAATAACTCCAACTGGTATGTGCAGAAGAAGCATCCGAAAGAACAAATCATAGGAGATAAACTGAAGGTGTGCAGAACAAAAGGAGACTAGCCCAGAATGATGATTAGGTAAATTTCTACCTCATGACAGAACTTGAGCCTAGAAATTTTGATGAACCTAGAAAAAGGAAGAAGTGGGTAGATGCCATGGATGAAGAGCTGAAACAAATTGAGAAAAATCAAACTTGGGAACTTGTTCCTAGACCGACATACAAGAATGTCATAGGTACCAAGTGGTTCTACCCAAACAAGATGAATGAAGAAGGCAAGATAATTCATCATAAAGAAAGGTTATTTTGAAAAGGGTATGCTCAAGTGGAAGGTATTGACTTCGAAGAGACCTTTGCACCGGTTACTAGGTTAGACACAATAAGAATGTTTTTTGCTTTATCTGCCTATAAAGGTTACAAGGTTTACCAAATGAATGTAAAATATGCATTCTTAAATGGTAATCTTGAAGAAGAGGTGTATATGGAACAACCTTCAGAAGGATATCTATCACATGATGATGAGAATTTTGAATGTCGGTTGAAGAAAGCCTTGTATTGTTTGAAGCATGCCCCCAGAGCATGGTATTACCAGTTAGACAAATACTTGAAAGAGCAAGGATTTTGGAAAGGGAATACAGACAACAACTGTTAGGCCCAATATGGAAAGCTAATGTACTAAGAGGGGAGGGGTGAATCAGTACTTCAAAACTTTTGTTCAACAATATCTTTAATGTTATGCATAAACCAAAAACTGTTGTAACATAACATAAAGCTAAAACAAATAAATAACAACCATACATGATTCACTCCATAACACATATATTTTGGTTACACAGAAACTCTTGGTTAGAGAGAAAAACTATGGTGGGGATGGCACCCACAACTTCACTACTGCAATAATAAAGGTTGCTCGGTTAGAGCTACATGTTTAGCTATTTCTGATAGCTTACCCTATTAGGAGTATCAAGATCATTAGATCTACCTTGCTAAAGGATTTTACAACACTTATTCTAAATGCTGCACCTGGTCAAAGGATTTACAATTTATAGACTTTGTTAGAGTCTTTGACCCTGTTAAAGGTTTCTCTTACAACTCAAAATATTACAATAAAATCTTTACAAATATCTACAACTTTACACTTGGAATGTTATAACAGATTCTATGTGATCAAAATGAGATTACCTTGCATATAGCATACCTCGGTAACCCTTAAGATAACTTGGTAAACCCTTTTGTTTAATTTGTTCTTTGGCTGTTCTCTAAAATCCTTCTCGGTGATCTCTGTGTCTCTGACAGTCTCAATACTCAGTTCTTTCTTGTGTATTACACATGTCTTGCTTCATACACCTCTATATATTTTTTCTGATCTCAATCCATGTTGTATAAATAGATCTCTTATGTCGGTGATCTAGTTTATTGCTTCAATCTTACAAAAATGACTTATCGAATGAATAACCATAGAAAATATTTCATTGGATAGATGACTTCAAAATCATCCACAATCTAGAAGTGCAATTTGCAATGTGATAACGGTTCTTTGTTCCTCGATCTTGTAACATGTTTCCACACATGTGTCTAGGTTCAATGAATCTGGTAAAACATTTCACTGAGTGTAACATTATTGCTGCTCGGTAGACATAGAGTGTTACTCGGTAGACAGCTCGGTGTATACTAGGCTCTGTGACTACTTTCTTCTATAACCAACTGCTCTATGCTTGCTGACTAAATATTTCAGTAGTAGTAACTGATTAGAGTATATAGAATGACTTTGGACATAAAACTAATGGAAACTTAACAAGTAGTAACAACAAATTATATATCAACGTAAATGGAGATCATATGATTATAGTTGTGGTATATTTGGATGATATTATCTTTGGTGGAGACAAGGACATCATGTGCAAATAATTTGCAAATTAGATGAAGATAGAATTTCAAATGACCATGCTAGGTCAGTTGTCCTATTTTCTTGGTTTGTAGATCTCATAGCAGGAGAAAGGAATTTTCATCTCACAAACCAAGTATTTTAAATACGTGTTGAAGAAATTTCAAATGGAGGACAACAATCCAGTAAGTACTCCCATAGTTACCGATTGTAAATTGAACAAACTAGATGAGTCACAAGAAGTAGAGAAGACACTATATAGGTCTATGATTGGTAGTCTATTATATCTAACAACATCTAGACCAGATATTGTACAACCTGTTTGCATGGTTGCAAGATTCCAAGCTGCTCCTAAACAGTCTCACTTAAATATAGTCAAGAGAATCTTCAGGTATCTGCAAGGAACTATCAGTTATGGTCTGTGGTATCCAAACAAAGGAGACTTCTCTTTGCAAGCTTATACTGATGCAGATTGGGTAGGAAGTATTTATGACCAGAAGAGTACAAGTGGAGGTGCCTTCTACTTAGGAGACCGGTTAGTATCATGGCACATCAAGAAGCAAGATTCAGTGGAAATATCTACTGCTGAGGCAGAGTATATAGTAACTGCTACAAGTTGTTCAAAGGTATTGTGGATGAAGTAGATACTGAAGGACATACAAGTGGAGATATCGAAACCTATTCCAATCCAGTGTGATAACTCAAGTGCAATCAACATCTCCAAGAATCTAGTAATGCACTCAAGAACAAAACACATAGAAATCAAGTATCACTTCTTGAGGGAGAAGGTAGTAGATAAGGAGGTCATAGTCGAGTATGTTCCAACTTCCTTTAGGCATAGTTGAGTACCTGAGACAAAATATGGGAGTTGTCCCACCATCCGGGAGCACTTAAATATGTAGGGAGATGTATGGTTCAGGTGCAGTCAACAATTGTTACTATCGTATGACTCTTGAATCATGAAGCATGAACATAGGGAAAGAATATGTCCTACTGATTGAATAGAAAGGGAGAGATTATGGTTAGACTCTGGTAGTATGTTTGGTGCCAGACTAAGGTTCCCTTTTCTATTATTGTCAAAGGGGGAGAGAAACTAGAACATAAAGTGTTGCCATCATTGGCAAAGGGGGAGACTATTGGTATTGAGTCATCATTGATGTCAACCGGTATTGCAGGTTATCGGTAGATTGTGTCAATTGGTATGAAGAAGATTGAACCAACATAAAGAAGAGAAGTATGTTATGAGTTGACAAATGATACCACTGGTATGAGGTGTGATGCAGGAGTGGTTTGGCATGCTTGAGCTATAACCAGTAAGGCATAAACTAGTATGAAGGTTGGTTATTTGTTTGTGATGAAAAGGTAAAATATTGACGAATCACAACTACACTTGGTGAGCTGAATAGGAAGAATGACATGAAGTCATACCAGAAGACAAGATGAATTATTAGGATGATATGTTTCCGGTAAGAGTGATTGATTAGTATGTTGGTCATACCGATAAGTATCTACCGGTAGGGGTTTTTCAGTTGTTCAAGCTTGAACTGACCCTATGAATATGAGTTGAATATAATTTGAATGTGTCCTCCATGGAGTTGAAGTGGTAAACATAAAGAGGTCAATGAAATATTCATCAACATGGTTGTCCATGCAGCTGGTGGTCATTAAATGATAAAACCACAAATCATGGGATGATATCTGACTGATGCAACTCGAGGAAGAATGGATGACAAAGAATGATCAGGTAGTTGTTGGGATTGTGATCAAGCCACAAAACCCAATTGCAGATTGACCTTTAGTTAGAAACAGCTAGGTGAAATGAGGACGACAAAGATGAAGGCCATAAAGTGTTACTACTTATCAAATTGCCATTAGTTTCATATCCAAAGTCATACTATATTCTAGTCAGTTAGTATTATTGAATCATGCAGTCGGTACACAGAGAAGTCGGTATGAACAGTCTAGTCGGTTACTAAAGAAAGCAATCACAGAACACAGTATTCATTGAGCTGTTTATTGAGTAAAGGTTCATGGCTACTGAGTGGTAAAGTTAACTCACTGAGTTGATATTCACCGAGTGAAACATTTTACTAGATACATTGAACCTAGACATGCACATGAAAACGTGTTACAAGATCAAGGCACATCTAACCGTTTTTGCATTGGAAATTGCACTATGAGATTATGTATGATTACAAGGCCAATCTAACCTATGAGATATTTTGTTTAGTTATTCATTCAAAGAATTTTTTTGTAAGATTGAAGCAATGAATCAGATCACCAATGTAAGAGATCTATATATATAACATGATTCTAGGGTTAGATATATGACATGATATGATGTGATAAGAGATGCAATGAGATAGCAGTGTGTATGCATGAAGGAAGATTGTTATAGAGACACAGAGAGGTCACCGAGAAGGTAATCAGTGAACGGTCAAAGAACAGAGTAAACAGAAGGGTTTACCAAGTTTTATTATGGGTTACTGAGGTAAGCTACAAGCTAGGTAATCTTATTTAGAGCATATATAATCTGCTTTAACATTTTAGATGTAAAGTTGCAGATATTTGTAATGAATATATTGTAATATTTTGAAGTTGTAAGAGAAACCTTTAATAGGGTAAAAGACTCTAACCAAGTCTATAAATTGCAAATCCTTTAACCAGGTGCTACACTTATATAGTGTTGTAAAAATCCTTTAGTAAGGTAGATCTAACTGATCTTAATACTCCTAATAGGGTAACCTATCAGAAATAGCTAAATGTATCTCTAACCATGTGTTCTTTATTATTGCAGTAGTGAAGTTGAGGGTGCCATCCCCACCGCAGTTTTTCTCTCTAACCAAGAGTTTCTGCGTGACCAAAATATATGTGTTATGGAGTGAATCATGTATGATTGTTATCTGTTGATTATAGTTTTATTTTATGTTACTGCACTATTCTGTTAATGCATAATAGTAAGGTTATTACAAAAGAAAAATTTTGGAGTACTGATTCACCCCTTCCCTCTCAGTACATTAGCTTTCTATATTGGGCCTAACAATTGGTATCAGAGCTTGAATCTTGGAAAAGGGTTTAACTACCTAAAGAGAAAGATCTTAGCAATGGAAGGCTAAAAACAATCTCAGAGGATTGTGCATCTTCAAGAAGAGCTGGATAATGCAAATCAAGTGATTGCAGACATGCAGAGGCAAATGTAAAAATCTCTGAAAGTAAGGAGAAGATTATCTAATGACTTGCAAGATTCTCAAGAGCTAGAGGAACAAATCGAGACATCATCTGAGAATAGTATTGGCTGATCAACTAAAAGCAATGAAAAGAGAACATGAACATTTCAATACACAAATGACTAGAAAATCTAGATGCATTAAGGAGAGCTGAGGATAAAGCAAGAGACCTACAAAGAGAGAAACAAGAACTTGAAGCTCTAGTATCTGATAAGGATGATGAAATCATAAGGTTAACTGGTATTCAACAAAATATGACAGATCAACTTGGTTATGCTCATCATGAAGCAATTCTGAAGAATGATGAAAATCAATCATTGAAACTTGAAGTATCAAGGTTGACTGGTGAACTTGAAATAGAAAAGAAATACAAAGAATCATTGGAGAAAATTTATGAAGCATCAAAGATGTTGGATGAGCAACTGAATACAAGAAGACTCTACAAAGATGGAGGACTCAGTTACAAAGGAAAAGACTCTACCAAGAAAGGAATTAATACTACTGAGAGAGGAGAATCATCAAAACAAGCTGAAAAAAGAAATAACATCAAAAGGAAGAAGCATATTTGCTACTATTGTGGAAATCAAGGTCATACTACCAACATATGCCAGATCAGAAATGGTAAGCAACTGAATATCTCTAAGTCCAATGGATATTGTTATAATTGCAAAAAATATGGTCACATACCTAATCAATGTAGGACAAAGTCTGTTAACAACCATCAGAAGGCAAAATTCAAAGGGTTTTGTAAAAATTGCAATAGATATGGACATAGTACCGAGAGATGTTGGTTTAAGCAAAAGAGCTACATGAAGTATCCACACCGAACAAACACTGGAGGTTACCAAACTCACACAGATTCTTACCAACAATATGCAGTAGTACCATGGGATTACAATACAAGGATATGGTATGAATGTTGTGGAAGATATGGACATATAAGTGCCAACTATTTTATGAAGTTTGGAATGAACAACTGGAGATCATGGAGAAATCCTGGTATGGCATGTTTTCATTGTAACAAAGCTAGACATTTAGCTAGAGATTGCAGAGATCAACCGAGAAGAGACACTGAGAAGATAAAAGAAAAATTCAAGATGATTTGGAAAAAGAAAGAAATTATTTCTGATGAAGAAAGCATCTTACCTACCGAGTTAGGTGCACCTATTTCAAATTAATCAAGAAAAGGTATGAAGGGACTGCATTCTTTAAAAGTTAAATCATAACAGTTCCTATTTTATCATGAACAAAATTCAAAATCTGCATAGTTAAGATGCAATTAGAAAAGTTTGCATACTATACAGGAAACCTGTCAAGTCAGTGTATACAGGAAACCTGTCAAGTCGGTTAACAAAGCAAAGTTGGATACTCAGCAAAAATAGAAAATAAAGTAAATCAGTAAAAGGTGAACTGAGTGCATTTAATATCATGACCTAACTTGCACGGAGCCCGATAAGGTATTTTTGAGTACTTAAAAGTGTTTTCATGGTCATTTTCATTCACCCAAGTTTTCGAGAAGCAGAGCAGAGCGAATCAAAGCGACCAAACTTCATTCAGAGAAAATTTTCAAGGTATTTACATCAATCTATTCACATTGTTTAGCTAGTTTCTGATCTACTCAAATTGTTAGTGTCTACCGAGTGTGAAGAGTAAGCTACTTGTAAACCCTAAGGATAACTTGTCGAATTTTTACTCGAGATCTACCATGGCACCCAAAATCCAAGACCCTATAATTGTCCAAAATGTGGAGAAGCCATCTCTGAAGTATTCCCTAACTTCTAAAGTCACCTCAGAATTGGATGATAAAACTGCATTTTCACTCATCCTGGATCGAGTCTTATTGGTAGAAGATGTCAGATTCTTTACCAAGTGTCGTGTTGAGGAACTCGGTCATGTAGAGATTAGTGACACATATGATGAATTATGCATTGACGACAAACTAGATAGTAAATTTAAACATATCAGAATCAAGGGATTAACTAAAGCCCTAGTCTATCCTCCTGTGTTCAAACCACAATGGGTTAAGTTTGTATTGAGCATAGTACATGATGATTTCATGTGGCTATAAGAGCAACCATTCAAGATCATGAAGGAATTCATTCACCTGATCACCAGATATCCCATCTACGATCATGCTCGTGCACATAAAATGATATCACAAAAGGAGCTAATCAGTCTAACTGGAGTAGAATCTGATTACCGAGGACTGAAATTGAATAATGTCACTGATGCTGAACTAAAATTTGCAATCAGAGTCATTGGTTACTATTTCTTCCAATATGCAAGGGAAAATAGTGTACCATGTATTGTAGTAGACCTAGCCTACAAAATAGTAAAGAAGGGAATGAAAGTAGACTTGTGTGAAGTACTACTAAGGAACTTATTCGAGAACCTGAACATAATAAGGAAGCTGAAGAAGAACAACTCGGAAAACACACTCAAGTTCGGTTCACTACTTGTCTGTATGTTTTTCTATTTTGAAAAGTTCTTTCCCTCAGTCGGTAAAGTAGTATGGGAGCTACACCAACCTATCACCCATCAAATCAATGATTACATCAAGAAGTTAGGAGATAACTTTAATGATGTCATGGATGATTACTTTAGCAAATTCCAAGAGAAAATGCACAACAAGTACAGGATCCCACCATAGCTGGTTGAAAAATACAAAGACAATATTTGTTTTGGAGTCGACACTGACTACTACTATGTAAATGCTATTGAACTGATGATTAATTCGTTGCAACCAATGGGTTATGAAATTGATTATGATATCACACAAAAACAAATTGATGCCTACCTATCATTTCCAAGGCATGCAACTAAACTAAGGTATGGAACCTATGAAGAGGTAAAGGAGAAAGTAAAAATGAGCATTGTAGTTCCTAAGGCTACAAGGAAAGCTACAAAGATGATAAAAGCTTTATCTGAGAAATTTGGAAAAGAATCCTCATCTACACCTATCAAAGGCAATCTTGCCATTATCGAGGAAGAATCAAAAGCATAAGAGGCTGTAATAACATTAAGCACAGAGTTGCCAAAGGGAAAAGTTCTAAAAAGAAAGAAATAGGACATCACAAAGGCCCTACCGACTCCACCAACAAAGAGACCCAACACTAGAGCATCAGCTACATCACCGAGCAAGAAACAAAAGATTGTTGTCATTCCTAAGGTAACAAAGACTTACAAGAAATCTACTCAAAGACTCATTTTGGCAAAAGAGTCAAGTGATACAGAGTCTGATGATGCTAACAAATTCCAGATTGTGAAGAGCAAAAAGGTAAACATTCACAGTGTTGAAAACTTTTGTGCCAATCTTAAGGAATATGGTGGATTTGCAAGATTCAGATATGTTAAGTATGAGTCTAGGAAAATTGATGAGAAGTGACAGATTGAAGAAGCTGTCATATGTACACTTCTGAAGTTTCAGTTAGCACCATTAGAACTAGCAAAGTCACTTCCAAGTGAACTCTACTCAAATATTGATAACAGATGGAAATATGCAATGGATTCAGAGAGACAAATAAGAGAAAGAAGTCTTGTCCACTTATTTCTTGACATGTTCGTAGCTGAAATCAAGGAGCATTTGTCCACATACAATTCAAAATTTCTTGTGAAACAGAGAGCCTTAAAATTGATGAATGGGCTATATATTGATGTGGAGAATGAGACTAAGGCCAAGTGGCAGGAGATCTTCAAACAAAAGGATGTCAGTGAACAATCTCAAAATGAAATTGTTGATGTCACCAAGCAAGATCTAGACATCATCGAGCAAGGTCTAGACCCGGTTGACACAATACAAATTGATGAAGATGTAATGGATGAAGCCACACCGGAGCAAGAAATGATTGAAGGCACCACTTATGCGAAACTTGTGTCTAGTGAATCAGTCTTAGAACAAGTTCAGCCTTATCCGCCAGTGAAGCCAACAATACGAACCAAAGCCCCTAAGGACACTGAACAAGTTGCTGAAGGTAACAAGTCTGAAGCTGCAGCAAACACAACAAAAGATCAATCATCTCAGGGACAGACAAGCATAGCAAATATTACAGCAAAGACCCCTAGCACCGAGCCATCCAAAGACACTGCAACTACTACAGGAATAGTGCAAATTGTTGCATCTACTGAGCAACCTACTGAGGGACAGAAAGCCTCACAAGCACTTATCTTAGTGCCCCAAACAAAAGGAAAAGAGAAAAAGGTGAGAAAGCATGGTTTTAAAATTGACTTATCTAAACCGATTGTGTTGCCCAATGTCGACATCTCCAAATTAAAAGGGCAAGCACTCACTGAATTCAGTGAACTATGAAAAGCAAAGGCTGAATAGGAGAAACAAGTGGCAATATAGAAAAAGAACAAGGTACTTTAAAAGGTTAGGACACTGCTCAAAGAAATGCTACCATCAACAATAGTGTCAACTGATGCAGCCAACCATATTCAGTTGGATGAACTCCTTAATCAAATTGAAACATCTAGAGTTGATGCATCTGAATACCTAAGCAAGCTCAAGGATAAAGAGCTCATAGCAAAAATGATAGAGGAAGTCCAAAAATCAATTGCTGTTGGCAAGGTAAAACTTGTCAAATTCATTGCTGAGTTGACCCCTCAACTCAAGCACATTCTTTATTTATTCCAGAAATTGTGTACATTTTCTTTATTTATTAAAGACATCAAAAATAAAATTGATGCAATTGAGAAAGAGATCACCGATCTCTCATCCAAGTTGACCACTAAGCCTAATTCAGTTCAGACTTTTTATAAAAAGCTACAATAGCTCATGGATCAATAGTTAGAACTGAGGAATGAAGAGCATAAAATTAGGATGGATATAATGACCCTTCAAACATTATTCCTTCCTCATCTCTCATCAGTCCAAGAGTAGCTTAACTGAGCTACAAGCTTATCAACTACCCAAGAGAGAAGCACTCTTGATGGCTTGATATCACTCTTATCTGATATTCAAGCATAGAACTCATTAATGGAAAGTCTCAAGGACTCACTCTCAGTTGCCCTCACTGACGTCCAGACCAAGTATAAGACTATTTTTTATTAGTTACCACCTCCGAATGCAAATTAAGTTTTTAATGTTTGTCAAAAAGGGGGAGTAATATTATGTTACTATACAGAGGAAAGCCCAGCAAAGGGGGAGTAATTCTACACTTGGAGAGTAGTACAGTTTTGATAACACAATTTTGAGTATTGTATACAAGGGGAGTATACTGAGAAAAATATACAGAGCATTCAGAGCACACAAGTACAGTACAAAACTGAACCGAACATGTGAAATTCAGAGTTATGTACAGGATAATGATAAGGGGAGTATATCTGCATGTACTATTAACTATTTTACATATTGTTAAGTATAGTCATTTTGTCAATATATAGCTTTTTGAGTTATGACTTTGTAAGTAGTTTTTGTCAAACATCTCAACTAATGTGAAAAGGGGAGATTGTTACTACTTATCAAATTGCCATTAGTTTCATATCCAAAGTCATACTATATTCTAGTCGGTTAGTATTACCAAATCATGCAGTCGGTACACACAATGAAGTCGGTATGAACAGTCTAGTCAGTTATTGAAGAAAGCAATCATAGAACACAATATTCACTTAGTTGTTTACCAAGTAAAGGATCATGGCTATCGAGTGGTAAAGTTAACTCACCGAGTTGATATTCACCGAGTGAAACATTTTACTAGATACATTGAACCTGGACATGCACATGAAAACGTGTTACAAGATCAAGGCACATCTAACCATTTTTGCATTGGAAATTGCACTATGAGATTATGTATGATTACAAGGCCAATCTAACCTATGAGATATTTTGTTTAGTTATTCATTTGAAGAATCTTTTTGTAAGATCGAAGCAATGAATCAAATCACCACTGTAAGAGATCTATATACACAACATGATTATAGGGTTAGATATATGACATGATATGATGTGATAAGAGATGCAATGAGATAGCAGTGTCTATGCATGAAGGAAGACTATTACAGAGACACAGAGAGGTCACCAAGAAGGTTATTAGTGAACAGTCGAAGATCAAAGTAAACAAAAGGGTTTACCGAGTTTCATTATGGGTTACCGAGGTATGCTACAAGCTAGGTAATCTTATTAAGAGCACATAGAATCTGCGTTAACATTTCAGATGTAAAGTTGCAGATATTTGTAATGAATATATTGTAATATTTTGAAGTTGTAAGAGAAGCCTTTAACAGGATAAAAGACTCCAACCAAGTCTATAAATTGGAAATCCTTTAACCAAGTGCTACACTTATATAGTGTTGTAAAAATCCTTTAGTAAGGTAGATCTAACTGATCTTAATACTCCTAATAGGGTAACCTATCAGAAATAGCTAAATGTAGCTCTAACCGTGTGTTCTTTATTATTGCAGTAGTGAAGTTGAGGGTGCCATCCACACCACAGTTTTTCTCTCTAACCAAGAGTTTCTACATGACCAAAATATATGTGTTATGGAGTGAATTATGTATGATTGTTATCTGTTGATTATAGTTTTATTTTATGTTACTGCACTATTCTGTTAATGCATAACAGTAAGGTTATTACAAAAGAAAAATTTTGGAGTATTGATTCACCCCTCCCCTCTCAGTACATTAGCTTTCTATATTGGGCCTAACATAAAGAAGGGTGAAGTCAAATATTTTTAGAAAACATGGATTGGATGAATAAAAATGTGTATAGTTGCATCTCCCCAAAGCAAGTGAGTGATCCAATGCAAATCAAATCAGATTTGATATAGATTTGGTCAAAAGAAAGAAACCCTAACCACCTGATGTTTAAATTTGTTTTTGGCGGGAAAAATTGTTCTTAAATATACAAGTCTAAATCAGTGAGGCTACTGCTACAAAATGATATGTGGTTATGTTGGTGAATGAAAGAGAGACAAAATAGTGTTTAAGTGCAAACCAAAAAAAATATTAAGTGACTGTGTGTTGAAGGAGAAACCAGTAAGGTATGTGAACCGACAGAGAACAAACTGACAGAGACAAAATCTAGCAAAGTGTGAGCAGGTGTGAAGTGAATCCAATAGACCAAGGAAGAGAGGTTTCAACAAAGTAAGGACCAACATAAAGGCAATGTTGCAGTGCATGTGAAGGTTTCACAAACTAGTAAGATTGAAACCGATAGAGAAGAGTATTGAAGGGTTGCAAAACTTCTTTTGCAACAGGGAACTTATTTATGTATTTGAATTTTCATATTGTCTTCACTAAGAAGGTTCTTAGTGTAGGGGTTGTAGCTCCTTTAGGTTGTAGCCTATAAATTGTTTAGGGGCTGGTACTCCTTTGAGTTGGTGCTCATAAATCAGCAGTTGGTGCTCCTTGGGTTGGTGCCCAAAAATTGTAATCAAATCATTTTCATTGTGAGGTTGGATTGGAGTAGAAGATTTCCAACAACTATTCTCACTGAGGTTTTTCCCACATTGGGTTTTCCTCATATATTTGTTGTTATGTGATGCATTCTTTTGTATGTGTTATTTGATGTTATAGAAAATCCATTCACACACTTAGTTTGCATAGTTTGGCTTACCGGTCAACACTCTGTTTGTTTCATAATGTACCAGTATATCCCTATTTAAAGAAAAAATGTTAGATCACTGATTCACCCCCCTCTCAGTGATCCATTGTGTCCAACAACACCTTCGCATATTAATGTATGACTAGATTGTTAACATCATTCAATCCATACCGTCATCCAATCAAGATTGTTTGTGACATACAAATATAGTTCATCCGAGACTCTTGAGCAACTATAGAAAAATAAATAGAAATTTACAATTGATGTATATTAAAGATTAAGAATTAATTAAATACAATATATACAAAAACCAAATCTAAAATGTATTCAGATTAATGTCCATGAACATCCAATAATTACCTCTCACTTTCCTCAATCTACCTTTCCCCATCAAGTACTCCCCTTTGAATTTGTTAATGGAGTTGGGATCCCAAATGTGATCTACATGGATATTTGTTGCAAACTTGAGAGGATATTCAGTAATGTACACCATAGTCTGGTATACCATATATCCCTCCAACATAGAACCCTCAATATGTGCTCTTTGTCGAACCAAAGCCTTAAAAAATTTCACGTGCCTCTCAACCATCCACATTGACCTTGTGTGTACAGGTCCCCACAATTCAATCTCCTCAACTTGGTCTATGAGGTGGTGTTCTTATGCATTGAAAATATATACAAGGTAGACACTTTTTCATTTCACACATTAGATGAGGAATTTTTGTCTTCCAATATTTAATATCTTCTTTATGGATTTCTTTAGATGACAACCATCTACAAGTGATTCAAGATGCAAATATATTAATGAGAATTAACAAAATAATATACAATATATTACATAACAAGTAAAAAAAATGGAAAATATAATACCTATACAACAAATTGAACAAATAACACTACTTGCCTCATGTATTTTCCAAGATCATATATAACTTTCTTGACATTATTATCGAAGTTGTCTGGGAGAGATAGAGGTAGAACGTACTGCAACAATTATAAAATGATCCTTTCATTGTTTTTCCAAAACTAGTACTAAACATAATACAATTAAAAATACATGCAGTATACAAATATATAGAAAATATACAAGAACTTGAATTACCTTAATCAAGGTATGTGAATCATACATTTTCATCCCTTGCTCAAATTGAGTTTTCTTTGTTATGAGATTGTTTATGTTCACAACAAATCTTGTAGGAAAACAAATTTTTCGTATGACCTCTTTTATAGCATTGCTTTTCTGCTCTATTAATAACCAAGGAAGGGCACTTATATTAATTCGATCTCTATTGCTATTTAATTAAATGATATATTTCATTGCATGAATGGATTCCTGAATGTCACTATAAATTTTGACATTTTTTTCTTTGTCACACCTTCCATCCAATATTTTCCATAACGTCTTTGTTATATTCTTTCCAATATGCATAGTATCAAACAAATGCACAATCTGTAGTTTCTCATAGTAGGGCAGCCTACTAAATTGTCTAGGATAACTTTTTAGTCCCTTTGGAAGCTGGTAATTAATGATAACTCAATGATGAGCAAATAGTACCAAACTGGTACTCAGAGGGGGGGGGGAGTGAATCAGTACAGGCAAAATATAGTTTCTAAACCAGTTCAATAATAATTACTCCAAATGACTAGGAAATAGTGACACCGATTTGAAGCAGAGTAAAACTAGTAAAACCTAGAACAACTAAAACAATCATAAACTGGTTACTCACTTATCTTCCTACTCAACTCGGAACTACACTACCATTTCACCCTTATGTATGAATAGGTAATCTATCATCATATCTTCACAATAGCTAGTTCAACATGCTTTATTGACAAGCATAAAACACAAAACCATCATATGCTTAACAGGTAACATCAAACCATCGCAAGATGAAAGCATCACACATGAAACACATATTTTTCACGTGGAAACCTAACTGGGAAAAACCACAGTGGGGATGAATACCCACAAGCTTGTTGTTGAACTCTTTGGAATACCGCTCTGTTAGGAGCCTTGTCTTATTAAAGATAGATACAATAGGTTCTATTAGGAACCGATCCTATTAGGGATCACCTGGTTAAGGGTTAAACCCAGTTAGGGTTACCTTGTTAGAGTATTTCAAGAACTCAATAGCTAAAGGATCTCTAGAGCTCTATAGCTTCCCAGAACTCAATAACTTCAAGTTACCCTGTTAAGGGATTTCAAATTTGTTGAAGTGGTTAGAGATCAATATGGATTACAATGATCTGGTAACAACACTCAGTGCTAATGCAGATCTATTTTGGCTCCTCTCCACCTTCTGCACATTCACTTTACAGGTATCTCTTCTCTCCTTTGGTCTGGCAAGAATTACGTATCACTTCCCTTGGATACACACATACAACTTATGCTAACAACTTTGGAAAGAAACACAACATCGACCTTATAGGAAATAGACAGGTCAGTAGCAAAAACCCTAAACCCTAAACCTGTTAGGTTAAGCAATTCAAATGGTTCAATCTTGACCATTGAATCGTAGTGCATTAAATGCAACAATCTTGAATCAATCTCAAGACATTCTCATCATCCATTATCCACCGATTTCATGGCGGCTGATAACCCATCACGCGTTATCACCGTTTGACAAAATTCACACATTCCCAAGGTGGATAGGGATAGTCTTCATCATGCAAGATCCTTCACGCACATAGGCCTTACATGGCAACATGATCTGTTCTCTATTATACTGCTAACTCATCACACAAATACCACTGATTGAGTCACACAGGCTTGAGGTACTCGAACCGAAAATCTTGAAGTGGAAACTACCTACCAACTGGTAGTCATACAATGCTTCCATGTGCCGATTCCCATAACTACATGCCAGTTCACCTTGACATGCCGGTTCATCTTGAACAAATATACTGCTTCACTTTGACATATATACTGGTTCATACATATGTCGGTTCTCTCTTCTCACATATCACATGTGCCAGTTCACATCATGTCACATATTGACATCAATGACAACATACAATATCATTATGTCTTCATACCGGTTCACATAATTCCAATAATCTCCCCCCTTGGCATTGATGGCAATATACAGAGATATCTCTCTGCTTCACATCTTCTCCCCCTTTGAAAACAATGCCAAAGTGGAGGCACAAGCATCCCTATTCCATTATGATGCTCCCCTTGAGGAGTAGCATCCTTCAACACATCAATCAACAAAAATTTGACTATGTAATACCTGACTGATGTGGGACAAATACTTTTAGTTCACCTCCTGAAGGGGTAGTACCACTAATTCACCTCTTAAATGCATAAATGTAGTTTTTGGGAGAGGCTTGGGGAATATGTCTGCTAACTACTCCTTACTGGAAACATGTTCTAGTGCAATCTCTTTATTCTAAACTTTTTCCCTCAAGAAATGATACTTAAGCTCAAAATGCTTGGTTCTAGGATGTAAAACTAGATTCTTCAAGAAATATTGATAGCACTTCTATTATCACATAATATGCTTACTGGTTCAGATACAAGGATTTTGAAGCCTTTTAAAACATGCTTCATCCAGATTGTCTGAGTGCAGTTCATGAAGGCTAAAACATACTTCACTTCCTCTATAGACTAAGAGATACAACTCTACTTTTTACTCATCCATGAGACCAGTCTGCCATCGAGGAAGAATGCACCACCGGTTGGGATTTTCCAGTCATCCACATTACTTGCCCAATCAGCATCTATGAATACTTTTAGAATGAAATCATTGTTGTATGGGTACCACAATCCATAGTCAACTGTTCCCTTCAAATACCTAAGAATCCACTTGATTGCAACCAAGTGGGATTCTCTTGGACTTTTCTGGAACCTTTCAGTAATGCCAACTGCATGTGCAATATCCAGTCTACTATGCACTACATAATGCAACTTACCAATCATTGATCGGTATTCTTTCTCATCGATCAATGCAGAATCATCCTCTTTTGACAATTTGCAACTGGTTACCATCGGTGTACCAACCGGTTTGCTATCTTCCATGCCAAAGGTCTTTAGCACCTCTTTGACATATTTGGACTGAGTGATAAAGATTCCATCTTTCATCTATTGGATCTGCAATCCAATGAAGAACTTAATCTCCCCTATGAGTGACATCTCAAACTCTTTCTTCATCTCATCAGCAAACTCATGACTCATCTTGTCATCTCCACCAAAGATAATGTCATCAACAAATACCTCACAGATCAAGATTTGATCTCTTTTAGACTTCAAGTAGATATTACTATCTTCACTTGTTCTCTCAAATCCAATTATCACAAGATGGGAATGTAGACGTTCATACCATGCTCTAGGTGCCTGCTTTAGACCGTATAAGGCTTTATGTAGCCTGCACACCATATCACTATCTTCAGATAGGGAAAACCCATCTGGTTGCTCTATATACACCTCCTCTTCCAGTACACCATTTAGGAATGCAGATTTTACATCCATTTAATATACCTTGAATCCTTTAAAAGCTGCATATGCAAGAAGCATACGAACTCCTTCCAATCTGGCTATAGGAGCAAAGGTTTCTCCATAGTCTTCTCCTTCTTCTTGAGCATATCCCTTGCACACCAATCTGGCTTTATTTCTAATCATTGTGCCATCCTCATTTAGCTTGTTTTTAAACACCCATTTGGTGCCAATGACATTTTTATGCTCTGGTCTGGGTACCAAGGACCATGTACCATTCTTTTTCTATCTGGTCAAGTTCCTCTTCCATTGCCTTGATCCAGTCTTCATCTTTATGAGCCTCTTTGAATGATTTAGGCTCAAATTCAAAGATCATACATGAGTTTTCTCTGATCTTTCTTCTTGTGAGGATTCTTGCATCCTTATCTCCTATGATCTTCTTAGGATCATGATTCAACTTGACATACCGAGGAATGGTCTTGACTGGTTCTTCTTGCTTTTCCTCTTCATCCTCATCTTCATCAGTATCAACATTCACCAGTTCAGGAACACTGTTACTAGTACTTGGTTGACTGACAACCGGTTCCCTAAAGGTTGCAACTGGTTCATTTACAGCTTGCTCACTACCAGTTTCCTCAGTTTTCTTAGAGGATTCATCAACTCTTAGATTGATACTTTCCATAATTCTCTGAGTCCTATTGTTGTAAAACTTGAGAGCTTTACTCTTGGTGGAACTCCTAGGAATATTCCCTCATCACATTTAGCTTCAAATTTTCCCTGATGTTCACTCCTCTTGATGTAACATTTGCTACCAAATACCCTAAAGTAGCTAACCACAAGTGTCTTACTAGTCCAATACTCATAAGGAGTTTTGTCCTTACCTTTCTTGATGAGTAACCGGTTCATTGTGTAGATTGCAATGCTCATGGCTTCTCTCCAAAAGGTGTGAGCTACCTTTCCTTGAATCAACATGGTTCTAGCTGTTTCAACCACAGTCTAGTTATTCCTCTCTGCTAGGCCATTCTACTATGGAGTCCAAGGGGGCGATAGTTGCCTCTTGATGCCAAATTCTTTACAATACTTGTTGAATTCACCAGAAGTGAATTCCCCTCTACTAATGCTTAGAAAGCTTTGAATTTCACAAAGGCTTCAGACTTGTCTTTCAAGAATGTGACTCACATCATTCTTGAGTAGTCATCAGTGAGAATCATGAAGTACCTATCACCTTGCACACTTCTAGTTTTCATAGGACTACACAAATCAGTACGCACAAGATCAAGCAAGTTGTCAGTAGTGAAAGATTTACCTTTAAAGGTTGAGGAAGACATTTTCCCCAATTGTCACTCTCTGCACAAGGTATTCTCCAGTTTGCTTAGCACCGGTAACCCTCTAACTGCCTTGATCTTACTAGCCTTCACAATGTTATCAAAGTTTACATGGCAGAGTCTCTTATGCCATATCCAACTATCGTCAAACTTAGCCATAAGACATGTACTTATATTTGTATTCAGATGAAATAGGTTACCTTTGGTTTGCATGCTGATGGCCACCAATTCACCATCATTTCCTTTGATTCTGCAAACTCCATTCTTGAATTCTAGAGTGAGGCCACTATCATTCAGCTGGGAAACACTCGGAAGGTTGTGTCTAAGACCATCAATCCAGTACACATTGTAAGCACTACTCTTTCCATTCAGAGAGATGGACCCTCTACCTTTGACGATGCATGGTGCATTATTGCTAAAGAGAACCACACCACCATCATACTCCTCCAGGGATAGAAACTTGCTCTGGTCACCATTCATATGGTGAGAACAGCCGCTGTCAATGATCCACTCATTGGAATTATCAAACCGGGAGACAAGAGCCTTCTTGTCTGACACATCTTCTTTCATAGCAACAAACACAATATCTTCATTTTCTTCATCCTCTGATTCTTCATCTGTGACACCTTCATCAACTGCCACAAAACAATTTCTCTGGTTTCCTCCTTTGAATTTCCTAAACCTTTCTGGTTTGTCCTTGTTATCCCCATTAGGATAGTTAATAGCAATATGTCCTATCCGGTTACAAGAAAAGCATTTCAAAGGTAGCTTACCTTTGTATTTACTGGTTCCTTTAGGAAGCTTCTTGGCAAGGAGAGCTTCAAATGCCATCAGAATCTCCTCATCATTCATTTCTCTGCTTTGTCTAGGTTCACCACTAGTGCTAGCTTCTTTTCCTTTTCTGGATGGTATAGTAGAGGCTTTAAATGTTGATTCAGTCTTTTGAGTACTACAATCAAAACTATTTAGCTCATAAGCTATCAACTTGGCTATGATGGAGTCCAAGGATACCTTAGTCTTGTCTATTGATCTCAGCTCCTGAATAGTAGCAACCCTTATTGCATAGACCAACAAAAGGGATCTTAGGACTTTGCTTACCATAGTGGAACTTCTATTTTACCACCTGTACTCTTGATTTCTCCAACAACTATTTTGATTCTTATTCCATATGGCTGAATGGTCTCACCTTCAACCATCTGCATATCTTCAAACTTCCCTCTTAGGCTTTCTTCCTTAGCCTGTTTTACATGTTCATCACCACCATAGATATTTTCAAGAGCATCCCATACCTCTTTGGGATTTACCTTGTCCTGAACATCAATAAACTCAATGTTAGATAGACTACTAATAAGAGCTTCCATGACTTGCCCATTTTCTTGTATCTCTCTCTTTTTGTCATCGGTGAGAGTACCGCTAGGGACAACATAGACATTCTCAACATAACTCTAGTGTTGAGCACCGATGCTTTTGATGAATATCTTCATCCTATCTTTCCATATACCAAAATTTTCCCTATTAAACTTTGGACCTTCCCTCTTCATCATTTGACTGGGATCTTTACCTCAAGCGGTTCAGCTTAAAACACAGAGGACCTAGAGGACGCTCTGATATTGATTGATAACTCAATGATGAGCAAATAGTACCAAACCGGTACTGAGAGGGGGGGGGGTGAATCAGTACAGGCAAAATACTGTTTCTAATCTAGTTCAACAACAATTACTAAAAATGACTAGGAAATAGTGACACCAGTTTGAGGCAGAGTAAAATCGGTAAAACCCAGAACAACTAAAATAATCATAAACCAGTTACTCACTTATCTTCCTACTCAACTCAGAACTACACTGTCATTTCACCCTTATGTATGAATAGGTAATCCATCATCATATCTTCACAACAGCTAGTTCAACATGTTTTATTAACAAGCATAAAGCATGGAACCATCATATGCTTAAGAGGTAACATCAAACCATCACAAGATGAAAGCATCACACATGACACACATATTTTTCATGTGGAAACCCAACTAGGAAAAACCACGGTGGGGATAAATACCCAAAAGCTTGTTGTTGAACTCTTTGGAAGTTCGCTCTATTAGGAGCCTTGTCCTGTTAAAGACAGATACAATAGGTTCTATTTGGAACCGATCCTGTTAGGGATCACCTGATTAAGGGATAGCTACAATACCCGGTTAAGGGTTAAACACGGTTAGGGTTACCTTGTTAGAGGATTTCAAGAACTCAATAGCTAAAGGATCTCCGGAGCTCTATAGCTTCCCAGAACTCAATAACTTCAACTTACCCTATTAAGGGATTTGTATCAAGCCGGTTAAGGCTACCCTATTAAGGGATTTCACAACTGTTGAAGTGGCTAGAGATCAACAGGAATTACAATGATCTGGTAATAGCACTCAATGCTAATGCAGATCCATTTTGGCTCCTCTCCACCTTCTGCACATTCGCTTTGTAGGTATCTCTTCTCTCCTTTGGTCTGGCAAGAATTACGTATCACTTCCGTTGGATACACACATACAACTTTTGCCAACAACTTTGGAAAGAAACACAACATCGACCTTATAGGAAACAGATAGGTCAGCAGCAAAAACCCTAAACCCTAAACCTGTTAGGTTAAGAAATTCAAACAGTTCAATCCTGACCATTGAATCATACTGCATTAAATGCAACAATATTGAATCGATCTCAAGACATTGTCCATCATCCATTATACACTGATTTCATGGTGGCTGATAATCCATCATGCATTATCACCATTTGACAAACTTTGCACATTCCCAAGGTAGATAGGGATAGTCTTCATGCAAGATCCTTCACGTGCACAGGGCTTACATGGCTACATGATTTGTTCTCCATTATACTGCTAACTCATCACACAAAGATCATCGATTGAGTCACACAAGCTTGAGGTACTCCAATCGAAAATCCTGAAGTGGAAACTACCTACCAACCGGTAGTCATACAACGCTTCCATGTGCCGGTTCCCATAACTACATGTTGTTTCACCTTGACATGCCGGTTCATCTTGAACAAATATACCGCTTCACTTTGGCATATATACCCATTCATACATATGTCGGTTCTCTCTTCTCACATATCACATGTGTCGGTTCACATCATGTCACATATTGACATCAATGACAACATACAATATCATTATGTCTACATTCTAGTTCACATAATGCCAACAGTGGTAATTAATGCCTTGATGACCTTTATGAAGCATATAAGTTTAAAAAGTTAACAACGACAATAATCGTCAATTACAGCATGAGTAAACAAAGCACAATATAAAAATATAAATTCCAAAGATATCATATATGATAGATAAAGAATTAGATTGAATGTCAATACCTTGATGATTAATTATATTATATTCCAACTTCCATAGGCAAGGTATCATTCTTCGTGGTTTTGATGTAGTCTCTTCTTTCCCATTGAAAATATGTTTTTGAGTAGTTCTGTACTTATGATTTTTGTGGAGGAAGTGCCTATACTCATCAAACACCTGCTTTCCTAAACTTGTTGAATGATGATATTTCATCTTTGAACTACAAACTGGACATGCAAATTTTCCCTTTATTTGAAGACCTGCAAGATCATGTATAATTGGATAAAATATGTTAATTTTTATAATTATATATATATATATATTGAACGGATTTTTTAAAAAAACACATGATTTATACATTAAAAAGTTAAACATTATTAAAGTGCACAAGTTGAACATCATAACATACCACAAAAATGTGTTAGCTCTGGGCCATCATGAATTGTCCATACAAGCATTGCATGGAATTGAAATTGTTTTTGTCCTATTAGTCTATAGATGTCATACATAGTGACACCATTCCATAACTCCAGCAACTCAACGATAAGAGACTCGATATATACATTCATATCTTTAACTTGGTACTTACCTAATTGAATGAACAAAAACATTACATAATTATTATAACCATTTTACTGCAATATATAATTTAATATACATGACTATAAAATGAAAAAAATACTTGGAACAATCATTGTAAACATTATGTGCTCCCTCTTTATTGACATCCATGGAGGAATCTTATTGTTGATAACAAAAAAAGACCACACCGAGTAAATAGATCTCATCTCTCCAAATGGATTGACATCATCCACTGCCAATGAAAGCCTGAGATTAAAAGGTTCTTCTTTAAAGTGTGGCCATTTTTCCTCTATGTCCGTAAATGCAGAACCATCCATCGACATTCAAAGAATTTCATCTCAACTTATATTGCATGCATGGTAATCCATAATTTGTGCCAAGATTTTGCACCTAAATAATTGTTGCAACCGTGGAATAATGGGAATATAACGAAGAAGCTTGCGAGGAACCTTTTTTGTTAGTTGATCTATTCGATATCTACTGATATGACATGCAGGGTATTCTGTTGCAAATTCATGTTGTTTATGATATATAATATGATCATTGGTACATGCATCTATTACTCAATTCCAATATCTTTCATAATGGCAAATAATTCTCGATATGTGTGAGGTAGAATATTTGATGGTGGTAACAAAAAATCACCTATCAATCTAGAACAAAAAAAATAATTTGTTAATATATACATAATATTAATGGTAAATATGTCACCTTTTATTTACTAGTGATGAAATAACAACAAAAATTGATGAAAAAAGATGACATATATGACATACCTTAACATACGTGAGATGGTTATGCTGGATAAACCATTCATAACCTTCAAGTTCACCAATAATAATACAACAGAGAGAAGAGTTATTTGTGAGCCTTTGTAAAGGGGCTCGTATGACTTCTCAAGTACAAGTAAATCATGAACAACATAAAAATCATCTTCATCATCATGATCAGTTGTGCCAGTACTAAATGTGTCATGGATCAATGTATTTGTACCATCATCTTCAACTATGTTTTCTATCGCATGATAATCTTCTTCCATAGGACCATTATCTTCAGCTTCGATATTCACACCTCCATGTTCCTCCACTTGGAAAACCACATTCTCTGAGTCATGGTAGTCCATATCATGTACCCTAGGGCACCCCACCTATATAAAAATGATCAACATAAATAAACCATGATCATGATCTCTTTAACAAGTGATTTTTTATGTATATAAATTATTAAAACAATATAAACATTTACAAATGTAATCAATATAAACACATATAATGAAAAACTTACCAATGGATGATAATTATCCCCCTCTTCAATGTGACCATGCTGCCTACAATGTTTCTTAGCTGTTGTGATTAAAATTCTTGTAGTCCTTAAGTCCTTACAATTTTTGTAGGGACAATAACATTTCCCATCACCTTTTCCTTTCAAGGTAGACCACAATCTAGCAATTGTCTCCTTATTTTGTTCTTCACTGATATGATCTGACATGATATTTCTTCACAGACAAAAAAATCAGGCTATGGAAAATTCGGTCTATAACCTTCACAAATCAAGCAAAATGATGTTGCAAGTACAGAAAACACTGTTCACGCATGGTTTTTTCTTTCACTTTTTCACTTTTCTATTTTTTGTCAAAATTCCAATGAATGTCGAGCATGATTCTGATGATAATTGGTTTCATCAGAATTCTGATGAATGTCGGGAAATATTTAAAAAAATAAATAAATTTGACACAAATTGCCTTGTAAGATCTGATAAAACAAAAGAAATCCCATAGTTCGTCAAAAAGTTTTCATCAAAAAATGCACCAAAATGAGTTAGTGTTTCTCAATCTCTTAGGTCTCAATCATTCTCAACCATTGATCAAATAAATTCTCAATTCAATCTTAGCCATTCAAATCATCCATCCAGAATTTATAAATTCGACATCAATTCCTGTTTTTAAAAAATCATGATCTTTGAATTCTTGTTGTCTTTATACAGGTTAGGAGGGCAAGTCTAAGAGCCAACATTTCACAAGAAAGAGAAGAGCAATGGAAGTGACACACATTCGAATGAAATAAGAATTTTTCATAATGATTCGATTATTGTTTTGCTTGTTTCTTGAATGTACTTTCATTGATGCATGTTTGAATTTGTTAATTAGATAGGACTTTCATGATTCCCCTATTTATCTAATTGACTCAATTTTTGATGATTTCAAATGTGAAGGGCTTTATAGTGTCCACATTTACATTCATCAACATACTCCTAGGAGTCTTCCATGACCTATACACAATCCTAGAGAAAGAAAAAGCAACTATGTCAAGATGCATCTTTCAAGCATGAATAAAATCATCCACTGATGTCTAGCAATGGCTCATTTGAAAGATATTATATCAATGCCATATCTACCTCATGTGATTCCACACCAATTAGTAAATCCAATAATGATATCCTTCAAGTTTACCCCCAAGGGTTATCCATAGTACAAATAAAAGCTAATCCATTTATTTATACACATCCCTTGTACAATGCAGATATCCTAGATGTAATGCCATCATATGCTCCATTCCTAATCAAACTTACTCCAAAGAGTCCCATTCAAAATCCTTTCTCATTATGCCAAAGTGTTGAATTCTTCTAGGAATCCCCCATACATATCCAGATTCCTACCCAATGTAAGAAGGATAATCTAAAGTTAGAAGAAACAAACCTTCGCATAAATCAAGATCAAGATACCATGACTCTCCAATCCAATCTAATTTTTAATCAAGATTCTAATGAAGATCCCCTCAACCTTTTGTATCTCATTTGCAATGATCCCCTTCTCAAGAGAAAAGAGTCCTTCCAAGTCCCATTCAACACCACCTCCTAAGAAAGATCATGATAACCTTTCCACCCTCTCCAATGGTACAATTCAAAGTCAAGAGAAAAGTATGGACTCCAATTATCCCCTCCCAAGTTAAGATCAAGGTTTCCCTTCATTTCCTTGTCCTAATTCCTCTCATTATCCTAATTCACCTCAAGATCCAATCACCCCTATCAAAGATAGTCATGAACCACTTATCTATCAAATGGGATTCTCCAATTTCATATGATTTCGTCTACTTCATGATCCTATCATTTCTTCCATACCATATCCTCCTCAAAATGGACTTGAATCTCATTTTAAAATAAAAAAATATTATCCTATTGCTAAAAATATTTGCCAAAACATCTATTATGAAGGCAAAGGGTTAGGCCTATATGAACAAGGTATAATAGAACCCCTTAATATCAAAGTAAATCTCAATTATCATGGCCTTTACTACACAACTCACTCTCAAAATGTCAGTGTCCCTACTTGTGTAGGGGAAAAAGCGAGACTAGGGTAACATGCCCTAATCCTACCTTTTGACACACATTACGGAATACGAAAGAGCCTAGAGGTATCACACAATTGGCTACTTCTTTTTGTGAAATAGAGAGAGCCACGGGCTACCTATTTAGGATTTCTATTCCTTTGTTGTAATTGAGAGATAAAATGATGCAAGTATGAGCTAATAACAAGATTGCCAAATTGAGATTAAACAATGAAAAGCTATAAACACAAGGACAAAACAAGAATGCAGATACGTACCCAGAGTCAAAATCAAAATGAAAATGTTTAGGACGGGGGCACGGGTGCCACTGTCCTGATTCTGTCCCAAAAACTACTCCTGAAACTGTTGTTTTGCACTTCGGAAAGCTATTAGAAATGTCAAAAATTGTTGTCTGTCAGGAGGACCAGGGCACCCAGCGCCTCTATCCCAGGGACCAGGGTGCCCAACACCCCTGTCCTGGCAGGACCAGGGTGCCCCATGCCCCTGTCCTAGTCTTTTGCTCTGCAACTTGGTGGGAAGGTCTGTCTCAGTCTGCTTCCGTCAGATTTGCAACTTGCGGCATCGTCCGAATCTCGAAATCTGCAACAATATCTGAGAAGGTGTGGTGGGTGGCTATATAGGGTTTTGCCTTAGTCAAACCCCTGCTTCGGTGATTTCCACATCTACAAATAGCCAAGTTGTATTGTAAAAGTATTGTGTGTGCAGACCTTGTGTGTGTGCAAGATCCTAAAATGCAAGTAAGTAAACTAGAGCAACCTAGAAAGTAAACCCTAAATGCTTGTAAGTGATAATGCAAATGCTCTAAATCAAGATGGAAAGTGATCTAAAGCATGAATAAATGATATATTGAAGCTTATGCAAAGACATGAAAACAACATGAAATCATACCCAACCCCAAGGGAGGGGTACAAGCCAATCTTCAGTCGGTATCCCTTATTGCTCTTCAATGCCTTCAAAAGCCCTAAATGAATGAATGAAATTGATGAATTCTTGATGGATGGATGTTGAGTGTTGGTTGAAGTCTTCAAAGATCTTCTCTTTCGCTGCATATGAGGTCCTGAAATCAAAAATCCTGATCCTTTCAAATGAAGAAAGAGAGCTCTTATATATGAAACCCCAGGTCATAATTTCATCTTTTGGCCGACCTAGAGATTGAATCTCCCACCAATTTCTTGGGGTTAAGCTTTATTTTATGATTGGATTGTGCTCCTAAAATTTCAAGAAAAATGTCCAGGACCGTCTGCACTCCGGGCGCCACGGTCCCGACAACTTTTCACCAAATTTTCAGGGCCGTCGGATATGATGATTTTAGAGAGAATCCCAAAGTTACAGGTGATTTTGAGATGTTTTGACTCCCAAAATCAAGCCCCCAAGTTCAAAATAGGACTTAATTAGGGTTTTTGATTGAATGATGTATTGGAGGAATAAAATGAAAAGGGCACGATTTAACGAAAGGGCCCAACTTTATGATGTGGAAGATGATGAAATAGAACCTTAGACCTAATTAGTTTCATTAATTAAGTGCTAAAGGGGAAATGCAATGCAAAATGCAAAATGCGCCAAGGCAGGTGCTAAACTAGGTGTGAAATTGTACCACCCTAGCAAGTGCGTACAATTTATGACGGTACACTACTAAATCCCAAATTTCTCCATCTAAATCGAAGCATACATAGTCCCTATCCTCCATATCCATTTTGGGTCCTTTTATCCCAAAATAAAAGTCTTCCTCCCTTCCATCCATCTTAGGACCCTATATCCCTCCATCAACTATCCATATGACCCCTAACTTACAATCTAATTACCCTATTGTAAGTTAAGATCAACAAAGGCACACATCTCTGAGAACCTTCCAACCATCTACTTACATAAACCCATCCAAGCTACCTCTGTATCATTCATATTCATCCATGAATCCCATTACCTTTGGATGCAATTTGTATGCCAAGAATAAAATCCATAAGTGCAAAAATTCATATCCATCAAAGATCAACATGTCTCATTTCAAAGACACATAAAAACCAAGAAAAATTTGATCCAAAAACAAAAAGAAAAGCAAAAATGTAATGAAATGCAATATCAAAATGCTTAACTTTGGGAACACGTGAATAACTCCATCGGGGTTATAGATCTGTCTAACTGGCAATGGAGCAATTTTCATGTGATTACAACAATAAGATCATTGGGGCTATGGAAGCTTCTTAGAAATGCGGCTCTATCCATGATGCTTTTGAAGTTAGGATAACTTGGGTAGCTAGTCACAATGGATTCTAAATATTACAATGATCATATGGAATACAATGAATGCATTCACACACACATGGGTAATCAAAGACTAATAATGTTGATCTAGTTTTGGATTCTTCTTCCCTTTTGAGTATGCTTCCTAGTCACTAGATATGTTCAGTTGAATTTTTGAGAGGTTCTAAGTGTTGGTTGGGTCTCTATCTTTGAAATGTTCACGATACTTATTCAAATGGCGCTAGATGTTGTGACGATTTCACACATTATCTTTTTGCAAATGGATACCTCTATACTTGGGGGCAAGTTTCATCCACTTTATCCTATCCTACCACATCCCCCCTTATCTTTTGTCCACTATCCGTCACCCTATCTACATCCATCTTCTTTTTCCACCTTTGATCTTGATGAGGCTAAGGATCTTCATAAGCAACACACATTCTATTCTCTTCAACTTATCTACACCTTTTAGTCTGTATCCTTTATCTTATCCATTTCTTACTTCCATAATTCATTATCACCCTTTATCTTTCTTATCTTATCCAATCCTATCTCCATCCTATCAAAATCCATTGTTTGATATTGATCAAAACTAAAGGCATAAAATATAAAATATGTTTTTAGAATCCTATTGACATGTCCATCCTTGTGGACCCAACACTATTCAATGCACCAAGACATCACCTTACATTTCCATACCAATCCCTTAGCTTTGATAAACATGTGGTCACCTCATGAGATAGTCCTTGGAAACCAAATTAGCTCTGATTCCATAACAAGCTACCTTGATCTTTCTTCTATCCTTTTTCATCCCACCAGTTCCTCCATACATTCATAATGTTGCATGCCTTGTTAGAAATTGGGGCAAATAAATATATCTTCCTTGAGAGTAATTCATGACACGTGTATTTTACTTCAATCAATGATCCAAACATCTCTCAAAAATACAATTAAAAATAAAATATGATCCTTTAAAAATCCAAAAAACTTAACAAAATCTTTCAAAATCTTTCAAAATAAAAAGATTCAAAAATTCTCAAACATTAAAAAAATAAAATAATCCTATAATTTACCCTAAATAGAAATTAGAGAAATATAAGACAAATAAAAAACAATCCGTCAATCAGAATTCACAATAAATTACCTTTTGTAAAGACAAACATTTGAGAAAACAAAACCATAACATCATGCAAAATATTGAGCTTAACAAATCATGCATCAATAGACAAACAAGTCAAAGTGCCATTACAGATACATTGTTCCTAAAACAAGAACCCTATGAAATATAATGTCCTAATGGATGCGTCTTTCTTACAATGGTCATCCTATCAAACAATCATACTATCTGGGAAACACTTATCTTTGGCAAGAAGATCAGTATGGCTATTGAGTTGTTTGGTCAAGTTAGTCTTATCTTTTATTGATAGATCTTTATCATTTGATGGCAGGTCATGTTCCTATGCTACTCAAGGATGTCCACAAGTGACTAGAGGACTCAAGATGGTTCCTGATACTTTTTCTTGGTTTGTTGTATGTAATGTTTTTACATGAAGTTCTAGGGAATAGGTATTTTGGGTGTCTGTGTTGGCACATTCATTCAAAAAGTATCCTATGTAAAATAAATGTCAATGATAGCTATGCTTGTGACTATTGCACATACCTTGACCACTAGTACAACAACCCTAGAATGGATGGATTCACTCCTTGTCTACTACATGTTTGTTAGTACAATGGAAAAGCATCAACACCTTGGTCTTTCATATCCTAGTGTACAAAACAACATTGATACATAGTAAGGCTCAATGATGAAAATGTTGCACTATAATAAAGATACAAGAATTTGCGATGCTTTCATTTTCTCATATAAACTATTCTATCTATCAATCAATTCTATTCCCTAACATTCTCCAGTTCTTACTAATCATTTTTCATTTCTATAATATTTCATCATTCATCCAACTTCCATATATCATTTGTCTTATATACGATATGTCCTTTGTGAAACTATATGTTTTGATATATCTTTATTCTTATATAGGATGTGTCCTTCCTAAAACCAGACTTTATCTTTATCCAATCAATCCAATCAATCAATCTACAAATCACTCCAGCCATTTCTTCTACCTAATCAGACCCATACATGTCATCAACTAAACACTCTTCTATCTCTTGTATAACCTTATTCTTCTTTCGAGATATCATTCATGCCTCTAATGCACAAACAATCTTTCAAGGGGGCATCCTATTTCCATCATCGGGGCACATAGGAGCAAAAAATTTCACGTTATCATTGAAACAATGTTACTTCGAACATTGTCTCAAAGAGGGGCAAAATGTAGACACTCAAAATTGATCTATCGCTAGCATCGCTAATTATTCATCCACATTGATTAAATAACTCTTTAATTATTTAATTAATCTTATTTTATTCTTCCAAAATTAATATGCATCATTTATCATAAGTTAATTATTCTATTTCTATGTTAATCATTTAAATCAATTGACCTTTCCCAATTAAATTATTTAAAAAAATATATCATTTAATTAATCCTAATTATCTACCTTAATTAAGTTCAATTTCTATTTTCCCACAATTAAATAATTTCTTTAAACTATTTAATTATCTAATTATTTCCTTCAAATTAAATAAATTCTAATTTAATTTATTTAATTAACTTTCCCTCCATTTCAAATTATTCAAATTTCCTCAAGTTTGAATTCAAATTCATTTCTCACTAATTTGCATTTCTTCTCATATTTTTGAAAATAAAAATTCAAATTAAATTGAATTTCATGCTAATTTTCTACAACACATGCCAAAATTCTAACTGCCACTGACTCTAAGTCTAACTATCAATCATTTTTTTCTAACTAATAAATCAATTCAGTCAACTATTCACTTAAATCAATTAACTCTCCAATCACTTTTTCTAACTCTCAATCACCTTTTTCGAACAGAAAAATCAATTTAGTCATCTCCTCAATCAAATCAGTTAGCTAATCAATAAAGCTAGTAACGAATCAATCAAATTGAGTAATTTTTCAATCTCTCTTGTCTCAATCATTCTCAACCATTGATCGAATCAGTTCTCAATTCAATCTCATCCATTTGAATCATCTATCTAGAATCTATAAATTTGACATCAATTCCTCTTTTTCAAAAATCACAATCTTTAAATTCATGTTGTCTTACTGTAGGTTAGTGGCATAACTCTAAGAGCTAGCATTCTAAAAGAAAGAGAAGAGCAATGGAAGAGACACACATTTGAACGAAATAAGGGAGTTTTCATAATGATTTGATTATTATTTTACTTATTTCTTGAATGTACTTTCATTGATGCATGTTTGAATTCCTTAATTAGATAGGGCTTTTGTGATTCCCCTGTTTATCTAATTGACTTGATTTTTTATGATTTCAAGCATACAACAATAATTATAAATAAGAGTTGATGTTTAAAAACACATATCAAATATAAGTTGAAATGATTAAAGGTGGTGGCTTATAACTACGACTATCCATATTAACTCAAAGTCATTTCTATATATAGGTAACTAATTTTCAACATTAATATTTGTAAAAATTTAGCATACAACATTAAAATAAAAGGTAAAGAAAATGTTCACATTGATCAAACATATAGAAATTTGATGGCCAAGAACTTAATAAAAAAATATTCTTATTATTGAATTTTTATATTGGGGATGAGATCTACCATTTGTGATTTATTACATTCTTTTCTCCACATCAAAAACATTTACCCTTTAAAAAATTATATTCAAATTGCTAAAAAATTTCATTTTACCCATTTCTTTTATGAATATTTTTGTTTCTTAAATTGTGAAATGTTAATTAAAAATCTATAGATAGTAATATGTAAAGAAATATGATTTTGACTATAGTTAGTTCTACAAGAACTTGGATAATCTATAAATAAATAACAATGCAGTAAACAAAAATCATCTTCCAGAATCATTAGTAAAATAGATTTTATTTATGCATATATTAAACCTAACCATTATTACAAAACAAATATAATTATTAGAAACAATTTATTCATTAATTTATGTCTATTTAACAAAATTAATTAAATATTTTATGCTTTTTAAAGGTTGTACATAATTTGTTTTATTGTAAAGAAGTACATGTAAATATTTTTGTGTTATTTCTATTATTTTTGTTATTTATTACTATATTGCATTTGTTATTAGTTATTTTTGTTGTATGTTGTTTGTGTTTTGATTTCTTTATTTGTAATGTTAGTAGTTGTATGTATTTCTTAATTGTAATTTTAGTATTGTTTTTTGTGAATTTTTGTTAGTTTATTATTTTGTTGTTTTTATCATTATATTGCTTACATTTGTTCGTGTTTTTTGTTTTCTTTATTACTTATTATAAAATTACAATATATGTTCATAATTTTGTTTTCTTGTTTATATTATGTTTTAATTTATTTTCTCATTCCTTGATCTCTTTGTTTTCTTTTTGCCTTCTTTCTTTTTTTTTTCTTTCTTTCTTTTGCCTTTATGATAATAAAATATATATTTAAGATATTTATAATAATATTTATTAACTTTGTAAACTGATATAATGATGATATATCTGAAGAACAAGTCAGATAATCAATTTAATTTAGTCATCAATTCAATAAGTAACCATGAGCTTAAAATCTTGAGTATAAATTCTGACTTCTGTTGGTAGCCAAAATATTCATTATATATTTTACCGAATCTTTGGCATGGGAGGTATTAAGCAATCCATAAGTGAACAGTACATGTGTAAATTAATTTGAGGAAGATATAAAGAAACATGAATAGTACTACAAATTATATATTCTTTTACTGTCTTGATTTTTCTATCAAGCATTCATTACTCTCCAAAGGGGAATCAAATCATTAAAGAAGTTGACTTCATAAGTACAAAGATGAAAAAAAATCATTTAATACTCTTTACACTTCCTCCAACACCCAAAGTGGTAGAGGAAAACAAAACAAAGACTTTGTCAACATTTTTTATGATATGTTTGGTTTTGTCCTATTCCTTGATAGGATTAAAAATTTTGAATGGTCATGACTTTATAAATAAGTATTTAGTGTCATTGTTTATGAAAATATTATAAAAGTAGTTGGGTTGGATGATTGGAAGGGATAATTTGAAGAAAATTCAATAGATAGGATATGATATGTATCCAAAAAAATTTATGTTATTTATATTAGTTATGTGTATCTCTTAAAAAGGAGACATGAATGATAATAGGTAGGTATGTTAGATGATTGGAAAGGATAATTGAAAATAAAATAAAAAATGATATGTATGTTTATTTTTGTGTGTTATATTTTATTAATATATTTTTAAAAAAATTTACATTTATTAGTTAAGATATTGAAATTTTAAGAAAATTTAGGCATATCAATTATCAAATTATTATTGATAAAATAATATGAAATTAATCTATTTTATTATGATAGATTCAACTACATAGTTTTCGAGTGAAACTCATGTTGACTCATGTTTCATGAGTATTTAAAAAAAAATTAATCTACTTTATTATGATAGATTCAACTGCATAGTTTTCGAGTGAAACTCATGTTGACTCATGTTTCATGAGTATTTTTAAAAAAAAATGAGTTCTCAAAAAAAGAAGAAATTTGTAGATAATTTTTTTGCATTGTTTTTTATTAAGGGTCAAACAAGTTTTGAAGAGACCCAAAACCCTATTTTACAAAAAGCTTCCATCAACAAATAAGAAGGAAAAAGTTAACCAACCCATAACCAAAAAGAAGAAAAACAATGAGCTAAACAAGAACTAATTCAAGCTTTTCAAAGCCTCTACCACTTCAGTTTTGAGTTGTGAAGCATTCCTTGAGAGCTTTCTCATGTCCTTCAGGTCTTGGTTTGACTATTCAACAACTCTTTTGATGTGAGAACGCGTACAAGTATATGATCCTTTGTTATCCTCACAAAGAATCTGTTTGCCCTTATCAAAAGTCTCTAAATCTACAAATAGCATCTTGGATTCATGCATTTTCTCAAATGTTTCAGTCAATACCTTCATGCTATTTGCACTATTATTGATAACTTTGTAGTTGAAGTTAACTAAAGTTTAATCAAATTATCATTGAATTTCTTGTAATAAGTTTCCAGACAGGTCATCTTTCCTTCATAGTCCTCTTTCATATTCTCAACATTCTTGACTGCCTTCTAAAGTGAGCCAACAACATTTCTTCCTTCCCTTTCAGTCCACAAGTCACCTTGAGATTGGATTTTTTCAAAATTATTGTGTAGAGATAAAAATTTAATTTTCATCTCATTCATCTCATGGAAGAAATACTTATATATTATGAAGGTGTCAACCACTGCATTCTTGGCCACTCCTATGAGATCATTATGGCTTTCTTTATTAGAGTTTAGGAACAAATAATATTTCTCTAGGTCTCTAGGAAAAGAAGGTCTTCCTTCTCTGTCTGTATCAAGAAGGGAATCTCTCAAACACCTCTAGCTATTATGTTCACTATTTTTAGAACCGAAGTCAATAGGGGAAGTATTTCATTTTTCTTTCTTCTTTCTAGGCTTCTTTCTTTTTTCCTCGTTATACACAAAAATGGGACCATCTTCATCCTCTTTTTTCCATCCATCCTCTTCAGAATAGAGTATATTTGTCCTCTTTGAATTGTTAATTTTGAAAGAAATACTGAATAAAATGATCATATGATATTTTGAGCTTTTGAAAAAATATAGATATTCGTAAAATAATTGTTAATAAAGAGTTCAATACGTTGAAGGCATGGTAAAAATTATAGATTTTTTTTGAAACATAGTTAAACATGGCTAGAATTTTGAAATGTGAAAAATATTATAAACTAGTCAAGATTTATTTTTAAAAATAACATTATGCAAATTATATCACAAAAAATTCACTATCAAACTCTTTTCGTGTAAGTAAAATTACTAATAGTTATGTGAAATCTACAATAAAAAAATATCCAATCATACCTAAATAACCTAATTTTATAATTATTGCCTCGAATAATAATATATGATGAATTGTACTTAGACAATTTATGAATTTGTGAACCCTCACACATCTTCAATTGATATATATTTTCTAAATATTATTTTTAATATTAATAATTTAAATTAAATCATATTTTATAAATATTAATAATTTGATAAAATTATCATAATATAAATAAATAAAAATAATAATTTGGTATAATAATATATAATTAATACAAAAAATAGAATAGTTTTAATAAATACTTCTTTAAAATGAAATTATTTACATAAAATACATTATGCAACAACTTTTAAAAAACAAAAGAATTTTTTTTGTTTTTTATATAAACATTAATTAAATGAATGACAAATTTCTAATAAATATATTAGTATTGTAATTGAAAGGAGTTTTGTAATAATAATATCATAGTAGTGTATACTTGAAATGTGGTGTTAGTCAATAAAGAGCAAATATCAACCATACCAATGAAACATTAAATGTAAAGGATCTAATAAATAAAACAAGTTAAATAAGTAACCCTTCCAAGTCATCCCATTGTATGGTTTCTGACTTGTAGAATGACAACTCCAAGAACAAGTGATATGTGATGAAAATGATCTATATGCAATGCATTCTCGATCTATAAGATTATAAAAAAGCTAGCTATGATGAAGATTATGCTATGATAAAGAAACTTAACTTGTTATGATATTGGTATTATGCTATGCTAATAATAAAAATTCTTCTAAATGCTTAAGCTTATGATTGAGACAAAGAGAGGCAAAATCTGGATTCTAAGACTAAGACTTGGTGATCCCTCACAATGAAGAAGTGAGTCCTATTTATAGAAGAAATAGGGAATTGGATGGTTAAGATTGAATTATCTTAATAAGGCCTAGGATTGTATGATCCTCAATCCATGCGATACTTTCAACCCAATCACATGTTGACAAGTGTCAACATGACAAGGCTTGAGAGGAGAGAGAAGGGATTTTGGGATTTAAATAAATATTAATTTATTTAAATGTGAGAGATGAGATTTTGGGGATTTAAATAAATATTAATTTATTTAAATGTGAGAGGTTGGATTTTGGGGATTTGAATAAATATTAATTTATTTTAATGTGAAGGAGGATTTAATTAAACAAATATGATTTATTTATTTAATTAATGGTATGAATTTGGTTAAGTTAATTAAATCAAATAAACTGAATAATTTATTCAATTAATAGGAGAAGAGGCTTGGGATTAATTAATTAAATATTAATTTAATTAATAATTAGAAAAGGGAAAGGATTAATTAAATGTGAATTTAATTAATAGTTGGATAAATAATAATTAAACAAATATAAAATTCATTTAATCAAGTGGACAGAAATAGGTGTCTACATTTTTCTCCTCTTTGAAGTGATGTGGGACCACACATTGATTCAAAGAAAATTTCTTGATGATGATGATAAAAATTTTGATTTGACCTAGATGCTAAGGGTTGCATAATGATGTGATGATGCCCCCTCGAGAGATTAATCAAATAGATTTAAGTATTTTGGGGATTTGGAGAATCGATTCATTTCTCGATTAAATACTTGATGCTGCTGATTAACTTGATATGATCTCCCAATAAAATATAAATTTATTGATTACATTGATATGTTTGCTTGGTTAGACTATTGATTAAGTTTTATTGCCCTCATGATTGATGAGTGTCAATGATATAAACTCATGATTTGATAGGTTTGATTGATTGTATCACCGCATAATTAATGAGAGTCATTGATAGGCTAGGTTTTGATTGATAAGAGTTAAGGATATTAACTCCATATGTGATGTAAAGGGTTTATGATTAAATGATTCATTAGAGGAATAAGATGAAAAGGGGCACACTTGGGCTAAAGGGCCCAACTTTATAATATGTAAAGTGATGAGACATGACCTTAGATTTAATTAAATTAATTAATTAAATGCTTAATGGGGAATTAGAAATGCAAGATGCAAGACACACTACGGTGGGTGCTAACCTAAGTGTGAAATTATACCACCCTAGCAAGGGTGTATAATTTATGACACTACATCTAGCCCCCACTTTAGGAGTCATATGACAGTACGTGCATATGCAAGCTAAAGTATAGAAAAGTAAACATCATTTGAAAAAAAATATATCCATAAGTTGTCGAATGAAGCCCCCAGTGGTATCTGCAGTACATAGCTAGGAACCACACCCTATTAAACCACATGTTAGATCACAAAATCACCTAATTATTACTAAGGAAGGTGATGAAATTTTTAGGTAGCTATATGCCCCCCCTATTTCGACTTGCTTATTAGTGAGGTGAAACAAGGTATCATGTTTTCCACAGCAAATTGTAAAAATATTTTGAGGAAGGAAGTTCACAACAAGGCTTAATTACTCATCCAAGAAAATTATGGAACTAATGTAAAGCAAGATGATGAACTCACAATTCCAATGCCACTGATGGTGCGAGAATCGGAGCTTCCTAGCTCAAGATATGATAGAGTGAAGAAAAAGTGCAGAGATTAGGGTTTTAACCTAAAAACATAAAGTCAAAAAGTGCATAACACACAAATATGAAAGTGACATTGTAATTTGTCACTTTCTAACTTTTTGTCACTATTCACTACATAGGAGCCCACATACAAGCCATCATGTCACGACGTTGACCTGAGTGACCTACGAGGATGGAGATCCTGTGCCAATCTGTACTCATCGATCGACCGCTCGATGAGGTGAGTTTACCTTGCATTGACTCCATTTGATTTTTCCATGCTTTCATACTATTTAGGAATGATGATGTCATTGCCAAGTCTGGGCTCGGGCCCTCTCTTCGAGCACCTAGGGATCCTAGGGTGCCCTGGTCCTCCTATGGCGGTATGGTCCCAAGGGGACACCCTGGCCCCATTTGGGCACCTTGGTCCCACCTTGGCACCATGATCCGAGTAGGGTGCCTTGGTCCACTCAAGGCACCTTGGTCCCTATTCGGGGTGACCACCGATGACATGGATTAGGCGATGAATGCTAGAACTAATAGAATGATTGTATTGATTAGATGATGATTGATTACTGATGATAGATTGCTTTGTGTTTTGTAGATACTGCCATACATCTACAAGCATACCACCGATATCACCTTTCAGAGCCTTCGGGAGCAGATCACAAGGCTAACAGTAGGAGAGAGGAATTTTCTACATGTAGTGGGCTTGTGGGATGCGATGACCATGCTGACCATCTAATTCCATTCTACGATGTTGATGGCATTGATGGAGAGGTGGGCTACACAAACCTCGACGTTCTCATTAATTGTGGGGGAGATGACGGTCACCCTTGAGGATTTATACCATATTTTGTGCCTTCCCATTAGAGGAGAGACCGTGAGATTTTAATCTGAATAAATAGGTGAGGATTATAAGAGAGAGCAGGTATATGCTATGTGGAGAGTGATACATATCAAGATGAGGGGTTGCATCATGGTCAACTGGCTCCTACACCCTACTAGCAAGGTTCCATTAGTGAGGTGACTCATGATTGTGACCCTTACATTAGCCATGTGGCCTAATGGGCATGGCACACATATGCATCGAGGACTCATTTATGCTATCCAATCGATGGAGAGACATAGGAGAGTATACTCTTGGGGTCGAATAATGCTTGTGCATCTCTATCATGAGCTTGGGGAGTATGTGTTTGGGTAGGGATGAAACTTGATGACATGCACGCTACTACAAGTGTGGATGTCTAAGCATATTACCTACAATAGGCCTACTAGAGCCCCCATAGAGCTAGTCCCAGAGCATCCTAGGGTATATGCTTATCCTCTTACCCGCGAGTGGTAATTCGGCGATCTCCTATATTATAGGTTGAGCTTAGATAGTTTGATAGCAGATAGAATCATATGGAGACCCTACCTCAGGATGTACATGTGGGCAGGGATACACAGAAAGATGTTCTGCATGCAAAGGAATCGTCTACTAGAGGGGTGGTACAACCACAGTCGTTCCCTTCTACTTTGATCGAGTTTGGTGGTAGTTTGGGTTTGAGTAGTATGTTCCTACTTATGTGCTAGTGTACATCTAACACTCATGCATGATGCCAAGCCTAGGAGCAATTTGTAGGCCTACCAGTGATGAGATCGACATCACAGACTCATATGGGTCAGATTAAGACATATCGATAGACTATAGAGATGATTTTGGTGCCCACCAGTGGTACATCACATGGTGGGGGAGGACATACCCTAGAGCCATTTTCCCAGTAGACTTCCCTAGAGGGAACCCCAGAATATGGAGACAGTCAGGCAACAAAGAGGGATCTGATACATCCGAGGAGGGCTCAGATGATCAGGCTGATGACATAAGAGGGCGGGAAATAAGTGAAGATGGAGATGATCCTGATACTGTAGAGGGAGATCAAGATGGAGATGATGAGGAGGACTGAGAGGAGGATGATGAGTACGACAAGGAGGAGGATGACGAGGAGGAGGAGGAGTACGATTTAGAAGTATTTCCTCATCTCTGGGGAGGATACCATAGCCCTAGATCCACTAAGTCTCTGACTATAGGTAGAGTAGGACCCTATAAGTGGTCTTGACCCTAGTCCCCATTGACCCACACCTACTGTACAAAGATAGTACAAGCACGGAGAGCCAAGCAAGTCCCAGTCTTAGGTGGTCATTGTCCATGATTCCTACTGGAGAGAGGGAGATCCAAGTAAGGTATTTTGTTATTGATTAACTTATGTATCTTACTTTCTTTAGATTTGATGATATAGAATGTTACTGATAAAATATTTTCTCACAATCTTGCAACTACTATCTAGGAGAGGCATTCTTTGATTCAGGATGCAATGACAAACCTCATTGTGACTGCACACATTTCTAGTTCCTCACAAATATCATACAGATCACAGAGGAGTAGAGGACAACACGAGGACCTTTTCTCCCCTATTGGACAAAGATGGAGGTCCTACGAGAGAGATTATGACAAACAAAGCATGACCTAGAAGCGTCACAGACATAGGCAACCACATACCATGGGATCATGATAGAGAGGGATCATAGGAGCTCCTCATGGAGTCACTCACAGTCTGTATCATGATATACCCCCATGGGATGACCCCCACAACCAGATCAAGAGAGGGCATCTAGCCACCATCCTCCAGCTACTAGTCCCAGGGATAAGAGATGATTTTAATGTATAGATGTATATATGATGACACTCTTGGATATGTTATTTTAATGCTTAAACAATATATGCATTTCTTAGATTAGAAGTAACATATTAAGTGATGAACATGTATGTCTAATTTTAATTTCCATGTGATTTATTTCTCAATGCTTCATTATTAAATGGATATGTAGCGTCCTAAAATTGCGACACTTGCAATTTTGACCGCATTTGGGTCTTCACGATGGTGACACAACACGCAACCTGAATGGAGACCCCGAAACCTGATTATGACACTGAAAACTGCATTTTCTTGCACCCTGGCCTGAACCTCCTTTGCACCCTATTGTCCCGGGAGGTGGGACCAAAGCGCCCAGTGCCCTCGTCCTTCAGGACCAGGGCGCCCAGCGCCCTGGTCCCTGGGTCCTATTTTGGGCCCGGTCTCTTTTGGAATTCACGTCTTTATGTTTGCAAATTGGAAAATTATCTTTCCTGGTCGGCCTAAGGTCGGGAAAATTAGTCTATCAGCCCTAATTGACAAGTATATAAACTATATTTTCCTCTCTCATATGGGAGGATGGAAAAAGCGTGCAAACTATACTCAAGCATTCAAGCATTCAGGCATTCTTTCAAGCAATTGATCATTCTAAGTCTCCATTCAAGGCTAAGTGTTGCATTCAAGACAAGGATTCAACCATTGAAGAGGAGATCATATACTACATGCTACATACAACATACAACAATACAACAAACAACAACATCTATACCTTCACACATAAGGATACAAACATCCTTACAACAAGGTATTAGTACTTGTTTTACATTACATTTACAACATTGCTCATTTCTTGGTTAATTCCAAAACCGGGGTTTGACCTAAAGGCAAACCCCTAATCCCTAACCCCCCAATCATCTTTGCTTTTTTGTGTGTAGGTTGTAGGTACGCGGCTGAAATTGAAGATCTGGAATCCTTGTGCAGAGACGAACAGATCCCCCTTCGTTTCGCGGATTTTTCGGAGGACCGTGGCGCTCGGGCGCCATCGTCCAGGCAACTTTCGCTCAAATTTGCAAAACAGCGCCGTATCGACATTTTACTGCTAATTCCAGGTCCGCAGCTTCATACTGTATTCCTATCTCAGTTTATAAGCGAATCTTTCTCACTTTCTATGCATTCCTAGCTTAATTCTTCTATGCGCATTCTTTACAAAAGAGGGTAGCCTTGCTGTCATAACCCTTGAAACTCATTTAGCATCCAATCTTGCATTGCGTGGGATTGGATCTTGTGGGTTTCAACCCCTCTTTTGAATGTAAAGTTTCTCCCCTAAGTGAAAGCCATCAACCCTAGTGTATCTCCCTTCACTCTCCTTGGAGTTGGAAGAGGGGAGAGTAACTAGGGTTCGATCGCGATTTTCCGCTTTACATTTTGGTGAACCCGACGTGAACATCCTTTCTGATTATTCATGGTTAGATCTGAAAATTGGATTCCTTGATTACATTTCCATGTTTGATCTTTTGCAAATTTTTAGTAAAATAACTTGCGAAATGTCTAAATGTTAATGCTTGTTTTAGATCTACCCTTCTATTACAAATTATCAATTCATATTTGTGCTTTAATTTTGAAAATTAAGTGGTTAAGTGTCAAAAACCTAATTTTTGAAACCCTCTTGATTCAACCTTTGTCCGACAATTTCACTGATCAAAACATCTCCAAATCAGCTGTAACTTTGGATTCCGCAATAAAATCACAATATCTTTCATCCCTGAAAATTTAGAAAAAAGTTACGAGGACCGTGTGCACTCCGAGCGCCATCGTCCCCGACATTTTTTTCGAAATTTTGGGAGCTAGATCTTACTGTATTTTCCTGCTAAAATCCAGAATTTTGGCTGATTTTATCAAATCTAACACTTTCAAAATTAAAGTGAAAGTTGGTCTAGGGATTGCTTGGATTAACGCTTCTAATCATTCAAAAATCATTGAAATTGAAATTTTGTGTCAAAATTGTGTTCTTACTGTCCTAAATCTGAAAAGTGTGTTTGCATTCATTCGAAATTTCAGTGCTTTATTCAAATTCTTGCAATTTGTGACTTTTGAAATTAAGTGCTTAATTACAACAACTTTAATTTCCGCTTTCAAAATTGAATTTTGCGTGAAATTGAGTCAATTTTTAAATTTCAAAACTTACATTGCTCTTGACATTCCCTCTAAAATCATAACATTCAAAATTTCAGTTTCCTTCTTTTTTTCAAAATTCAAATTTTGCATTTTTCGACAATCTTGGTAGGGTTCAATTTTGAGATTGCAACTTTAATTTGGCCTATCTATAAATTGTAAAATCACTCAATTTTTTCAGATTAGCTCTAAAATCATCATAACTTTCATCCCTGCAAATTTTGAAAAAAGTTGTCGGGACCGTGTGCACTCTGAAGCGCCACGGTCCTTGACATTTTTTCTAAAATTTCGGGAGATTGTCCTGATTGTATTTAACAGCTTAAATCCAGAAGATTGGCTGATTTTACTGAAAATTGCTACCTCTAAAATTCAAAATTTTCTCTCCCTCTCTAGTGCATGAGTTTTACAACAATAAGTCCTACTTACACTATTCCCGTTAGACGAAGCCGTAGAATTAAGTCTTTTCAAGGTTTAATTACCGAGGAGATGGAACCTAATTTGAATAGCCTTTTTAACGAGGACATGGGTAATTCCTCTAATCCTCCTAATGATGAAGAAGCTCTCCATGAGGTTTCTGAAGAACAACTTTCAAAATTGGATAACCAATTTGATGATTTTCGACAATGGATGTCTCAAGAATACCCTGATAGTCAAGCTCTTCCTTTAATTGAGGGTCTAAAACGTATGCTTCAAAGTGATAAGAATGGAGTTGATATTTTGCGTGGTATTGCACACATTGTGGATTCGAATGTGATGCCTATGAAGAGTTGTGCTGAAAATTTGGGTTATACACAACCTCCTACTCAAGTCAATCATTCTATTCCTTTGATGACTTCTATTGCTAGCGTACCTACCTTTACATCAAACATAATGGCTACTTCTACACAAGACATTCCTCCTATGATCGCCAGTCATGGGGGCAATCCTTCCTCTTCAATTAACCCTCTTCCTTCATTCAATCCGATTTCTTCATTCACTCCTTCAATGAGTGTCCCTATTATATCTCCACAAATGAACATGACGCAAGGGGGCAATTCGTTTAACCATTCCATTCCTCCTTGTAGTGTTCCTCCTGTCCAATCATCTCCTATGACTAACTATCATAGAGTCCCACCACCTTACTCTTTACCTTCTTTCAATAACATAACACCTCCATCTCAATCTAACACATCTAATATGAACTCTTCGACTGAAGCGACCATTAACAATCTTGCACAAACTGTCTCTTCTTTACAGCAACAAATTGCCTCTATGAATCAATCTAAGTTTAGTGTGCCCACATTTGATGTTGCGAGCCCACTTTCTCTTGACATTGTTCGAGCTATCCCTCCTAAACATGTTGAAATCCCGCATTTGGAGCTTTATAATGGTAAAGGTGATCCTCTAACACATGTTAAGACATTTCAAACAATATGTACCGATTTTGCTTATGACCAAAGGTTGCTTGCAAAACTGTTCACTAGAACATTAAGAGACAAAGCCCTACAATGGTATTTCTCGTTGCCTTCTTATTCTATTACTTCTTTCGAACAACTTGCAAATGCTTTCATTCAAAAATTTCAAAACAATATAAGTCCTAAAGTTACTTTGATTGATTTAATGCATTGTAAACAAGGTGTTAAAGAGAAAGTGACTGATTTCATTGGTAGATATAAGCATTTGTATGCTCAAATTTCTTTTCCAGTGCCTGACAATGATATTCAAAGAATCTTTATTTCTAATTTACAAAAAGATATTCGAGACAAACTTCTATTTTCTGAGTTTACTTCTTTCCAACAGTTGTGTGCAACTCTTCACAATTATCAACTGACTGTGAGTCAAATGGAACAATCACATCCTATGGCTCTGAGTGATAAGGGTGATAGCAGTCAACAACCATTTGGGAAGTTTAAACCGAATAGAGATTCCATCAAATTCAATGAAAACATCATCAACAACAATGTGAATGCAGCATCAGGTGTGCCTCCTATTTCTAAGTTTTTCAAGAAAGAAAGAAAGTATACTCCTTTGAATGAATCATTGCATAGTATTATGAATAAGTTATTGGAACAAAATGTGCTTACTCTTCCTCCTATAAGGCAAATTGATCCTGCAAAGATTACTTCACCTTATTTTGATAACAAATCTTTTTGTCAATTTCATCGTCAGCCTGGGCATGATACTGAAAAATGTTTTTCTTTAAAGGGTAAAATTCAAGATTTGATTGATAATAATACTATCTCTATTTCTGGAGTGAATGATAAAGGCAATACATCTGTAGCTCCTCCTAATCAAAATCTTCAGATTTTCACTGATCCATTACCTTCTCATACCTCTAATGCGATTGAGACTAATGATTCCTCTCTTTCATCTGATGGTCTTGTGTCTATGACTCCGAATGTGATTAACTTTGTAGAGCAGCAAGAAAACCCTAAAGAACTTTCCATCACATTTGATTCCAGTGAAACCATTAGGGCACCTGATGGTCCTTTATACATAGTTGCAAAAGTCAAGAATACACCTTGCCGTGGAGTGCTTATTGATCCTTCGTGCATGGTTAATGTTATTACTGAGGAATTTCTTTTTACTTTGCAATTGAATCAAGTGATTTATGACAAAACAGATGTGATTGTGAAACTGTTTGATGCATTTTCTTCTCCTGCAATTGGTTCTATTACATTGCCTATTGAGGTCCATAACAAATCCCTTGATGTGAACTTTGCTATTATTCCTTCATCCGAACAATTTCGTGTGAAGCTTGGCTATCCTTGGCTATCTTCCATGAAAGCTATTGCTTCTCCTATTCATAAGTGTTTGAAATTTCCCCATAATGGTGAAATTGTTACTATCAATCATAGTCTCTTTAAACTAGCTGAAAGAACTTCTAGTGTTCCTATTGATTATTTGTGGCCTAAACAATTTCACTCTCTTCCTCCGCGAAGTGATCATCTTTTCAAATCTTATCAAAAGTGGAAAACAGATATGATCTTATCTCTAAGTGAACCTAGAACACCCAAACTTGACATTCCTATCATTCTTGAGAAGGAAGTTCTTCCTTTGAAAGATAAAACTAATGTCTTTCCTCAAGAAGATTCCCAACCCATTCCTATGGATGTGACTATGCCTATATCTAATAAACTTCCTAAAAGTAGACCTATCCCTCCTCGTCATGATGGACTTGGTCTCCTTCCAAAACCAAATATTCCTCCCTTATATGGAGCAATTCCTCCTCCTTCCTCTTATGGAGAGAAGAGACCTTCCTCTTCTCCTATTGTTCAGCCTAAGAGACCACAACCTAAATACCCAAGTGATAAGGATGAGAACATTCCTCCTCCTCAATCTTCTTCACTTCCTACTAAGACTATACAAAATCGTTCTGCACGTGAACGTCGATGAAAGCATCGTCTTAGAGCTCAAGCAGCTGCTTCTCAAACTTTGCAATCTCCAAAAACACCTTCAACAAGCATTATTCCATTTTCTCCAAAATCTCGTAAACATAAGATGCATGATGGTCTTGATCCTATGCGAATTAAAGACCCTATTTTTATAAATCTTGATGATGATATAGATGAAAATGTTATTCATGATTAAAATGTTACTTCTCTTGCTTCTGATAGTGAATATGAACTTGTTGATGTTGATAACCATTTATCTAATGAATTTTCTAAAGCACTTATCCTAGCTCCTAGACAAGAACAACGTGGCTTGGAACATGAACATAGCCCTTCTTTGGATCTTGTGATAGCTCCATCTGCTGTGTTGAATGTTCCTCCTCTAGCATGTTCCCTGCCTTCCCGAAACATTGATCAGCAAGATCGGGGGGTAGATGACGTGCTAGACTAGTTACATTAGCATAGCAGATTCTCTCCCCCTCTCTTTTGTTACTTCTTCTATGTGTTATTCTCATTCTTCTATTTGTTGTCCTTAGTGTTGTCTACTTGAGGACAATGCAAAGTATTGAGATCTCTCAATCTCTCTCATGTTGACTCAAAAGACACATGTGTTCCTTTCTTCTAGGTGACCTTCCTTGATCGGGGAATGAAGAACAATTATGCATACATACATATGATATATATACATGAATTATCATACAGCATACTGACCCCGAGGAAAGCGAAGTCACCTCATGCTTTGTGTTTTGTGTCTATTATCCTTGGGCTTATCTCACACTTGTGGGCTAAATCCTTGCGATAATGTGCTCCTTTCCTTTCTCATTTCTTATGTGTATCACTACGTTAAAACAATCACCCCCGTTGAGGCGTGTGTGATTGCTTTAACGTAGGGGGGCATACACCCTGTCTATCCCTAAAGGATACATGAAAATTTCTTGGAGAACTCAGCTTTGCCTTGAAAATTTTTGGTATTTCTCTTGCATGACTCATAGTGAGGGAACCTTACTACTGACAGTCATGGTTCTCCCTCATGATCTTCCCTTTTACTTTGTCAATCGAAGTTGTAAGATCCTTAGTCCACTGGGGGCTTGGTGTATCTTGCCTCCTTGACGTGGTGAAAGTTTTTCAATGTTGTTTCCTTGTACTTTACCGGAAGTATGAGCATACATACTCCCGCTAAAGTGGGGGCTAAATGTAGCATCCTAAAATTGTGACACTTGCAATTTCGACCGCATTTGGGTCTTCACGATGGCGACGCAACACGCAACCTGAATGGAGACCCCGAAACCTAATTATGACACTGAAAACTACATTTTCTTGCACCCTGGCCTGAACCTCCTTTGCACCCTGTTGTCCCAGGAGGTGGGACCAGAGCGCCCAGCGCCCTGGTCCTTCAGGACCAGGGCGCCCAGCGCCCTGGTCCCCCAGGACCATGGTGCCCAGCGCCTTGGTCCCTGGGTCCTATTTTGGGCCCGGTCTCTTTTGGACTTCGGGTCTCTATGTTTGCAAATTGGAAAATTATCTTTCTTGGTCGGCCTAAGGTCGGGAAAATCAGTCTATCAGCCCTAATTGACAAGTATATAAACTGCATTTTCCTCTCTCATATGGGAGGATGGAAAAAGCGTGGAAACTATACTCAAGCATTCAAGCATTCAGGCATTCTTTCAAGCAATTGATCATTCTAAGTCTCCATTCAAGGCTAAGTGTTGCATTCAAGACAAGGATTCAACTATTGAAGAGGAGATCACATACTACATGCTACATACAACATACAACAATACAACAAACAACAACATCTATACCTTCACACATAAGGATACAAACATCCTTACAACAAGGTATTAGTACTTGTTTTACATTACATTTACAGCATTGCTCATTTCTTGGTTAATTCCAAAACCGGGGTTTGACCTAAAGGCAAACCCCTAATCCCTAACCCCCCAATTGTCTTTGCTTTTCTGTGTGTAGGTTGCAGGTACGCGGCTGAAATTGAAGATCTGGAATCCTTGTGCAAAGACGAACAGATCCCCCTTCGTTTCGCGGATTTTTCGGAGGACCGTGGCGCTCGAGCGCCATCATCCCGGCAACTTTCGCTCAAATTTGTAGGACAATGCCGTATCGACATTTTACTACTAATTCCAAGTCTGCAGCTTCATACTGTATTCCTATCTCAGTTTATAAGTGAATCTTTCTCACTTTCTATGCATTCCTAGCTTAATTCTTCTATGCGCATTCTTTAAAAAAGAGGGTAGCCTTGTTGTCATAACCCTTGAAACTCATTTAGCATCCAATCTTGCATTGCGTGGGATTGGATCTTTTGGGTTTCAACCCCTCTTTTGAATGTAAAGTCTCTCCCCTAAGTGAAAACCATCAACCCTAGTGAATCTCCCTTCTCTCTCCTTGGAGTTGGAAGAGGGGAGAGCAACAAGGGTTCGATCGCGATTTTCCGCTTTACAGGATACATAGGCGATTTAATTAAATTACCAAGTATTTAATCAAATGCTACTTTGATGATGTAAAAGAAGAATATATTAAGCATGAGAACTATATGACTAATGTGCTTTAATTTACTCTAATTAAACACAACATGATATAATTCCACTTAACACATAAGAAATTGTATAATATGCTAGCATATATGGAATGTAAATCTATTCAATTTACATAAAATAATCCAAGACAAACAATAAAGTAGTGAAACATGCTTCTCAAGAATGAAGTAATGTAAACCAAATAATATAACATCATTTAATCTTACATACTTTAATGAAGACATGCTAACATATTACCCAATTTTGAAGAACAAAAATAAGACTAGAAATAGACAAAGAGAGAGAAAAAATAGAACTAGGCATAGTATCTATGTATGTGCATAGCATTTATGGGTTCTTTAAGAGGCATACCTTCCACATCTGCTATCCTGTAAGCACCTAATCCATAGTGATGATATGATGAATCAACAAGAATCCGGTCAACTACTGAAAGTGGGGGGGTGAATCAATAGATAGAAAACAAACTAAACTTTCACCAAACTTCAACCCAACTCATAAATCAATCACTGAACTAACCAGTTTAGACACTGTACCATAAACTATAACTGCACTATCAAGTTTACCGGTTGACTAGAATACCAATATAACAATATAACAGATCTAAAACTCATATACCATTTAACCAAACCATCAAACCACTTTACTAGCATTAGTAATAGAACATTTTAGATCACTTTTGGTCATCTAAACATATCTAAATGGCTTTACCAGTTAAACATATTAACTAAACCAAAACATATAACCAAAAAATCATTCACCACTTGACACAATGATTTTTGAAGTGGAAACCCAAATGGGAAAAACCATGGTGGGGATGAATACCCATAATTATTCTGCACTCTTCTGACGTTCACCCTATTAGAAGCCAAGCCTTGTTAGAAGCTCTACCAAAATGTCATGTTAGGAACATATCTGGTTAAGGACCACCTGGTTAGGGGATTGACTACAATACCCTGTTAAAAGCAATACCCTTTTAGGAGTAACCTCGATAGAGGATTTCAAATATAAGCTAATGGATCACCTAGTTAGAGGATTTACAAAGAACTAAGCCTATTAAAGCTTACCCAATTAAGGGATTTAACTATTGTAATTGTTAGAGAACAACAAGGTCTTGCTGATCTGGAAATAGCACTACTCTGCTTGATCAGGTCCATTTATGCTCCTATCTGCCTTCACAACATTCTACAGATACTCCTTCTAGTTCGGTAATCAATCACACTACCACACTTAACCAAAATTGCCAATACAATTACAAACAAGTCATCAACCTTATAAAGAATGCACTAGGTCGGTAACACATCACAAAACCTAAGATCTCATAGAGATTACAAACATATCGGTTCAAACATGACTGTTGGATTACATGGCAATCAGCTGCACATTGTTCAAGATAACCTCAACCACTCCTGGATCACCGCATATTAGATCGTGTAAGTCATCACGCATTATTCACTTCATTCTATGCATTTTTTCATTCCCAAGATAAAATAGTTATCTCTATGCGCCAAAACCACTTTGAAACTCATCACGTGCATCATGCATACATGGCATAATCATCTTCTATCACCATTCAATCATATATATACACAGTCGATGTTGGTATTTTGGATATGTTGATATGGTTGTCATTGATGTCAACAGCTGTCATCACTTGCCAACACTTATCAGCACTTGGAGATTTTGGTTATGTTCACCGACAAGTCAGAGGCTTATGCACAATCACCGGTATTTGGTTCACCAGCAGATTATATTGTTCACCGGCTCTTGGAATGACTTGGAGACTACTTGGTTATGTTGAAGACATTATTTGATCACTTGGTTTTGATGATTTGGTTATTTGTTTATTCAAGTTTGCATATTTGTTGTTACCGACAAATAGGTCCAAGATATGCACCAAGAGGCATATCTATTCCAGATCAGCATGACACGTTATGGACATGATTTATTATTATTTTAAATGCATTTGAGCCAACATCATGCATTAGATATTGATTTATTTGTAATTGATTTTATTGCAATACCTTTTAGTGAGCCGACCTATTCAATTGGTCTTAGGTTGTGGTATAAATGTAAGATCTCATTTGTGAGTTTGATATGCGATTGGAATAAGAATTGTAATAAGGTATATGAGAAAATAAGTAGAGCTATACATGCAGATATCATTTGAAGGTTGAAGAAAGGTTTTTGTGAAGGCAATTAGAACTTAACTGGTACTGAATCTAGCATATGAAGATTCTATTTTATGCAGTACATTATCATTGCATTTAACCATCCAATTGTAGTCAGTGTGACTCATTTTGTGATTGAGCAGTGAGCTCTAGGCAGCTGGCCTTTCTGCATGTGCAGAATCCATATTGTACACACATACTATCTGCAGTAGTATCATTTTATTGTGGGTAAGGCTTCCCACCATGGTTTTTCCCCTTATAGGGTTTCCAAATACAAATATTTGTGTTATGTGTTGTTTATGTTGTTGTCTTTCTGTTTCATGCATTAATATTTACCGGTACTACAATTAACTGATAAAATTGTCTATCGGCATAAAGTTTGATTTTTCAGTGTTAAGCATCATGTTTTGGTTAAGTTAATTTTGGTTGAATTTATTGGACAAATGATTAACCGCCCCCTTTCAGTTGTCTTTGAGACCTAACAATTGGTATCAGAGCCTAGTCCTCTATTGTAGAAGTTTAACAACTTGAGGAGATCCAATGTCTTCTAACTATTTTAGGAAGGACAGTCTGAAACTTGATGGAACTAACTATGGCACATGGAAGATCAGGATGGAGACACATCTCAATTTCATTGGAAAGGTCATTTGCGATGTTGCAAAGAATGGCTATACTACTCCTACTCAATGTTAACCTAATCCACCTAACTTGGCTAAAGATGAAGAAAATGACTGTAAAGCAAGAGAAGCACTTTTGAGCGCACTATTAGATTAGCAAGTCATGGGTTTATTAGACAGATCTACTATGAAAGCTATTTGGGACAAACTGGAAACATTGAATGAAGGAGATTCTACAGTCAAAATTGCAAAACTTGAATGCTTTCGGGTCAGGTACGAAAGTCTGAAAATGGAAGAAGAAGAATTTTTTTTTGCTTTTATAGAAAGAGTAAATGAAATTATTTTGGGTATAAAATGTTGTGGAGGAACCTTAAGTGAAGATGAGATTGTTTCTAAAGTTTGAAGAGCTTTTCCACCAGCATATAAAATGAAAGTTACTACTATAAATGAATTGAGAACAATGCTTAATGCATCAGTATCTAGAGACACTTTGGCTGGAAAACTTTCAGCTTTTGAACTTGAGGAATTTGGTCCTGTTACTACTATCAAGACAGATCTAGCTTTCAAGGCATCACCATCAACTACAGCGTCATCATCATCATCTGATAAATCTTATTGGAAAGCCTTCTATGCAAGAGAACTTGAAGAAATCAGGAGAGAAAATGAAGAACTTGAAGCACTATTTGCAAGCAAAATGCCTAAAGGTCCAATTGGAAGTAAGTATGAAGGTAAAGTACCCTTTAAATGTTTTAACTATAATAAGATTGGTCATATGGCATCTAGATGTCCTGATAGACATGCAAGATTAAGAGAAGAAGCTAAAAGAACATATAAGCCTAACCCTAATTATCAGAAATACAAGTTTAAGAAGAATAGAGACAAATCTTGTTATTATGGTGATGAAGGAGTTACTGATGATTCTGATGAAGATCTGATAGACAATGGATGGGCTTTTGTTGCTATAATATAAGATCAATTGACACCTACTGTTCAACCGGTAGAGTAGGCCCTAGCAGCTAAAGTTGAAGATAAGGATGAATGGATTATTGATTCAGGATGTTCACATCACATAACTGGTGATAAGAGTAAATTCTTAACCTTTCAGGAATGCAATGGAGGTCTAGTAAGATTTGGAGATGATAAAGCTTGTTTGATCAAAGGAAAAGGCACTATATCTTTTTATGGTAAGCACAATACTGATAATATCTACCATGTTGAAGGTTTGAAGCATAATCTTTTGAGTGTTGGTCAATTAGTTGAGAGATGATTTCAGTTACAATTCAAGAATGGTAAATGTAAAATCTTAAACAGAACTGGTTTGGAAATTACAACCGGTAATCAGACTAGAGGTAATACCTTTCATTTGAACAACAATGAGAAAGCATGTTTAATTGCACATATTGATGAAAGTTGGTTATGGCATAAGAGACTTTGTCATGTAAATTTTGATTGCATTGTGAAAATCAATACAACTAAGGTAGTAAGAGATTTACCTAAGATTGTTAAACCTCACAATCTAGTATGTAATGAATGTCAATTTGGAAAGCAAGTTAAAGAAACTTTCAAGAGTATTCCAGAAAAGTCTAACAATGTTCTTGATTTAATTCATACTGATTTATGTGGTCCAGCAAGAACTAGAAGTATACAAGGAGATAGATATTTTATGCTAATCATTGATGACTATTCTAGAATGTGTTGGGTTACTTTCCTCAAGGAGAAATCTGAAGCATTTGGGAAATTCAAACTATTCAAGGTGATGGTAGAAAATAAAACCGGCAAGAAAATCAAATGTTTGAGATTAGATCAAGGAGGTGAATTCACATCTAAGGAATTTAATACATTATGTGAAGTGAATGGGATCAAAAGACAGTTATCAACACCCTAGACACCCCAGCAGAATGGAGTTGTGGAAAGGAAAAACAAAACTATCTTGGATGCAGCCAAAAGTATGATATCAGAAGCAAATCTACCTCATATATACTTGAGAGAAGCGATCAATACAATAGTTTATACATTCAACAGAGTTCACATCAGAGGTGAAACCAGTAAGACCCCACATGAACTATGGTTTGGTAATACTCCTACTCTTAAATATTTCATAATATTTGGAAGTAAATGCTATATTAGAAGAGATGAGTGTATTGGAAAATTTGATCCTAGAAGCGATGAAGAAATATTTCTTGGTTATTCATCTAAGAGCAAGGCATATAAATGTTTTAACAAGAGATTGTAGAAAATTGTTGAGAGTGCAAATGTGAAGATTGATGAACAATTTAGAGGAAATTCAAGGTACACAGACTCTGAACTAGTAATAGAGATAATCACAAATAAACCTACTATGAATTCACTGGTACATAATGGTGATTCAATTACACCAACATCATCTGGAGATTCAACAGTTACTGAAGAACAACAACAAGTAAAAACACTCTGGTATGTAAGACTAAATCATTCAAAGATCAGATAATTGGAAACAAATATCAAGGATTTATGACTAGAGGAAGATTGGAAAATGAAGAGGTATGTCTTATTTCACAAATTGAACCTACATCAATTAATGAGGCATGTGAAGATAAATATTGGATTAAAGCTATGGAAGATGAATTGGAACAAATTGAAAGGAATAACACTTAGTCATTAGTTCCCCGACCTAAAGACAAAAATGTAAATGGAACTAAAAGGGTTTTCATAAATAAACTTAATGAAGATGGTAAAGTAATCAGAAACAAAGCAAGATTAGTGTGTAAGGGATATTCACAGAAAGAAAGAATTGATTACAATGAAACCTTTGCACCGGTAGCTAGAATTGAGGCAGTCAAACTTTTATTGGCTTTTGCAGCACACAAGAACTATAAAGTATATCAAATGGATGTTAAATGTGCATTTATGAATGGAGATCTTGAAGAATAAGTTTATATTGAACAACCTAATGGATTTTCTTTGACAGATAACAAAGGCATGGTTTGTAGGTTAAGGAAAGCTTTATATGTATTGAAACAAGCTCCTAGAGCTTAGTATGCTAGATTGGACAAATATTTTTTGAAGCTTGGATACACTAAAGGTAATGGTGACAACAATCTATACTACAAAGTGACTAATGATGACAGCTTGGTTATTGAATTTTTTGTTGATGATATAATCTTTCGAGGAGAAGATGGTTTGTGTAAAGATTTTTCTAACAAAATGCAGTAAGAATTTGAAATGTCTATGATTGGAGAGATAAAATTCTTTTTAGGATTGTAGATTTCATAGACTGATAAAGGTATATTCCTATGTCAAACTAAGTACTTGAAGGAATTACTAAAGAAATTTGGCATGGAAAACTGCAAACTGGTAAGCACACCTATGACTACAACTGATAAATTATCTTTGAAGTATGAATCAACACCTGTTAATCCGACTAGATACAAGTCTATGATAGGAGATTTACTATATTTGACACAAATAAGAACTGATATTATGAATGCAGTATGTATTGTTTCAAGATTTTAGAGTAATCCTAAAGAAAATCATGAATCAGCAGTGAAAAGGATTTTCTGGTACCTACAAGGCACTACAAATCTTTGTTTATGGTATCCTAGAGATGAAAATTTTGACTTATATGCATACATAGATGCTAATTGGACAGGAGATGTGGATGATAGAAAAAGAACCACCAGTGGAGCATTTTTTCTTGGTAGAAGACTAATTTCATGGTTGAGCAAGAAACAGAGTTGTACAAGTCTATCAACAATAGAATCAGAATATGTTGCAGCAACAACCAACTGTACACAAGTATTATGGATCAAAGAAATGTTGAAGGACATAAAGGTAAAATGCAAGGAACCTATAACTATTTATTATGATAATATGGCCCAGCAATTGATATATCAAAGAACCAGGTATTTCACTCTAAGACTAAACATGTTTCTATCAAATTCAATTTTCTGAAAGAGAATGTTGAAGCAAAAGAAGTGAAATTGATTTATGTGAATACTAAAGAGAATATTGTAGATATTTTTACAAAGCCTTTGCCTAAGGAGACTTTTGAATATCTCAAAGAGCAACTTGGAGTCCTACCCCCACCAGTAGAGACTTAGAAAATTGATGTTTTCCATCAAGTAGCAGAACTAATAGAGAAATCCTTTTCTGACTTTGATGAGGAGAGCTACTTCTTAGGGGGAGTAGTTGGTATATTGAATGAGTTGTTATTTTGTATTCAAAATGGTTTTTGTAATACTTTGGCATTTGATGTCAAAGGGGGAGAGATATTATGGAAAAACACATTATCCCTTTGGGGAGAGATTGTTACTTTGGGGAGAAATTGTTGGAGAGATTGATTACTCTTTGTATCTATATTTTCATTTCTAGTTAATGATCTCTTTGGGAGATTGTTGGTTTTTGGTTTTTGGCATTTCTGTTTTGGCACTTTGATGGTTTTTCCATCTTGTGTTGCCATCAATGTCAAAGGGGGAGATTGTTGGTATTTTGGATATGTTGATATGGTTTTGTCATTGATGTCAACACCTGTCATCACTTGTCAACACTTATCAACACTTGGAGATTTTAGTTATGTTCACTGGCAAGTCAGAGACTTATGCAGAGTCACTGGTATTTGGTTCACCAGCAGATTATATTGTTCACTGACACTTGGAATGAATTGGAGACTACTTGATTATGTCAAAGACATTATTCGATAACTTGGTTTTGGCGATTTGGTTATTTGTTTATTTGGGTTTGCATATTTGTTGTTAATGACAAATAAGTCTAGGATATGCACCGGTAGGCATAGCTATTCCAGATCAATAGGACACGTTATGGAGATGATTTATTATTATTTTAAATGCATTTGAGCTAACATCATGCATCAGATATTGATTTATTTGTAATTGATTTTATTGCAATATATTTTAGTGAGCTGACCTATTCAATTGGTCTTAGGTTATGGTATAAATGTAAGATCTCATTTGTGAGATTGATATGCGATTGGAAAAAGAATTGTAATAAGGTATATGAGAAAATAAGCAGAGATATACACGGAGACATCATTTGAAGGTTGAAGGAAGGTTTTTTTGAAGGCAATCATAACTTAACTGGTACTGAATCCAGCATATAAAGATTCTATTTTATGTAGTACATTATCATTGGATTTAACCATCCAATTGTAGTCAGTGTGACTCTCATTTTGTAATTGAGCAGTGAGCTCTAGGCAGCTGGCCTTTCTCCATGTGTAGAATACTTATTGTACACACATACTATCTACAGTAGTATCATTTGATTGTGGGTAAGGCTTCCCATCGTGGTTTTTCCCCTTACAAGGTTTCCACATACAAATATTTGTGTTATGTGTTGTGGATGTTGTTGTCTTTCTGTTTCATGCATTAATCTTAACCAGTACTGTAATTAACTAATAAAATTGTCTACTAGCATAAAGTTTGGTTTACTGGTATTAAGCATTAAGTTTTGGTTAAGTTAATTTTGGTCGAATTTTTTGGACAACTGATTCATCCCCCCCTCTCAGTTGTCTTTGGGACCTAACAGTCAATTCGCCAAGCTCCATTGGTTAGTGTTTGGCATATCAATAGATTAGGGTTACTGGTTGATCTCTCTGCTTCAAAAGCAATACCAGTTACCTTCACTGCTCAACTACCAGTTGCATTATTGCATCACTACCAGTTGCAATACAACTCCATTACCTATTGCTATTGACATCAATGACAACACTATTTTTCTTCAATGAAATCTTCATTCAATGCCAAAAATATCCCCCTTGGGTATTGATGTCAATACAAATATCAATACCCTTTGATTGTGATGATTGAGAGTAATGCACATTGATAGGTATAGGAATCCTGGTTTACATTTTTTCATGTACTCTCCTTCAACTATATCTCTATGTCTTCAGCTAGTAACTAGCTATCAATCATATACAATTCTTCTCCCTATCAATCATATAGTTCATCCCCCCCTTTGACCATAATGCCAAAGTGAATACAAATCTTTCTTCAAGATTTTCAATAAGATTCAGGACTGATGTCTTCCACATCTGCTTAATTTACCTCATGTAGGGGTACAACCCCTAGCTGACCTCTAAGATACTCAAAAGTAGTCTTAGGTAGAGGTTTAGTAAAGATATCTACAAGTTGTTCCTTAGTAGATACATGCTTCTGTAACACATCTTTACACTGCACTTTCTCTCTCAAGAAATGATACTTCATTTCAATATACTTCATTCTAGCATGCAACAGTGGTTTCTTTGAAATGTTTATTGCATTGGTGTTATCAAAGAAAATCCTTACCAGTTTTGTAATCTTCAACTTGAAACCTTCTTGAATGTGTTTCATCCAGATTGCTTGGGTACAATTCATATAAGCTGGAACATATTCAGCTTCTGCAGTTGATTGGGATATACAACTTTGTTTCTTGCTGCTCCAAGCTACAAGCCTTCCTCCAAGAAAGAATGCTCCTTCAACTGTATCTCCATGTCTTCAGCTGGTAACTAGCTATCAATCATATACAGTTCTTATCCCTATCAATCATACAATTCATCTCCCCCTTTGACAACAATGCCAAAGTGCATACCAATAACAACACCAATCCTATTTCAAGATTTTCATTAAGCTCTGGGACTGATGTCTTCCACATCTGCTTAATTTACCTCATGTAGGGGTAAAACCCCTAGCTGACCTCTAAGATACTCAAAATTAGTCTTAGGTAGAGGTTTAATAAAGATATCTGCAAGTTGTTCCTTAGTAGATACATGCTCCAGTAACACATCTTTACTCTGCACTTTCTCTCTCAATAAATGATACTTCATTTCAATATACTTCATTCTAGCATGCAATATCAAGTTCTTTGAAATGTTTATTGCACTGGTGTTATAACATGAAACCCTTACCAGTTCTGTATTCTTCAACTTGAAACCTTCCTGAATGTGCTTTATCCACATTGCTTCAGTACAATTGATTTAACTGTACATTTTTCCATGTACTTTCCTTCAACTGTATCTTTATGTCTTCAACTGGTAACTAGCTATCAATCATATACAATTCTTCTCCCTATCAATCATGCAGTTCATATACCCCTTTGACAGCAATGCCAAAGTGAATACCAATAACAACACCAATCCTTCTTTAAGATTTTCAATAAGCTCTCAGACTGATGTCTTCAACATCTGCTTAATTTACCTCATGTAGGGGTACAACCCCTAGCTAACCTCTAAGATACTCAAAAGTAGTCTTAGGTAGAGGTTTAGTAAAGATATCTGCAAGTTGTTCCTTAGTAGATACATGCTCCAATAACACATCTTTACTATTCACTTTCTCTCTCAAGAAATGATACTTCATCTCAATATACTTCATTCTAGCATGCAACATCGGGTTCTTTGAAATGTTTATTGCACTGGTGTTATCACAGAAAATCCTTACCAGTTCTATAATCTTAAACTTGAAACCTTCCTAAATGTGCTTCATCCAGATTGCCTGGGTACAATTCATATAAGTTGGAACATATTTAGCTTTTACAGTTGATTGTGGTATACAACTTTGTTTCTTGCTGCTCCAAGTTACAAGCCTTCCTCCTAGAAAGAATGCTCCTCTAGTTGTACCTTTCCTGTCATCAACATTACCTGCACAATATGCATCTGTATAGATTTTCAAATCAAAGTTAGCTGCATATGGATACCATATTCCATAATCAATTGTGCCTTTTATATATATCTAAATATTCTTTTAGTTTCTACCATGTGTGTCTCCTTCGAGCTCTTCTAAAATCTGACAACTAATCCAACTGCATGAGCAATATCCGGTCTGTTGTGAACAATAGAATATAGTTTCCCTATCATTGACCTGTACTCCTTTTCATCCACTGATGTAGAGTCATCCTCAGACAATTTAAAACTTGTAACCATTGGTGTTCCAACTAGTTTATAGTATCTTATTCCAAAAGTCTTCAATACTTCTTTCACATATTTGGACTGTGTGATAAAGCTACCATTCTTCATCTGTTGAATTTGCAAACCCATACAAAATTTTATCTCTTCTACTAGAGACATCTCAAATTCACTTTTTATCTAATTTGCAAAGTCATCACACATGTCATCATTTCATCCAAAAATGATAGCATCCATAAATACCTCACTAACCAGTATCTTATGTCCTTCAATCTTGAGATATAAATTGTTGTCTAGACTGGTTCTCTGAAAATGTATCTTCACCAAGTGAGAATGTAGTCTTTCATACCATTCCCTAGGTGCTTTCTTCAAACCATATAGTGCCTTGTGAAGTTTTCACACCATATCCTTTGCATCAGTCAAAGCATAACCATCTGGTTGTTCAATGTAGACTTCCTCTTCCAATATTTCATTTAGAAATGTCAACTTCACATCCATCTAATATACTTTGAATCCTTTGTATGCTGAAAATGCAAGTAGAGTCCTAACACCTTCCAATCTTGCAACTAGTGCAAATGTCTTACCATAGTCTTCACCTTCTTCTTGTGCATAACCTTTGCATACTAGTTTGGATTTGTTTCTGACCACTACTCCATCTTCATTCAGTTTAGTTTTGAATACCCATTTAGTACCTATCACATTTTTGTTCACCAGTCTGGGTACTAGGTTCCATGTATTGTCCTTCTCAATTTGGTCAAGTTTTTCTTCCATCACCTTGATCTATTGATCATCTCCAAAAGCTTCCTTTGTTGTTCTAGGATCAATAGTGGAGATCATACAAAAATTCTCTCTTATTCTTCTTTTGGTTAACACACAAGCATCTTTGTCTCCAAGAGTTTGATCAAGATTATGATTCTATCTAGCATACTTTGGAATTAGATTACCATGGTCTTTAGGTTCTTCTTCTTCTTCACTTTCTTCATCTTCTGTAGAATCTACCTATTCAGGTTGAATTGGTGTTGCAGTATTCAATTCACTAACTTCTGGCTTTACCTGTTCTGGTTCCAAAACTAGAATGTAAGGTTCATCTGCCTCCTTCTCCTTATTTATTTCTCTTGAATCTTCAGGGCACTCATCTACTCGTACATTAGCACTTTAAATTATCTTCTTTGTATGGTTGTTGTAACATTTTTAGGCTTTGATCTTGGTGGAGTAACCAAGAAATATGCCTTCATCACTCTTAGCATCAAACTTACCAACATAGTCACCTCTCTTGATAAAACATCTGCTACCAAAAATCTTAAAGTAACTGACATTAGGTGATCTACCATACCAATATTCATAAGGATTTTTATCCTTACCTCTTTTAACCAATATCCGGTTTATTGTGTAGATAGTTATGCTGACAGCTTCTCTCTAGAATGTCTTAGCTACACCTCCTTGTATTAACATAGTCCTTGCAGATTCAAAAACTGACTGGTTGTTTCTTTCTGCAATACCATTCTTCTATGGTGTCCTAGGTGCAGAAAGATGCCTCTTAATTCCATTGTCTTCATATTATCTTTTGAATTCCTTTGAAGTAAATTCACCACCTTGATCATTTTTTAAGCACTTAAACTTTCTTCCACTTTCTTTTTGAACTAACTCTATATGCCTTAAAATTGCTAAAGGCTTCTCTTTTGTCCTTCAAGAATGTGACCCACATCATTCTTGAGAAATCATCAGTAAAGATCATAAAATATTGATCACCTTGAATACTCCTAGTTCTTATTGGTTCACAAAGGTTGGTATAAACCAAGTCTAGAAAATGTTTTGCTAAGAAATATTTGCTCTTAAAGGTTGAGGATGTCAACTTCCCTAATTGATATTGCTTACTAGTTTGTCCAACTGAGGCAAACCTCTTATTGATTTGGGGTTATTGAATTTTATAATGTTATCAAAATTTACATGACAGAATCTCCAATGCAAAAACCAACTATATTATAGTTTTGCAATTAAACAATTGTTGACTTTAGAACTTAGGTGAAATAAGTTACCTTTTGTTTGCTTACCGGTTGGAATCAGTTCATCTTTGCTTCCATAGATTTTGCACATCTCATTCTTGAATTCTAATGGATAACCTTTGTCATTGAGTTGAGCAACACTCAAAAGATTGTGTTTCAGTCCTTCAATCTAGTAAACATCATCTGCACTTCTCTTTCTATTAAAAGAGATGGTTCCCTTTCCTTTTACCATGCAGGGTGAGTCATTCCCAAATCTCACAACACCTCCATCAAATTCCTTCAAAGTAAGAAACTTACTCTGGTCACCAATCATGTGGTGTGAACAAACACTGTATATAATCCAATCATTAGAACTATCCATGCAAAAGACTAATGCCTTTTGATCTGATGTCTCTTCTTTAATAGAAACAAAGACAATGCCCTCATTTGCATCTTCCTCAGATTCCTCATCTGCAATTCCTCCATCAACTGCAATGAGACAATCTCTTTTACCTTTGCCATTGTACTTCTTATACTTCTCACATTTCTGCTCATTATCTCTATTTGGATAGTTAGCAGCAATATGACCAATCCAGATACATGCAAAACATTTCAAAGGTAATTTACCTCTATACTTACCGATACGTCTAGGTAACCACTTGGCCAACAATGCTTTAAGCTCAATCAGACTATCTTCATCATCAACTTCTCTGCTAGATCTAGACTCGTGACTATGACTAGATTCTCTAGTTTTCCTTACGGTTGGGTTAGAAACTAAGGCTCTAAATGCAGACTCTGATCTCTGAACACTTCCATCATAACCATTTAACTCAAATGCAGTTAATTTACCAATGACGGAGTCAAGAGTTACCTTTCATTTATCAATAAACTTGAGTTCTTGAATGGTTGCAACTCTAATAACATAGACTGGTAGAAGGGTTCTCAACACCTTGCAAACCACTATAGTATCCTCCACTGTACCACCAAAACTCTTGATCTCACTGACTATCTCCTTGATCCTCTGACCATACTTTTGAATGTTTTCACCTTCATCCATCCGCATATCATCAACTTTACCTCTTAGACTTTCCTCTTTGGAAATCTTTGCATGCTCATCACCACTATAGATATCCTCAAGTTTCTTCCACACTTCATAAGAAGTCTCCAATCCATGGACATCAACATACTCTAAATCAGACTAGGAACTGATAATGGCCTACAATGCTTGTTTATTATCTTATTTCTCCTTCTTTTGATCATCTGACAAAATCCCACTAGGCAAGTTATATTTGGTAACAACATGTTCCCAATATTGACTTCCTAAGATTTTGATATAGATTTTCATCCTATCACTTGAGATTCTATAGTTTTCCCTATTGAACTTTAGACCTTCTTTCTTCATCATGTTCTTCTAGATCTTTACCTCAAGTTGTTAGGATTATACACAAGAGGACCTAAAATGCTCTGATAACAATTGATAATATGATGAATCAATAAGGATCTGGTCAACTACTAAGAGGGGGGTGAATATGTAGATAGAAAGAAAACTTAACAATGTCAAGTTTACTAGTTGACTATAATACCAATATAATAGTGTAACAAATATGAAACTCATATACCATTTAACCAAAACATCAAACCACTTTACTAGCATTAGTAATAGCACATTTTAGATCACTTTCGGTCATCTAAACATATCTATTTGACTTTACCAGTTAAACATATTAACTATATCAAAACATATAACCACAAAATCATTCACCACTTGACACAATGATTTTTGACATGGAAACCCAAATGGGAAAAGCCATGGTGGGGATGAATACCCATAGGTATTCTAAACTATTCTAAATTTTTCAATATTAGGAACCAAGCCTTGTTAGAAGATTTACAAAAATGTCCTATTAGGAATAGATCAACTTAAGGACCACCCAGTTAAGGGATTGACTACAATACCCTGTTAAAGGCAATACCCTTTTAGGAGTAACCTCGATAGAGAATTTTAAATCCAAGCTAATGGATATCCTGGTTAGAGGATTTAGAAAGAACCAAGCTTGTTAAATCTTACTCGGTTAAGGGATTTAACTATTGTAATTGTTAGAGAACAACAAGGTCTTGTTGATCTGGTAATAACACTACTCTGCTTGATCAAATCCGTTTATGCTCCTTATGGCCTTCACAATACTCCTTCTAGTTTGGAAATAAATCACACTACCACACTTAACCAAAATTGCCAACACAATTACAAACAACTCATCAACCTTATAAAGAATACAATAGGATGGTAACACAACACAAAACCTAAGATCTCATAGAGATTACAAACATATTGATTCAAACATGACTGTTGGATTACATAGAAATTAGTTGCACATTGTTCAAGACAACCTCGACCACTCCTGGATCACCACACATTGGATCCTATAACTCATCATGCGTTATTCACTTCATGCTATGCATTTTTTCATTCTCAAGATAAAACAGTTATCTCTACGCACCAAAACCACTTTGAAACTCATCACATGCATCATGCATATGTGTCATAATTATATTTGATCACCATTCGGTCATACATCAACACAACTGATTCACTGAGCTCTATTGGTTAGGGTTTGGCATATCAATAGGTTAGGATTATCAGTTGATCTCTCTGCTTCAATAGTAATACTCATTACCTTTACTTCTCAACTATCGGTTGCATTACTATATCGCTACCAGTTGCAATACAACTTCATTACTGGTTTCTATTGACACCAATGACAACACTATAGTTCATGAATGCAATCTTCATGCAATGCCAACACATAGAACTTGACAAAAATGTATGGTCCAAGCCAATTAGGACTGAATTTTCCTTTCTACTCAAGTAAAGCATTCACGTTGCACTGATTCTCGTAAAGGACTAAATCCCCTGCCGAGAAGGAACGTTCAATAACTTTATCATTGTACCTTCGTTGCAAATTTTTATGATATGCTTGAATATGATTGAGGGAATTTATACACCGTTCATCAAGCATCTCAAGTTGTTGAAGTCTTTGCTCTCTATTGGAATCATCATCCACTATACCTCTAAGAGAAACTTTCAAAGAAGGAATTTCCAAGTCTAGAAGCATAATGGCATCAACACCAGAAGGAAGATTATAAAGAGTACAACCCATAGCAACATGTACACTCATGTGATAAGCCCATAGAGAATAGGTTAATTAAGTATGCCAATCCTTACCGTGCTTGTTTACAGTCTTTCAAATAATTTGTTCAATTATCCTATTAGAAGACTCAGCTTGACCATTAGATTGAGGATAATAAGGTGTAGAAAATTTATGTTGAATATGATATTTCTTGAGAAACTTCTTCACATCCTTATTTTTTAATGACGTTCTATTATTTGAAACTAAGGCGAAAAGTATCCCAAATCAAGAAATATTTTTTTCCAAAATGAATTGAAAAATTACTTCAGCGGTAGTGGATCGAAGAGAAATGGCTTCCACCCATTTCATAAAGTAATCATTGGCAGTTATGATGAAAGTATGTCCTTGAGATGAAGGAGGAGATATTTTACCATAAAGATCCAAACCCCATGTAGAAAAAGGCCAAGATGCTACCTGAGATCGAAGCTCTTGGGCAATGGTATGGATCAAATTGCTATGTTGCTTACACTGATGACATCTTTTAACAAATGAAAAGGAATCCTTCTCAATGGTTTTCCAATAATTTCCCATTCAGAGCAATCTCTGAACTAAGGATCTACCCACAAAATGTCCCCCACAAGCACTTGAATTTGCTTCTTCAACAGAAATAGGGACTTCATCCTTGTTAAGAATCGAAGAAGAAGACCATTTTAACCCCTCCTACAAAGAACATTAGAGAGGATAATGTATCTAGCAGCCAAATTGTGAATCCTAGCCCTAGTATTCTTATTTGTAGAGTCAGGAAAGGTACCATCACTCAAATATCTCACTATATGCAAGTAGCATTCATCAAAATTTATAATGCAACAATATGCCACATCACTAGGATTAACAGCAATAACCAGGGTAGTAAGGTTGTGAATAGTTAATTTAAGATCTACCAAGGGGTCCTCTAGAGATACAAGAGAAGCAACACCTACCATCACATCAGCATGTTGATTCTCTTTCTAAGGAACAAGGTCCATGGTATAAGAATCAAAGTTTTGCAACAAGGATATAGATAGATCTCTATATTGTGATAATTTATTGCTTAGCTTGTTAAAATCCTATCACTAGTCTTATGATTAGTTGAGAATCTCCATAAATATGTATATGTTTCACATTCAACGCCAAGGATGCTTTAATTCCAGCTATAAGAGAAGTTCATATTCAGCAATTTTGTTGGTACATAAGAAATCAGGATGATATGATAAAGGAATAGGCTTCTTTTTAGGAGAGATTAAGACCATGAATGCCCCCGATCTTGTACGACACTTAGAGCCATCTAAGTACAATTCCCAAGGCTCATCAACCTCAGTGGAAAAAATGTATTTGTCGAGAAAAGACTCTGGAATAGGTAGGGAGAAGGGTGAAGGAGCATCAACTAAGTGGTCTGTCAATGCTTGACCCTTTATTGCCTTTTGTGAGAAAAACTTAAGGTCAAACTCATTCAAAATAATAACCCATTTAGCTAAGCATTCGGAAAGGTTAGTTTTGGAGAAAAGATGTTTAAGAGGATCAAATTTAATGATAAAATGGATCTCAACATTCAAAAGATAATGCCTCAATTTTTGGGTCACAAAGACTAAAGCAAGGCACTATCTTTCTATCGAAGAATAATAGACTTTGTAATCTAGTAGAGTGCAGCTTATATAATAAACTAGACATTATCTACCATCCTTATCATATTGTGCCAATAAGGCTGCAAGAGCTTGAGGGGAAGTAGCAGTGTATAGAAGAAAAGGCCTAGTAGGATCAGCAGGTTGGAGAATAAGAGGATTGGCCAAATAGGTCTTTCGGTCTTCAAATGCTTGATGACAATCCGCATTCCATTGGAAAGTGATATTCTTTTTAAGAAATTGTTTGAAGGGAAAGGTACAATCTGCAAGTTGAGAAATGAGCCTACGAATAGCTTGGATCTTTCCTTGTTAAATTTTTAGTTGGGAAACATTCTTAGGAGGTGGCATGTTAACAATAGCATCTATCTTCTTTGTATCCACATCAACACCATGATGTGAAACTATGAATCCTAATATTTTTTCACTATCCACATCAAAAGCACATTTTCGGGGATTCAAACGCATGTTATACTTACAAATTCTCTCAAAGATATGATGGAGGATCTTAACATGACCTGTATGAAGAACTAATTTGACTAAGATGTCATCAACTTAATCTTATAAGGTTTTATGCATATAGTCATGGAAGATGAGAGTCATAGCACGTTGATAGGTTGTGTCTACTTTTTTCAATCCAAAAGGCATCACAATCCAACAAAACGTACCCCAAGGGGTGGTAAAACTAGTTTTATATTGATCTTGAGGATTAATGAATATTTGATTATATCCTAAGAAACCATCCATAAAGGATAATAAAGCATTCCCTACTACTGAATCCACTATCATATCGATATTCAGGAGAGGAAAGTCATCCTTTATAGAGACCTTGTTTAAATCACAAAAATTTGCACACATCCTATTCTTGTTTTCAGCTTTAGCCACAACCACAATGTTTGAAATCCATAGGGAATAATCGATAGGATGAATGAATCTGGCATCCAACTATTTTTGAATTTTAGCTTTAACAAGTAATGCCACTTTAGGGTGAATCTTTCGAATCTTTTGCTTCACAGGTTTAGCATCAGGAAGTAGGACAATGTTATGAGTGACAATCTCAGGATCTACGCTAGGCATGTCAAAATATATCCAAGCAAAGATCTCAAGGAATTCATGTAACAAATCAGCATACTATTTTTGCTCTTCTTCATCAAGACATTTCCCTATCTTGATGATTTTATCTTCAACACAAGGATCCATCTTGATATCAATGGTGTCATTTATTAGGAGATTGCTTTGTTGATGAGCATCTTTTAGTTGAGGAAATACTTTAACTATCTCATCATCATTTTTTTCTTTCCCAAAGTAAGCTTTCACATTTAGATAATAGGGAAAACTATAGTTATGGTGATAATGAGGAAGGTTGTTATAAGCTCCCAATAATTCAACTAAGGAATCATCGGTAGAAAAAACATCCAAGTCAAATACACAAGAAGGGTCACAATCAATATATTCTGGATATTTTAGTGAGAAAGAAGCAGAATTGACATTAACACTAATTGATGGTCTCTTAGAGGCTTTAGTACACTTGAAAGGATCATAACCAAGCCCAAATGTCATATCACAGAAGTTGTTTTCCAAGGGAACTTTAATCCCTTGTTCTTGAGCACCATATCCATTTTCATTATATCCACACCTAGCTAGGATGTAAAAACTAGGACCATAAAGGTTAGTCATTTTTGAAGAAGAAGGAGGATTTTCAAAAAGTGAAGGATCAAAATCCTCTAGATAGAAAACTAAGGGAGATGAAGTCTGAGAAGCCACCACAAAGTTATTACACAACGGCTCATATAAAGTAGATTTCTTTTTAGGTTCTTCTTCTTCCTTCGTCTTTTAGACCTTAGGTTCTCTAGGGGGAATTTTGTATTCCACTACAAAGGTAGCATTGAAATCAAGGGATCCCCAATCATCTTCTGCAAGAATCTTTGTAGGAGAGAAAGTCTTCTCAATCGTAGAGTCAAGCTCAAAAGACCCTTCCTCAATAACCTTAGGCCCACATGAGGAAGTATTGGGAATCGATCCAAATATAGGATATAGGTTTGATGAAATAGTTAAACTAATTGGAGTAGAATCTTTAGAGGAATTATCCAAGATAGTTGGGGAAGAATGGGTTGAAGAGGATTTAGAACTAGATGTTTGTAAACAAGCCTTGAATCTTGTGTCTCCTAACAAGGTGTATGTTGTATTGTTGTGAATGAACTTGATTTGCCTATGCAGTGTAGAGGGAAGAACTTGCATTCTATGAATACAAGGTCTCCCTAGTAACAATTTGTATGTCAACTCTTCAAACATGACATGGATAGGTGTAGGTAAATTAATAGGATCTACCTTTTAATAGGTAAGGTGATGATACCTAGTGAAGATTTAGCAACATTATCGAAGCCACGAATGGTGAGATAATCGGGCTTAATAAGAGATGTATCAACATCGATCCTATGCAATAAGTTAATGCTACAAACATTAAGGTCAGAACCATTGTCCACTAATGTTCATCTTATCACACTATCATTTATAATAACCATAATAATTAAGCGATCATATTGTTGTTGAACTTCACTAGAGGGTAGCTCATCTTGTGTAAGTTTGAAGAAAATCCCAAAGGGATATCTTGGTAGGAATAGCATTAAGTTGTTCGACAAGATCATATTCCTTACCAAGGGTTTGTGAAATGTGAGGTGCTTGAGGAAGAGTGGGTTGAGGATCAGGTAGAGGAGTTAGAACAACCAGAGGAGAGTTAGGTTTCCTATCATTTCTCATGTTATAGGTATGCCAAACTCCATTATAACTCTCCTTAGTTAGTTGTCTATTATATCTATAAGGACTCTTAGTGGGATTCCTTCATTTAACCATAATGATAGTCTTGTTTGGAGTGTTAAAGGAATCATGACAATATCCACCTTGAACCATGAAAAGAGTTTGATTAGGAAGACATGAAGTTGGAGAAGGAAAAGAACCTTGGACAACAAAAAGAGGTTTTCCATGTTCATTCACATTGATCATGCTAATTAACCTTTTAGATGCATTGTTATTCTTTGAAAGTTTAGGCAAAGACATAAAATCATCAAGGGAATCATCAAAGAAAGCATGTTCATAGTGATTGAAAGGCTTATCTTTGGATTATAAATAAGACATAACATGATAGAGGGAATCATGGGAGTCAACCATGTTACTATATCTAGTGGAGGAGTTGATAGGAATGTACCCATGAGAGGCATCATTTGACTTATCTTTCTCATCACCACAAAATCGCATAGCAACAAGGCTGATTATTTTTTGGTAAAATGAGGGTTTAGAAGGCTTAAGGTTCAAAAAACCATCTAGAGCTTCATCAAATTCATCCTTACTAAACTCATAATCAACAAAATTGCATACTTCATCAAAAGCATGAACATCTTGCAAATTGAAATCTGATATTTTGAAATAAAAATTGCATGAAACTTAAACACACAATGCAAAGAAAATGAAAGAAATGTATCTCTTTTTTTCTCTTTTACATTTGGAAAGAAAATGAAATAAAATAGATCTAGATCTAACAATGCAATGAAATGTAAATGAAATTGGATTCATGTCATGTTCACCAAATATGTGAAGGGGAAAAAGTGAGACTAAGTATGGAAACCCTAATCCCACTCTCATACACACTCATGTAATATGAAAGAGCCTAGGGAGGTAACAAAGATTAGATACTTCTTATGAGAAAGAGAGAGCCATGGATTACCCCTTAGGTTTTTTATTCCTTTGTTGTAAATGGGAGAGAGGAGTGATGCAAAATGCAATCTAACCTAGAAAGAAAGTAAGCAAGCAAACCCTAATCTGAGAATCTAGATCAAAGAAAAACTAATACACTGTTGCAAAGTATAGATTAGAAGGAAAAATGAGAGGTTCACCTATGTCTAAAATCTTAGCAGAAATGCCCAGGACCAGGGTGGCACGCCACTGTCCTGATTCTACAACTCTGGAGCTACAATTGACAAGAGGAATTCTAGAGCCTACAAAGTGTTGTTTTGCCAAGTCCTACAAACAGAGGGTAGGACCATGTCGCCCCACCACTATCCTAGGTAGGACCAGGGCCTCACATCCCTTGGGGTTTTTGTAAGATCTGCAACCCATAACTATCCCTGTGTGCTCTTCCAGTGACGCTCAGATCTAAACTTGTACCTCAAGATGAAAAAGAGGGTTTGGGTGGCTATATATGGTTTTGCCTTAGTCAAACCCCCGTGTTGGTGATTTCCACCTCCATGAATAACCGATAATGTACTAAAAATGTGTGTGCAAGATCTAAAGAATGAAGTAAACAACCAAGAGCAACCGTAAATAGTAAACCCTAATTACTTATAATTGACAAAGTAAATATTCTAAATCCACAATGCAAAGTGATCTAAAGCATGAATGTGAATCAAAATGATTCTTATGCAAAGACATCAAAACAACATGAAACCATACCCAACCCCAAGGGAGAGGTACAAGCCAATTGTTAGTCGGTGATCTCCTATTATTCTTCTACATCTTCAAAAGCCCCCAATTGATAAAAGTATGCTTGATGAATGTTTCATGGATGAATGTTGAATGTTTTTGAAGAATTCCAAGATCTACTCTTTCACTGCAAAGAAGGCTCTAATGCTCCAAAAACGTGTTCTTAGATTCTTAGAAGCAGACCCCTTCAAATGAAGAAAGAGAGCTCTTAAGTATGAAACCCGAGATCTTAATTTCATGTTTAGGCTGACCTTGGATTTGAATTTCCCACTGATATTTTGGGGTTAATCATTATTATATCATAGGATTGTGCTCCCAAAATTTTGGGGAAAAAGTTGCACACCATGTGCATTCCCGCCACAGTCTGACCAACTTTTCACCAAATTTTTGGGGCCGTTAGATATGAAAATATTAGAGCGCATCCCAAAGTTACAGCTGATTTTGAGATGTTTTTGTAGATGTATAAAAATGACCATATTCCTAAATGAATATTTAATGTTCATTTTATTCTCATTTCTCTATTTAGTTAAATCTAATTTAATTAAATCATCCACATTCCTCTATTTAATTAAATAAATTATTCAATTTATTTATTTAAATTCACTTAAGCCTATTATATAATTTTATTTAATTAAATCCTTTCTCTCTATTTTTAATTAAATAGTTCACCCCAAATAAATAAATCTAATTTATTTAAATTCCCCACTTACAACCAAATTAAAATAAAGCAATTTATTTTAATTAAATACTATTATCCCTCACCCACTTGCATTTTCCTACATCTCCCACTTGCCTCCTAACCCTCTTCCTAAAGTATTCTAGAACCTATCTAATCCTAATCAAATATCCTAAACCTTTCAATAATCCCCTTTCCCGAAATTTGAGTATGTCGCTTCTCAAAATTGGAGGAAATTCTTCCAAAGGCATTAAAGCCTTTATGCCTTCAACAAGCTAACTTGTTGAATACCCCCAAATTTGGAAGGACTCTTACAAATCTGTCCCCAAAGTCTTTCAAACCATTAATGGTTAACTAACCTCTCGCATGGTTAGAGACTTTTTGCCTAACTCAACCTTCATCTAACCCAGGTGTCTCATCAAGCACTCATGGCTTTACCCTTGGTTATCCCTTTAACCCTTGGGTAAAATATTTTTCCATTGGATAAATCTAACCTAACCTTAACCCTTACCTCCTAAGGTAACCTTCATGTCCTCTAAAGCATTTAATGCTTCTTACATCTCCTCTCAGTCAATCTCTTGTTGACAATTGTCACCATTTCATTGGTGAGAATTGAAAACATGGATTGATAACTTTCAATCCTAACCATTGATTAGATCATTCAATCCTAACCATCCATTGCCATGTTTCTTCTATAAATAGAGCTCTCATCCCTCCATTTTATCATCCAAGTCTTTAGCATCATACTTATACTCAATTTTAGCAAGCATTTAGCCTCTCTATGCAATAGAAATAAATCTAATAATCATTTTAGAGAATTTCTATCATCTTAGCTTAAATCATATAACTAGTATATCATGTTAGGATAGTATTTTTACTAACCTTGTCATCTTATCATCTAGTTTAGTTTATTTGTTAGAATCATGAATAAATAGTATGCATTCATACTAAATTTGATCTAAAGCATCCCTCGTTCTTACACTTTTCATCACTAAGTCACTTTGTTCAGTGATCTGAGAGCAAAGGCATTGGCTTGAGGGACCTTGTGAGATAGAGAACCATGGAACACTCCTTGGTAAGTTGAGCTATTCCTCGTGGCTCCATAACTTGCACCAAGAGTCCCATGGGTGTGTGGGCAAGTCTTTGAATATTTTCACAATTTAAGTTTCATTGAACCACTTTTCCTAAATACATTTCTAGCACCCACCGTGGGGCCTAACCCCATTCATCAAATTGGTTTTTGAATATGACCAGCTTTGTAGGTATGTGGGAAATGAGAATCGATGCATAGGGAATCTTTGATAGCGCATCTGGTTAAAACTTCAATGCATCTGATCTACTGTTCAATGCGTTAGACTCATTACTTAGCATGTGGGAACCCTTACTTAGCGCATAGAGTTTTTAATCTTTCTTGTACCTTTCAGCGCGGAAATTTAACAGTGCAGCGCATTTGGAAAACAACTTAGCACATCCATTCTATCTGATAGCGCATCTGGGTCATTTTGTAGTGCATACAGTGTATTCTGTAGCACATCACAAATAGAGGGCAAGAAATAATTTGTAACAGAGACATCGAGAATTAGACTTGTGGAAGTCCACAAAACCATTCTTTTTGCTAATTGACTAACTGGTTTTCTGCAGGTTTAGGTTTTAATTTACTTAAGCATTAAATTAGTTTAATTTTTCTACTAGCTTTTGCTAAGTTAGTTTAAAAAGTAAAATTTATTTCATTTCTTGTTTAAAATTGAACTCACATTTCATTTTGGTCACCTAAAAAGAACAACAAGAAGAATCTTTCTTGCTTTCTTAAGAGATAATTTTCCTTTGGGCATTTAAAAAGAACCAACAAACTTTCATTTTTGCAAAGGAGCTTTAAAAAGAACCTCACCATCCTTTGCTGTTTGAAAGGATCAACTTTAATTTTTTCAAGAAAAAAAAAGGAACCTCACTTGTCCAATTTACGCAAAGTAAAAGAGGGAAGTTCTTCCCCTTTGTCGATTTTCTATTGTTGACCAAAAATTGAAATTTTGCTTTGTTGACCATGTTTCTTTACTAGAATAGACAATCACTGATTTGAGGGAATAAAATAAACACCATGTTTTTGTGGAGCAATATCTCCATGTAGGCTTTAACAAATCATTGCGATAAAAGGCTAAAAGGAACACTTATGTGCATTGCTTCGAAAGTGGAAGGTATATGCTTTCCCCTTAACTGGCTGATCAAAAAGTCAAACCACTCTTACATTTTTAGTATTTTTAAGCATTAAATCCTTTAGTAGGCCTGTCCTCCTGAGGAGTTAACAACTCTTAAAGCCATTCTTTGGCCGGTGTGAGGGGAATGACCTAAGTGGGGAACAAATTTTAAGCCAAGTGTTCCAACCCACTATAATCAAAAGTGCAAAGTGATGAAAGTCCTTTTCAATGGTTGTGTGCAGCAATTAGCCTTCCTCCAATATCTTTACGATACGTAAATCCTTTGTTCTAAAGGTTGGGAAGCCTCCTAAGGGAGTTTATCATGGACAACTGAACAGGAAGCCTAATTATGAACTTTAGCATTAGATACTTTGACCCGAGTCAGTATCCAAACATTTGCAGTATCATAGTGCAAGGGTGGGGAAGACTCTGCCCCCAAGATTACTCACCATATATTTCCCAAGATAGCTACTCAATTGTGAAGCAATTCACTTTGAGTTAATTTCTAGCAAAAGGCAAAAAAATGGGCGCCCCCTAGGGGGTGACAAGGTTGTTTGAGCTAACGGAGTATCAAGACTAGTGAGCTATGGTATTGTCAATGACCCTTGAATAAAGAGTCTAATTGAATTGTATTTTCTGTATCAAAACCTGTTAAAACACTAGGATTTGAATACATCCTTGTAGAACATACACTCATTGTTTAGACTAAGAAAAATGGTTATCTCTTTTGTGTTGTGCTTTCATTTCTTACTTCAGAAAATCATCCATCATAGTTAAGGACAAAGTTCAAAAATCATAGAAAACCACCAAGTCAAACTACCAGGGCAATTTACCGCGTAAGAGCAACATCTTAGCGCTTTGGAACCATATATTAGTGCATCCAAGCTTCAACATAGCGCATCAGTTCTAAACTTTATCGCATAAACAATCCCAGCATTTAATAGTTCAAACCTTAGCGATTTCTGAAAACATTCTAGCGCATTGGAGCAACAGCTTAGTGCATCAAGATCAAACATTAGCACATTAAGATCAATAGTTAGTGCATTAATAGGACATATTAGTGCATAGATTTTCAAACCAAACCAAAATCAAATAGTTCAAGTTAGTGCATCAGAAAGGCATCTTAGCGTGTTGAGATCATTCTCTAGCGCGTTGAGGGTTTTTGGTAGTGCATTGGGTTTCTGGCTTAGCGCATAGCCAAAACTAAGAAAACAGAGGGCAAAACAGAAACTATTTTTGAAAATTTTGAAAGTAGTTTACAAAGCCCTTTTTCGTCACTTGGACTCCATCAGACAGAAAATCAAAATTAGAGTATCAAAACTACTCCAAAAGCAAGTTCTCCTTAAAATGAAGTTGTCAAAAGCCAAAAACTAGTCAAAGGATTAACACATCTTTCCTATCAGAATCAGGTAACACCATCACACATATCAAAAGGTCCTCCAAACAAATGGATTTTATCCCAAAAACATACTTGTTTCAAACTCCAAGTTGTCAAATCGAGTTTCTATATCGAGAAACCTCTTATCCCATAACATTTGACACACTTTGTCATGAGGGGGCATCTAAACCTTCATTTGATAGAACTAAAAATTGAAGTTTTCAAACAAGATATCTGAATCCAAAACAAATCAAAGGAAACCATTGATCACCTGTGCATGACTAATCCTCATATTCTGAGAAGAAAGAGTATTTATCACAACACTAAGTTGAGGAAACAGCAACCCAGTTCTCTGAGACTTGCTAAACGGGATAGGTTTTTATACATCAATTTCCAACTCTTAAAATATCATCGAACATTCCTCTGTCATATGTGCTTGTATCTTCAAGACAAAACAAATGAATTTGGCGAGGAATCATTCAGGAGTAGAGCATTCTATCAAAAATCAGCATTCAACCAACGCCTAAATCAAGGAGGAAAGATCAATCCAACTTTCTTCCTAGAAGTTTGCATCACCTACAAGACACCTCAAGTAGAGCCACAAACACTTGAATGAGACCCAGAACAGGAATTCGTTCCCTTCATCACAGAGAGTTTCTACTAGATCCCCTCTATCACTTGCTCTCAATGAAACAAACAAAGTGAAACACAACCAGAGTCTAGTATGGGGTGACGATTATCAAATCCCTTTGACTATCCAAATCTAGAAGACATGGATATCATTGAAGAACTCCTTCAAGAATGCCAACAAAGTGCCTCATTCCAAAGACTCATGGAAAGACTCATAGAGGCTGACAAAGAAAAATATCTACTCATGCTCGCAAACAAAGGAGTTACGATTCTAGAAGAATTGATTCAAACACTTTTAGAATAAGGTCTCACCTCTATACTTATTAAGAACAACAAAGAGAAGAAGACCCAGGTGACCTTGAGCAAAACATCCCTAAGCAAAACATACCCGAGCAAAATGTCCTTGAGCAAAACATACCGCTGCACATGCCATTCCAACCTAGAAACAATGAGAGGGAATAACTCTTCCCTCGGCAAACAAATGTGCCCTTGATTGCTCTTACATAGAAAATACAAATGCTGCAAAAACAAACGCAAGACATGCAACAAGGATCAACAATACGGTATTTCTCGAATGAAATTTGTCCTTATCCTTTTGACAGAAGGTTAAACATGGTACCTTTTCCCCCAAATTCGATAAATATTATGGGAAAACTGATCCTCGTGATCATGTCTGGGAATTTTGTACCATGAGCCTAGAATTTGCCCATGATGACACTTATTTAATGCAATTATATCCAAGAATCTTGGGCAGGCAAACCATGGAATGGTTATCCAAAATCACACCTCCTGTTAGATCCTTTGATGAGTTAGTCAACAAATTCATAACTCAATATTCCTACAACATTCAACAAGCCATCACCATGCTAGATGTCTGCAATACCATATAGAAAAGTAATAAAACATTCATGGTATTCCTTCAATGTTGGCGATGAATGGTCTCAAGATATCCTCGAGATGTGCTTGAAAAGGAAAAGATGGAAATTTTCATCGACAATTTAAATAGAGAGATGAGTTACATACTCAAACTCCAATGCATACCATCTTTTGCTAAATTGATTGAAAATGGCATCCAAGTAGAGGAGGCATGTGTCAAGAAAGGAACATTGAAATTTCTCAAAGAAGGGACGAATTCATCCAACTCAAATTACAATAACCAAAACAACAACAACTTAGACAAATCCAAGTTCTGGACCAGAAAAAAAATACTCGAAATGAAGGAGGAAACGAAACTAATGATGTGAAGTCCAAACAACCAATGTTAGCTTTATCAGGTAATTCTCAGGCTACCCAGAATCAAAAAGGTACTAACCAAGGTACTAACACTTATGCACCAACTACCAATCAAGATCATCTTAACACAAACAACACCAACAATACCCAAGACAATAGCACCAATCGAGGACCTAATATAAACTCACGAGGTAACACCAACAACTTTACAAAATGTGTCTACACACTATTAGGGAAATCATTGGAGTCAGCATTTAGAGAGCTCCTGGCAAACAAAATTATCTCCTTACCAACAATCAACAACTTTGAACCACAAATCAAACCACCTTGGTGGAATGACTGACACTTTTGTGATTTTCATCGAAACAAAGGACATCAAACAAATGATTGCATGAGATTGAAAAATATTGTTCAAGACATGATTGATAGAGGTGATTCAACAATTGATGGTCTTAAGACAAATGGTGATCATGGTTCCTTTAATAATCCTCTTCCAAACTACAACAAAAATGGAGCTTCGACCTCAAACAATACACATGGAGCTTGTATCAATCACATATATAATAACACCATCAATAATATATCAACCAATGACAATCAAGTAAATATCATTACAATCAAGGACAAATGTGAACATGAATCAATCAATGTAACCACTAGAGCTCAAAAATATGTCTTTAAGGGACATACGTCAGTAGGAAACACCATACCCAAGATTCAATATGACCTAGTCAGTCAACTATGCAAAACTCCTACTCAGATATCTATATTTGAGTTGCTGAAACTTTCACCAAAACACAAGGACATCTTGGAACAAGCACTATTGGAAACAAATGTACCCCAAGATCTAGATACTAACAAATTCCAAGCCATGGTAGCTCACATGACAGGGCCTCATAATCTCACCTTTTCTTAGCAGGATAATATTTCATTAAGCCATCCACACAATACTCCACTCCACATTGAGGTCTTGGTCTACAAACATCAAGTCAAAAGATTATTAATAGATGGAGGAGATGGACTCAATATCTGTACCTTAAATCTTATCCATGCACTAGGCTTCTCCGAGTAGTCTATTAATCCATGCAAAAAGATCACTATCAAAGCATATGATGATGAAGAACGCTCATCCAAAGGAATAGTGGTGTTGCCAATTCAAGTGGGACCAATACAAAGGGACACTATGTGACATGTCTTAGACATAGACCTCACATATAATATCTTATTGGGTCGACCTTGGATGCATGAAATGCAAGCAATACCTTCAACTTATCACCAGTGCATTAAGTTCCCCTACAATGGACAAGAGATTTCTATATCGGTAGATCACAACCCTTTTCAACATTGTAATACTATGGGGGCAGCCCAAGATAGTTCAGTTCCCCATAACAGAGAAAAAAAAATTTCCTTGGCACTAGATCTTCAGCAAGAAAAGCATAAATCTCTATCTATGGATCTCAAATAGAAAATGAAAATCAAGGAACAATGCATGGGAGAATACTCTTTGGAACCCTTGTGTCTAACCAACTTACTAGCATCACCTAAATCTCATGGGTTACCTTCAGTATCAACACATCAAGAAACACAACCCATCACCAAGCTTGATGGCAAATTCATTCAACTAGGCACACTAGCACATGAATCAGAAGAAAAGGGCATCCTTAGTTGGCTATACAAGGATGAGGAAGAAGACAGAGCAGCTACTATGGAAGTAGCTATACCAACATAGATATATGGAAAAGGCTACCTAATCATGCAATAGATGGGATACAATGGCAAAGGACCTATTGGCAAGCGTCAAGAAGGTTTGACATAACCATTAGATCCTCCTTCACAATTTTGTAAAGACAAAAAAGGATTGGGCTATGAATACACTCTACCACCAAAGAAGACACCAAGCAAATACCAAAAACCTTAGTGGAAGGAAAAGAAGAAATACAAGGAATACTCATGGCAGGAGGCACTATTTGAATCAACAATAGGAATACGAAAGGAACCTGAATACCATGAAAAAGAGAAACAACATGTGGAGTCATCCATTCAAACAGAAGAAACACCTTGTGCAGAAGTACATCATGTTCAAGAACCTGTTTCAAACAAAGTAGAATCACCCCCTAATAACATCATTCCTCCTTGAGGAGAGATAGTATATGAGTAGATGCAAAGAGTAGAAGCAAGATCTGATACAGAATTAGAGAAAACTATCAGACTAGTATCAATCATCAAGGACCTGTTTTCACCCTACAACATACTAGTCCACAGCATTGCAAGAATCTGGGATAATACCTATGAGACTGATTCAAATGAATATGAATGGGGTAGTTATTCCAATGTTACTAAAGATATTGCTGAAAATGGCAGTGATACACCCATTTCTCAAGAAGAACAAGGCACAAAACCTAGACTACTTGAATCTGGTCCACAAAATATCAATGACGCCAAGGAAAACAAGCAGCGACATTATGAGCAAGTCTACACAGAAGATGATACCATTGAAGACCTCGACAAAATCATTAACTTATTCAATATCCCGGCCAACCATGATGATACCTCCATCCTAACACTTACAGCACCTGAACTCAACCCACCCAATGACTCTTTACCATTTATCTTTCCTAACCTCATAAACTGGGATGAACCTGAAAATCATGACATACCAATTTTTCCAAATGCTGATTCCATTATCCATTACTTATGTACTGTCAACTTGGAAATAGACTCTACCAGTGAATAAGGTAATGAAATTTGCAATCAGTGGAGTGCCAAGTCTATCAGTCACAAAAATGAATGAAATAAAGGATCTATTGCTGAAGACCAATCAATGGCAACACTAGATCACAAAAAAGTAAAAATAAAGGACACATCTGCAGGTGAAAATGTTTTTAAGGCACCTAAAGATGGGATACTTGACACTCTTCCTAAATATTATCAGGAGTGATCACCCATATTGATCTACTCAATCAATCAACATTGGTACAACAGAGGCAGCAAAAAACATAAACCTAGAAGAATCTCTGACAGAGGAAGAAAAATTAGAGTTTATCCACTTCTTCAAAGAAAAGAAAATCAATTTTGCTTGGTCATATGTAGATATGCCTAAGATTGATCCACACTTAATCATGCATCACTTGTCCATTGCTTCAGGAGCCAAGCTAGTTAAGCAAAAATTGAGAAAGATGAATACACATGTAGCACTCATGGTCAAAGCTGAGCTAAAGAAACTATTAGACATCGGATTTATTCAACCTATCAACTATGTTGAATGGATTTCCAGCATTGTGGCAATTTCAAAACTAGATGGTAGCATCAGTATATGCACCGATTTTAGAGATGTCAACAAAGCCTATCCAAAGGATGGCTTTCCTTTGCCAAGTATCGACATAATTGTAGACCTCATAGCAGGCCATGCAATGCTATCACTAATGGATGGTTTTTTTGGCTATAATCAAATCAGGATAGCTTCAGAAGATCAAGATAAAACAATGTTTACCTTTCCTTGGGAAACATACTGTTGGAATGTCATGTCATTTGGATTAAAGAATGCTAGGGCAACTTATCAATGAGAAATGACAATAATCTTTCATGACATGATGCATACCTTCATGGATGACTATGTGGATGATTTACTAGCTAAGTCATTTACCCAAGCAGAACATCTAAGCGTCTTAGAAAAGATTTTTGACAAATTGGAAAAATTTTAGGTCAGGCTCAACCCTAAGAAGTGTGTCTTTGGGGTTACATCAGGCAAATTATTAGGCTACATAGCCTCAGAAAAAGGCATTGAAGTAGATCCAGCAAAGGTACAAACCATCATGGAGATGCCACCACCTAAGAACATTGGTCAACTTAGATCCTTGCAAGGACATCTCCATTCAATCAAGTGATTCATCACTCAACTAGTAGATAAAATTCTACCATTCAATCATTTTCTACATAAGAATGTACCATTCAGATGGGAGACCAAATGTGCAGAATCATTCTACCAAATCAAGCAATATCTAATTAACCTGCCAGTTCTAGTACCACCCATAGTAGGGAAGCCACTTATTCTCTACATATCAACAACATACATATCACTGGGGGCACTGTTAGCACAAGAAAATCAAGAAGGCAAGGAATGAGCTATCTATTACATCAGTAGAACTTTGAATGGATATGAGCTCAATTATACATTCATTGAGAAAGCTTGTCGAATAGTGGTATTTGCTTCTCAAAAGTTCTGACACTACATGCTAGCTCATATAATCAAGCTAGTAGAAAAAATTGACCCTCTAAAATACTTGCTCAGCAAAGCAACTCTCATTGGTAGATTAGCTAAATGGGTAATGATTCTTAGTGAATTTGATATCCACTACACAGAGCGTCGAGCTATCAAAGGATAGGTAATTGCAGATCAATTAGCCAATGCATTGCTACCAAATAAACAACCAATGAAGATCAAATTTCTTGATAGGGATGTTCTTACTCTTAACAACAAGCAATGGACCCTATACTTTGATGGATCCTACACTCAACATGGCTCAGGTGTTGGCATTCTGTTCATCACTCCTAACAGACACACCATACTGAGATCATATAGGCTAATGTTTCCATGCACAAATAACATTGCTGAATATGAGGCACTAGTTAGAGGGATCAAAATGGTCATGGGATAGAGAATCACAAAATTAAAAATCTACGAAGATTCACAACTAGTCATAAATCAGATCAACAATGACTATCAAACAAAAGATGACAACTTGCTACCATACAAATGAATGGTGGATGATTTCAAACAATATTTTGTACACATCACCTTCAAGCAAATACCTAGGCTGGACAATAGAGCAGCCGATGCAATGGCTACTATTGCTTCACTGCTACAAATTCTAGAACAACAGAGTCATTACGAGTTTCTGATAGAGCAACTATTCTCCCCAGCCTATGACCATTCTGCATCCAATGTTATGTATGCCTTAACCAGTTCAGACTCTCTATTATACAAAACAATATATGACTATCTCAAAACCAATACCCTACCCATTGACTTATCTCGAAACCAAAAATGCAACTTTATCCGGCAAGCCACCCATTAAACTCTCACTACTAATAATTTGTATCGTCGAGGTCTAGATGGTACTCTTCTTCATTGCCTTGATCGTAATGAACCTGACTCTGCTTCATAAGAGCTTCACAAAGGTATCTGTGGCACACATTCAAGTGGTCCTACTCTTGCTAAAAAAATTCTACGAATGGGATATTACTGGCTAACAATGGAAAATAATTCTTATCATTTTGCAAAGAAATATCCTAAATGCCAAATCCATGGCAATCTTATACATGCACCAGCACAGGAACTGTAGCCATTCACAACATTCTGGCCTTTTTGCCAGTGGGGATTGGACTTAGTGGGTAAAATACACCCTTCATCTTCAAATGGACATAATTTCATTATCACTATTACAGAATACTTTACCAAATGGATTGAAGCGGTCCCCATGACCACAATAATTGGAAAACAACTTGCTTCTTTCATTCTTAATTATCTGATCTGCAGATATGGCATTCCAAGTTCCATCATCATAGATAATGGATGACCTTTCAAAAACTAGGATGTGCGAGAACTATGTAAACGATTCAAGATCCATCATTGTTTCTCTATGTTAGGGTTCCCATAGATACTAAGAGGGGGGGTGAATCAGTATCTGATTGGTAATGTAATTTTCTTAAAATTGAATATGCAGAACATAAAGTAACAGTATACTAGTATGCAAGAATTAATGTAAATAACAGAATCAAAAACATCCACATGAAAAGAACACCATAACACAAGATGTTTAACGAGGAAACCCGGTGTGGGAAAAACCTCGGTGGGATTTGTGACCCACAATATTCACTTACTGGACAATAAGAGAATATTACTTACAATAGGGGCCTGTACATGCAGGAAGGCCAACTGCCTAGAGAACACTGCTCAATAAGAAGTCACACTAACTTACAATGAGGATTTATACAAATCCAATATTCTGTACTGCTTTACAATAGCATCATCAATGCCAGATTCAGTACCGGTTCTTGCTCTGTTCTTTACATATACCATTGACCTATATTTCGCACATTAGGTCTGCTTTATAATTTTCTTTATCCTTCCTATCCATATCCTACAAATGTCTACAATGATCTCTTTTATATACAAGAGTCATTTTACAATTTGCCAAGTTAGCTTACAATAATAAACAAAATATTACATATCAAAAATTCTTGTTAGCCTCTATGTCGATATACATATTTTCTTCTATGCCGATGTACATCTTCTGTGCCAGTGCCGGTGTAGAGTGATCTTGCTGATGCCGGTGCGCTATCTTGCTTGAATAATATTTTGTTGATAGAATGTCTTGTCGGTGCCTTAGGACTGCAAGGTTGCCATCAATGACAAAACCTTCAATCATATACAATTTATCATTGGAGTGTCCATATGCCAACACTCTACACCTTACTACCCACAGGGGAATGGTCAAGCTAAGGCATCTAACAAAACAATATTGAAAATCCTCAAGAAAGCAATAAATGATGCAGGAAAAGATTGGCACGTACAACTCAATCCAGCACTTTGGGCACATCTACAAGAGCTATGCCATATTCATTGGTGTATGGATCCAAAGCAATTTTTCCCTTGGAGGTAGAAATCCCATCTCTTAGAGTATCTTTGAAATGCCTCATTCCAGATGAAGAGTATCGAGTCAACCGAATGCAAGAGATAGAACTTCTAGATGAAAAGTGACAACATGCCTACAATCACCTCAAAGCATATCAACAATGCATGTGCTGAAGCTACAATCACAAGGTCATCCCTAGGATTTTTAAAATTGGTGATCTAGTACTCAAAGAAAATCCTAGAAATCAATAGGATTAGGAAAAGAAATGAAAGTTTGAACCTAACTGGTTAGGTCCCTATGTCATCATATCAGCCTATGGATCAAGCGCCTACAAGCTAAGAAGTTCAGAAGGAGATGTGCTCGATGAACCAACTAATAGCATCCATTTGAAGAAATACTATACTTGAGCAGTCTAATGCACAAAAAAGTCAAAAAATTAAAAAAAATCAAAAACCACAAAAAAATCAAAAAATAAAAAAAAGCAAATAAAAAGGTACAATAAAAACAACTGGTGAAAACCTAGCAATAGATGCTATTGTGAGAGGACAACTCCTCTATCTATCTTTACTCTCAAACTTTTATATCCATAGTCAAGTACTATCAGTCATCACCCAACACTTTATCAAAGCAATATTATCTAGGATATACTTAGCATAGTCACTATCTTGGTTTATCCGAAAATCATTTCATCATATCCCACCATGGCTTGGTAATCATTGTGCATATCCATGTCAGGAGGTAACTTTAGCTAGGGGCAACATTGATCAACATTTTGTTCTAAATCAAAACTTGCAGCAGACTAAGAGCATCATGTCTAGCAAACAAATCAACAATCACGGGAACAAACATTGATCACTTAAAATGATTCACAAGACATGATGGATGATTTTCTGAAGTATAAAATGTTTGCATCTCGCATGAAGTTTTGACTATTTTTGCCCTTAAACATTTTTTTGAACTATTGGATCCTCTACATTTTCTCAAACAATGCATCAAGCTAGAGAAAGTAGTGGGGGCTCCAATTTTTATTAGTTTTCTATCTGTGACGTGATCACTTGTACTGTGCAAATATTTGTCTCGAGACATGATTCAAGGCATATCACTGAAGCCATGGTTCCACTTTATGCATACAACTGGTTTAATCTTGTCTGTTTATATGCAAGCCGCACTCAGGTCATCCTAGTTCAATTATACCTCGATGCTTGTGCCATCTTTCAAAATCAAAAATCATGTAAATTTTTCTCAGGTCATTATGGTTCAATTATACCATTATGCTTGTATAAATTTTCAACATATCCCAGCAAATCAATGCTCAAATAATGATAACCACAAAGAAAGCAAAAACATGTGACTATACAGGAATGACAAATGAAAAAATGAGGATGATCAATTAGTTGCATATCATTTTATAATTAGTTGCATATCATTTTACAAATAGTTGCACATCATCATCATTATCATACATCTCATTTTCAAGATTCATCTCATAGCATATCATTATCATACATCTCATTTTCAAGATACATCTCACAACATATCATTATCATACATCTCATTTTCAAGATACATCTCATAGCATATCATTATCATACATCTCATTTTCAAGATACATCTCACAATAGATCCTGACGAGTGAGATCGGTCACGCCTCTACACTTTGTCCTCGAACCAGTCTCCCTGGATCGATTGGATCTCATCGCCATGAAACTAGGGACTCTGGACTCCCTGGGAACAAGATCCTCACAATATCATCGATAATACTCACTCTCCTTATATATACATATATATATATATATATAGGCTGTATACTACATCTCTCTCAGTATGTCTCTCATCGAGCCACCATTCACCGCTCTCTCTAAACTATCTACTCGCGCCTTCGCTTGACCCAAGCTCTCCAAAATGGTATCACGCTCAGCAGTCAACTACGTAATCTGATGCGGATGTGGATGCTGACAACTATAAGGATCTAATCTAAGCATCCTCATGGTGCATAGGAATTTGAATGTGTAGGGGTACTTGTGTCATGGTACCCCCTGTCCCTCTCCCTATCCTCGGCGCTGGTGGGGGTAAAACATCTGACCTCCTCCTCTGGATCGGCTGCCTAAAATCATCTATCCAACCCACAACTGCTATCACCTCTCCTACTCACCCACCACTCTCAGCTCCAATCACTAAACCTCCTGTGCCTCTATCCTCCACTACCCACAACATTATTCTCTCAACTCGTATCCCTCTACCCCCACTACCTCCACCTCTATCTCCTCTCATCCCCCGATCTCCTCTCCCTCTATCTCCATGCTGACCTTGGCCACCTCCTCCACCATCCCCACCTCCCTCGTAAAGCTGCTCTCCCTCCTCTCTCCGTCTCCCTAGCCTCTCGGGATGCTCATCCTCATCATCATCAAAAGAGAGAATCATCTCTACTAGATCTGATATCCTAGCCACTGCATGAGCCACAAACAGTGCTGCGAACTCATTAGTCATCCCCACATCCACTATCTCGTAGGCATAGTCCCATATCTGGCCAGCTAGGTGCATGTACTCCTCAACCACCACAACACTATCAATGGTGGGTCTCCACTCTAGCACATCGTGCCTCCATCGATCATACAAGCATGCTCCCTATGGTATCCCCTATTATTGTCCATACTGCCACAAAACTAGGCTGTGCAGAAATCTCTCAATAACAAAGGGCATTCACCCTATCAAAAATCAGGACATGTAGACATAAGGTATCTCCATCCCATCCTGTACCCACACCTCACAATCCATATACCCTCTCCAGACGACCATGTCAATATCATTAGGCACTCACCTCCAATGCTCTAGTTTCCCCAGCTTACATTGGACAACTATCCCCTGATATCCATAGGCATAAGCACACCCAATAGGCCTATCTCTATCTACAAGTGGCCTCGCTATGGGAATATGCTCCCACACCCACACCTATAGCAATGTAACCCCAACTGATAGACTCCCATATCCCAAGTAAACCACCTGATGTAGGTCCCTGTATAAGTGGGTGAACATAGCAGACCCCCATGCAAATCGGTGACCCTATGTCACCATGTCCTCCAAGACCAACCCCCATCCTACTGCCAGTCCCTTTGAACTACAGTCGACACATAAGAAGCCACCTATAAATCCTACCAGCACTGATGGTAGAGGAGCATAATCCAAATCAATAAACTCATATGCACAAATATGCTCATCATACAAAATTCAATGAAGAGCCTCTATCTCACCCTCCTCAATCTTCTCATATGTCAATAGAGCACCTACCATAGGAATCCACAAAAATATGGTAGCAATCCTCAGGTGTCACTGTAATCTTACCTGTCACCAAATGAAAGGTGTTGGTGTGACTATGCCACCTCTCAGCCAAAGCTGTCAATAAACCCCGGTTAATGATATACCTAGGCATCTCTAACAAAGAGGATAGTCCACATCTCTCAATGATGTCCCTGCTTGCCTGTGTTAGTCGTGGTATCAAAGACCATGGTCTTGGAAATTGCTCTCATGATTGCACAACCCCAAGCCCCTCTTGTCACAAACAAAACATGTCCAATATAAGTTTCCTCATCAAATCAAAATTCATATCAAAATCAAATTCATATCAACTTGAAACATTGAAAATCTAATCAAGTTCCACATCAAATCAATCCATATCAATACTAGATCATTTCAACTTGAAACACCACAAATCAAATCAAGTTATCTATCAAATCCATATCAGCTTGAAAAACAACTCAAGTTTCACATCCATATCAGCTTGAAAAACAACTCAAGTTTCACATCCATATCAGCTTGAAAAACAACTCAAGTTTCACAACCATATCAACTTGAAAAACAACTTAAATTTCCCATTCATATCAACTTGAAACAATGCATATCAAATCAAGTTCATATCAAATCAACTCCATATCAAAATTCATATCAACATCAACTTGAAACATTGAAAATCAAATGAAGTTATCTATCAAAAATTCAAATCAAAGTACCATATCAGAACTCATATTAGACAATTTATAAAAACAACACACAGTAGGCACGCAGACTGACTATTGCACCCATTCTGGAAAAACTAGCAAACATCTACCTATCTACATTTATCTCATCATCCCTCCCAAAATCCTATATTCTCTAACATTTTCTTCCTACACACTAAAAATGTTTATCCATGTGCTACGCTGTGTTAGGAATCCCACAAATACTTAGAGGGGGGGCTGAATCAGTATCAAAACAGTTATAAGATTTTCTTGACTTAAATCATGTAAAGCATATCAATACTGTATACTGGTAAACAAAGAAATAATGCAATAAACAGAGATATTAACAACCACATGAAAAACACACCATAACACAGTAGTTTAATGAGAAAACCTAGTGTGGGAAAAACCTCAGTGGGATTTGTGACCCACAATATTCACTTACTGGCCAATAAGAGAATATTACTGCTACAAGAGGGGCCTGCACATGCAAGAAAGCCAAGTGCCTAAAGCTCACTGCTCAATTACAAAATGTGAAGTCTCACCGACTTACAAAATGGATTATATAAATCCAATGTCTTGTACTACTTCAAAATAACATCTGCTATGCCAGATCAAGTACCAGTTTATAGCTCCGCTTCATACATAAACCCTTAACCTATAATTCGCATAATAGGTCTGCCTTATTTTGCCTATATCTTTTCTTCCATCTATATCTATCTCTTACAAAATGTTCTACAATGATCTCTTATATATATATGAGTCATTTTACAACTTGCCAAGCTGGCTTACAATGATTTTACAATAATTAACAAAATATATTACAAATAAAATTCCTATCGGCTTTTGTGCCAGTATGCTTCCTTTTACTATCGGTGGTCTCTGTGCCGGTGTAGAGTCTGTCTTTTCTAGTGCCGGTAAATTTTCTTGCTGGTGTCATAGGATTGTAAGGTTGTCATCAATGACAAAACCTTCAATCACCTACAATATCTCATTGGAGTATACATTTGCCAACAATCTCCCCCTTTGGCATTGATGGCAACAATCATGAGAAAAATCCAAAAATTGTTATCCAAAAGTGTCTACCGGAATTGTATTACCAAAAATTTGTGTACCAAAAGAATATGCGCTCCTCCTGAGATGATGAGTCATTTGCTGGTTATTTTTCTCATTCCACTACTCCCCCTTTGGCATTAATGACAAAGGTTGGCAAAGTGTCAATTGAGTGTGTTTTCTCGTTTCATCCTTGTAACCAGTTGGTTACAATCTGAAAAAGATCTGCCAAAACCAGATTCAAGCTCTCAATGAACTTTTTGCTATCTTTTATTGCGGCCTCAATCCTCTAAACTGTACTAGTGAGGTGTTGCATTTTCTCTACCGGTGTTTTCTATCCTTGAATCAAAGCATCAGATATTTCTTTTCTTAGGGAGGCGAGGTAATCCAATTTTGGACTAAGTCTCCATTGCAGATCTTTAGCCTTTCCTTTTATTCTTTCCTTCTCTCTTTCTTTCCTTCTCTCTTTCCAACTTTAGTAGTTCTTCCTCAAAACCTATTCTCTGCTCAAAAATTGATAATGAAATAGATGAATCAATGAAATTATCAGCTAGTTGATTTATTTCCTCCTATATATTGCTGATTTTCTTGTCTATATCAACTATCAAAAAGTTAGTTTTACATGTATCCCTGTACAAAGTTTTAAATTCCTTCAATGTACAACATAGTTCTGGTAAAAGTGTGTCAAATTGCCTTGTACACTTCTTTATTTCCTCCTCAAAGAATTTTTGTTTTTCTTTCTGTAGTCTCTCCTTGAATGCTTCCTATTTTATTTGTTCAGCTGTCAATACTTAGACAAAGTGTCAAGTTGACTCAAGGAATCTTTATTATCTACATTACATTTAGGTGCTATCATTTTCAAAATTGGAATGGTATTATCTATTGCCTTGTATGCTTGTGAGATACAATCTATTATCTTCTTAATGGAATCCAAAAGAACTTCTATTACATTAGTTGATTTGAATTCTGCATTTGAAGAGCCAACTCTTTGTATCCTGCCGATGGGAGCAATTTCCTTGCTTGTGGTGACCTCTGGTAGGTTAGTTTGTGTTTCCATTTCTTTTAGCAAAGGTTTGAATTGCTCGACTGTTGCTGGTGGCACTGTCTCTATATGAACCTGTTGTTGTGATGGAGCCTATTGCTCTATGTTGTCATCTGTCGGTTTACCTTCTGTACCATTTGTTACCAGTGGCTCATTAGCTATATATTTTTTCCCAATTGTATCCTTATCTACCACAATATTGACATTTTGTGTGTAAATGTCCACTATATATAACACCTTAGAATTGGGATTGGTGTCCTCTTGTGGTATGTCCATACTCTCACTAGCTGGTTGATTGTCAGTGGTAACTACCAGTGGAGTATCCAGAGGCAGTGGGGATAAGTTATCATTTATTTTTATGCTAGGTGGTCCACCAACCTTGCCTTTTCCCTTATCCTTATCCTTCTGATATACTTTGATGGGTTTAGTGTTTCTATATTCTTCCCACTTTTCCTTCTCTACAAGGAATATGTCTCATGCATTCGCAGTTTCCCTTGCTACCTCATTCACTCTACCAACCATAAGTGCTACATGCCGGTGTGCAGTTGAAAGTACTGACCGGTTAGCCTCAGAGTTCAGATCATCTATCTCTTTTGGTGAGTTAACTGGATAAACAACAAGTAGTTTTTCAATTTTCATTTTCTTATCGAGCTCTACAACAGCTTGCCTTCTAGCTTCAAGTCTTTTAAAAAGTTCTTCTAGTAATTCATCTACAAGTTGCATTAGAAATTTCTTGTAAATGTCCAAGTGTAGAATTACATTTTTTTCAACTTTCTCCTTGTCATCAACTAATAATGAATCATATAGTTTATTGATGTTTTTTAGCTTTCCATCCTCTGTAATTTCATTTAGAAGTTTGTCAATTGGAGCAATGGTTTGTTGAGTCTTCTTCTTCGGTGTTAACTTCTTCTTTGAAGTTACTTTTCTAGCCAGGGGCCTTACTGCCTATTGTTTCTGTCTGGTTCTTCTAGGAGAAGGTGTAGATACCGGTGAAGGTTCCCTTTTTCTCACAACTCTTTTAAATTCAGCTAGCATATCACTTTCCAAAGAGGTTGCAACCGGTGAAAGGTGAGTTTCTGGCTGAAGTGTTTCTAACTCATCTTCAGTAATACTAGTTTGTTTGATTACATCTTCTTTGATAGCTTTAGCTTGTCTAGATCCTCTTCTAACTATTTCTTCCACCTTCTTTACCCTTTTCTTTTATTGGATTTGATTTTCAATAGTCTCAGCACTGCCAAATACCTCTTCTTTAGGTTCCTTGGGTGCTTCCAGGAGGGCTTTTGCATATGTTTCAATTATGTGGTCATCAGTTTCATAACCCATTTCAGTAACCTAAATGGTTCTTGGGACAACTACCTCCATCCAAATTTCATCCTTCTTAATAACAAAACATATTTCATCCTTCTTAATAACAAAGCATATTTCATCCTTATACTTATTTACAATTGCTTGTGATAATCTGACTCTGGTAGACAATTGTTTACCTAGCGGTATGTCAAAACCAAGATTTTTGTTACCGATACCGGGCACTTGTTTTGTTATGTGTAGCATTAAATAGACAAGTAGGTTTCCAAATCTGAATGTCCCCTTTTTGTCTTTCTTTATCTTTCCAAGATTGTCAATAAGTTCATCTTTCAACCATTCACACACATCTATTTTTGCATTATCTTTAATCATATCATAAGCACTCTTTATGCATAGGCTAGAGACTACATTTAACCTATTTGCAAGTGTGGTTTTGTAGCCTAAAATCATGGTAATGAATCTAACATTGATGTCCATTACATCATTTACTCTTAAGGATCTCTTATCAGATGTTGCACCTATTACGTTAGTCACTAGGTCATTTGAGACCTTCTTTGTCTTATCAGGCCTATTATCGATGGAAGGTAACCCTATCACAGCTTTTACTGCCTCTTTAGTAATTTTGTGAACTGAGTCTAACTAGAAGAATTCACCATGAACCCTGCTTAATACTATCCTTATAACATCCTTAGGGAAATCTGGAATACTAAGAATTTCAGTGGATCCTAGGGTTTCAACTATTTTGCGTTCAGGTTTCACATTACCGAAATCATAACAAATTATAGTTTTATACATGCTCTTGATTTCATCATCACCTAATTCTTCTATGTGACAATGAATATACATTCTAGGGTCTTCAGCAAAAACCACTCCTTTCGAGATTTGAGAAAATGCACCAACATTATCATCCTTCTTAGCAATTTTGGGAACTAACTGAAATATGGGTCTAGGGCATTTAATCACTTTGACTAGAGTAGGGTTTGCTATGAATTCAGGAACAGATGAAGAAGCCATGATTATAAATACCTTTATCTGCCTTAGGAATGATTGCTTGTTGAATTGCTTCACTTCTTTGCTCGAAATGCCTTTGCTCTGGAATTTTTGTGCTCTCAAAGGTTTGAATGCTCGGTGAAATGAAATTGGAGACAAAACGCTAATTTATAATGTTATTTTTGCCAACCACCACATTTAATGATTGCCAGTTATGTAATGACTTAACTTATCTACCGATATAGAAGTAATTTCAACTTCTCACCATCAACCAAGGGAATAATAGCATGTTTCACATTTGATTGCTAAACCCTACAGGAAATTTTCTTTAGTTAGATGAAGAGTCTCCTACCAGTGGAGTGTTAATTTCTTCTGCAGATGGAGTGTTACTCCATTCTGCTAGTGGAGGAGTGTTCCTATCACCATTTAGATTTGATTTCCTGATCCATTGTTTTGAGAATTCCTGTCATGCCCAAACTTTGGGCGAAATACAGACGAATTTTTTTTATTTTTTTTAAACATTTAACTTCATGCAACCTTTTCTTAATTAGTTGTGACATCCTAACAAGTTGTTCCAAAAGAATTCTTAAACTGATATTAAATACTTACATAACTATGTACAATAACTCCTATTATCTTGTAGAACAAATAATTTTTATAAGGGACATATTAAATTCTCTCAAAGTCCCTATCATTCTAGTTTGCGTCTAATAGTACTTAATTAGTTCCATCTCTACCAGATAGTCATTAATAAGTTTAGTTGGTTTGATATCAATTATTTAATAAATATCAAGTTCCCATCATCCTGATAATACCCCCTTTCTTAATAATATACTTAGATGCGGAATACTAAATGAATTAATTTTATTGTCTCACTAATTTGAGTCAATAGATTGATCTAATACAAACTTTCTAAAATAATTGACGAAGATATAATTAATCTTCAACAGAAAACCATTAATTGATTTTGGGAACTAATTAAAATATTCCTAGCACTTAGTTTACAAATGTCTATAGTTTATTTAAACATAATTAAAAGTAGTTTATACTAAATCGACTAAAGGGTCGATTAGATCCATAACAAAATTCGTTCAATAAGGTTTAATCTTTAGAACCTATATTTTGTTGGTCTGAGAATGATCCCTATAGCCATTTAACTACCTACAGAATTAAATTTCCTAAATGATTAACTTCAATAATAATATAACTTGAAACAACATTTTTTTTTTTTATTAAAATGTATCCATATGCTTATTTTGAAACATATGTTAGATATAAACACTTAATAAAATACTTATCCTAACATTATACACAATTTATACAATTATGTTTTAAACTATGAAATTTACAATTACATTATAAACGATTTTATACATTCATGTATTTAATCTATATATCTCCTTTTTATTCAAACACATATATATGGAAACATTATTTATTTTCTAAATATAAATGTTTCAACATCTTATCTGAATTATATTTAGATACTAAAACCCTTGTCTTTATTCTATAACCACTAAATGAAATCTTAAATCTAAGATCTACCCTATCCATTCGTACTTCCAAACTCTCTCTCTCTCTCTCTCTCTCTCTCTCTATATATATATATATATATATATATATATACATATATAAACCTATATATATAAATAATTATGTTTCCATATTTAAAATCATCCATGTAAAACCCTAACTAAATATTATATATATATATCATTTAAATTATTCTACATTTATGAAAAAAAACTACTCTTCTTTCAATTTACCCTAACCCTAACTGGGGCTAGGGTTCTATCTCTTTTTTTTGTATCATGCAGGGGTGGAGATCATGGTGGCAGGGGTATCAGGGGGAGTGGCACTGCTCACTGTGGATTACCATAGTGGCGGCCCTCAGGCCGTTCACTGTGGACGACCGTAGCGGCGGTGCCCACTGTGGTTGCCCACAGTGGCGACCCTTGGGCCATCCACTATGGACGCCCACAGTGGTGCTGGCCAAGGCCACCACTGTGTCATGCATAGGGTTCGGCCCCCATCATCCACTATGCATTGCACAGTGGTTCAGCCCGAGCCCGACCCCCTTTTTTTTTAAAATATAGATATATATATATATTTTTAAATATCTTTTTTTTTTTTTTTTCTAAAGAAAATGCTTTGATATATATATATATATATATATATATATCTAGTACAAAAGTATATTTTTAGAAAGGAAGAAAATGAATTTATTTAAATTTAAATAAATGAATAAAATTATATATATATATACATATGTATACTTATATTTTATTCTTGAAAATCTATGTTGTTGATCTATATAATTCAAAATCTTTCTAATAGATAAATCAAAGGTTTCCGATTTTAATTAAATGAATATACATCTTTTAAATATAAATGATAGGCTACTAACATTGACAGAAGTATGTAAAGTTTTAAACGCCACTATTTAGATCTAGATATTATTTATTTTCAATAAGTCCATTTAACTTTAGATTTTATTTTCTTCATGCAAACAAATAATAGAATTTAAATGAACTTTAACAGAAGCTTTATCCAAGTTATTTTAACTTTAGGCTTTATTTTCTACAAGGAAATAAAATCACAGATAAGGTAAAATCATAGAGTTGAATAAAATAACTTTTACATTTCCATGGATTTATCTAAATGCTTTTATTTTCAGCCTCCTACATGCATGCAAATATAATTCTTTTCTTTTTTTAATATTTTGCTTTAAGTGCATAAAAGGAATAAATAAATCACTCTCTTATCAAAATATCCTAAAACACAACAATGTTATTTTTTAGAAATTTAGAAAAAACTAAAAAACCAAAGTTACTACTTTCTTTTCTGCAGTATTGCATAAATGAATATTACATATCTTTAAAACATATTCCCAAGTCTTTAATGTCATTTTACAACTAGGTCTCTCTTTTTAGATAAGTGAGGACCTTCAAAGAATATTAATTTCATTTACAACATTTTTCTACAACAAATAACTCCAGTCATATCTACATGTCCTACTCCTTTCTTCCAACAACCTGCATTAAATCAAAAGCTATGACCATGGAGTGCTCACCTTCTGACCTAGGCTAACTAGTAGCCACCCCCGAGCTTGGAGAACCAAGCCCTAGACAGGTAACACATGCAAACACAAAAAACAAGGGAAAACACAATCCCAACCTAGGCTACACTGCACCACACATTTGTGATGTCTTTTCAAGGGTGCTAGTGGACCAAGTACCCTGAGGAGACTGCAAGTATGGTAAAACATATATCCACCTCATGGCAAACCAAATACATCAAGTATAACAATCCCACTTTCCTTATGCCCCCCAAGGCATTCATGCCTTATTTCCCTCCTTATGACCCCCAATGCATAAACAAGCCATGCAGTAAGGGTCACATAAAATCCCTTGTGATCACTCTCATTACGAGAGCCTCTCACTCGAGGGTTGTCACTTCTACCACCCACAAGACCATCCTCTCTCCCAAGAGTAGGAGGTCTTGATTACTCCCAAAACACATAAATTGCATAAGCACAAAACACCAAATAAATTTCCAAGGAATACATGCAAGGACAACTAGCCTTTAACATAAACAATTCTTTTAATACAACATGCAATAAGAAAGCATTTCAAGAAAGTAAAACCAACCTTAAACTGCCCAAAGGTATGCTAGTTTTTTTGAGGATGAGTAGCCCAATTCCACCAGTCTTCTCTTTCTACCCTTCGCCAAATTCTAAATCCCCAAATCTATCTTTTTCTTTTCAAAATTCTTTTGTCTCCAAAAATGGAGAGTGGGTGGTTACCCACTAATTTTCTAATTCTTGCTTAAGAAGCCCTTTGTGAGAGTTCTCACAAGTTTCTAAAAATTGAAAAGGAAGGCAAGGTAAAATGGGAAAGGGAACTCTCATTCAAAAAGGAAGGTTTACAACTTAGTTCAAGTCTTCTAATTTCCATTTTCGCACAACTTAGAAAAGTCACATTTTAGGGTGTCTAAAAGGTCACATGGGAGTAGAAACCTGCCTAAAATTACCCCTAACCCTTAGGTATACCTTATGGGCTTTAGGAAACCCTATCAAACTACCCTTAGGTGTCCATTTAACCCTTTTCTAACCCCTCTGAAGTTTATTTTCGGGTCAAACCTATGTTGACCATCCCAAAGATTCTTTACCCAAGGCATTTATGGGATCACATTACGTTAATTGAAAAAGCTATAGTTAATCAATTCCCTCCAAGAGACAAATTTAAAAAATCAAACATAAATCCACACGTGTCAAGTGACACAAAGAAAATACTTTTACAAAATTATACATGAAATCGTGTCTCTTGTTGGATTTAAATAAATCAATTAAATAACATTTAACACACATGCATCATTTACTATTATGAATAAAATACGACACAAATGGGGTGTTGTCTCTCCAAATAGACAAACCCTAGTTTTATGAACATACATAGGTCTAGGTTTGGTTCTCCATAATATTTCAATGGTCACATGGATATCTTTTCTTGTGCCACTCAAATACACATTAGTAATTTCCAATAAAATCACATAATATTAAACACATGAATTATAATACACATCAAACACTTCCCATACAATTTACATTTGAACAATTCAATATATCTCATATCCAAATAAATCCACATAAGCAATTATCATAATTCTCATAATTTTGGTCCACACATAAAACATACATCTTAATTTTATCATCATAATAAAGTCCTGCAAAGCCAATAATGACATACATCATCTCCAATGTATCCTATTATAGAATCATATAGAGTTCTATATCATAAAGCATATAAATGAAGCATCAACATTCATCAATGTTATCCAATCATGGAATCATATAAGTTCTACATCCAGACATAGCTGACATACATTAAATCAAGATTATCCAATCAATGGATCTTTTTGGATTTCAAATTCATAACACATCAAAATGTACACCACAAGGTGCAGTAACTCTATAACTTGGTTCAATTACTTTTCTCACCAATCTATTTGTCTAACACAGTCCATTCTATTGAATTATGAAGCATTTAGTAATAGAGTCAAACGTGGTCAACTAAGTAAATCAAAGCTTGGTTTGGGGAAGGCCTTACAATTCCTGCTTTACTTCTTCAACCTTTTCTTTACCTTTCAAACTAGGACCATTGTTATTTACTAGTGAGGACTTGCTTCTACAAAATTTTGCAATATGTCCAATCTTGTTACAGGCATAACAAGTCACATTATTTTTCTGAATAGCTTTTCCATATCCTATGCCAGTTTGTGTTCTACATTGATTAGATAAGTGTCCAAATCTTCCACAAACATAACATCTTACATTCATTCTATAATTCTCTGAATTGTGACCAAGTTTATTGCATTTTGAACATTGACTAGTGGGTGTATTGGTATTCTGATAATTTCTATATCTTCATTGATTTGCTCTATGACCATACTTGTTACAGTTCAAGCATTTACCATTAAATTTATAAGCAGTAGGTTGTCTTACCAGTTTGCCTTGATCCTGTGTGTTTGCAGTACCAGAGCTTTCACTAGCTTCAAAGCCAAGACCATTAGTGTCACCATTAGGTTTCTAATTCGTCAACAAGTCACCAAGTTCTTCTAAGCTTTTTTTGAATTTTTCTTTATGTTGATTTGCAGCAACCAGTTCTCCTTCCAAGATACCTTTTTGTCTCATGAGCTCATTTGAGTCATTCTGTGCATGCATCAGATCTGTCTTCAACATATCATTTTCATAACTAAGTCTTGTGTTTTCATTTGCAACATCATTCAGTCTTCTAGTCAAGTCTTCTTCATTCTTCTTCCTATCTTCAATTTCTTTACAAAATCTCATAGTCATATCCTACATCTCATTCTTTGTTGTCATGTTTTCTTGTTTCAGCTTATTCATCAGATCACTAAGAGTTTCCTCTTCATCATTCTCATTTTGCATCTTTTCACAAAGTTCTCTTATCTTGTTTCTTGCAATGGTAAGATTTTCTTGAAGTGCTTGAATAATATCTTGTACAGCTTTTAGATCATCTTCAAGTTTGATATTTTTCAATTTTTCTGCATCATAGTCTGAGAGAGCTACTTCTAATTGCTTCATCAAGTTTTCCATATCTACCGATGTCAAGATCTTTCTCAAACTAGTAGTCTTATGAAAATAGAGGACCAAGCTCTGATACCAATTGTTAGGATTCCCACAGATACTAAGAGCGGGGGCTGAATCAGTATCTAATCGGTTATAAGATTTTCTTAACTTAAAACATGTAAAGCATATCAATATTGTATACTAGTAAACAAGAAATAATGCAATAAACAAAGAAAACAGCAACCACATGAAAAACACACCATAACACAGTCGTTTAACGAGGAAACCTAGTGTGGGAAAAACCTCGGTGGGATTTGTGACCCATAATATTCACTTACTAGCCAATAAGAGAATTTACTGCTACAAGAGGGACCTGCACATGCAGAAAGGCCAAGTGCCTAGAGCTCACTGCTCAATTACAAAATGGGAAGTCTCACTAACTTACAAAATGGATTAAATAAATTCAATGTCTTGTCCTGCTTCAAAATAGCATCTACTATGCCAAATCTAGTACCGGTTTATAGCTCTGCTTCATACATAAACCTTTAACCTATAATTCGCATAATAGGTCTACCTTATTTTGCCTATATCTTTTCTTCCATCTATATCTATCTCTTACAAAATGTTCTACAATGATCTCTTATATATATGAGTCATTTTACAACTTGCCTAGTCAGCTTACAATGATTTTACAATAATTAACAAAATATATTACAAACAAAGTTCCTGTCGGCTTCTGTGCCGATATGCTTCCTTTTACTGCCAGTGGTCTCTGTGCCGGTGCTGGTAAATTGTCTTGTTGGTGTCATAGGATTGTAAGGTTGCCATCAATGACAAAACCTTAAATCACCTACAATATCTCATTGGAGTGTGCATTTTCCAACATGCTTCTCACCATGTGCTATCCAAAATCCGCCATGCGCTACCAGATAATCCCTAAGTGCTAAAATACACCTATGCGCTACCCTGATCTAGCTTTGTACCACTGAGAACACCCTATGCACTATTCTAATCCACCTCTACACTACCGACTTTACCCTACACGCTAGGTTACACCTCCACGCTAGCCTAATCTACCCATGCAAACCCCTATTGACCCTATGCGCTAGGTCTTACCTATGCGCTAGGTCTTACCTATGCGCTACCTTATACCCACTACGGACTAGCTTGTTAACCCACTGCACTAAATAACCTTGATGTGCTACCCAACCCAAACTAGACACTACCCTAATTTCTAAAACTCTACGGGCTACCCCTTTTATCGTATGCACTAGGGTACAGACCCTACATGCTAAACCATTTAAATCCACGTGAAAATTTGGAAAACATGACTAAAAATGACAAAACAAAAAGCAAAAAAGGGCAAAAATTGATGTCTTGCCGGTGGTCCATAGGTGGCAGGCCTCCGATACCTCCGAATGCGCTCAAATCGATGAGAAGCATGAGGAACTGAAATTTTGTCTTTCTCTCTAAAAGTCACTTTCTCCAAGTCAACAAGCACAAATGATAAAATAAAACCACTTTTTACCTTTTTATAGGGTCAACAAAAATTAGGGTTGCATGGTGGAACACGTAAATTGCTCGTGGTCTCACTTCTAACCCTTACAAACATCATTATTGGGAGAGAATCAATTTAATGCATTCAACATAGACAAAATTTTAAAATGCAATGAAATTTATCAAATCAAATAAAATTTTCAAATTTTTGATTCATCTCCCGAGGGGGCATTATCAACATCATTTATCAAATCTGGGGCACGACATAACATCTCGATACACGACATCACATTGATCACTGATCAAATTTTGAGGACACGTCAATTTCCTTTGAATCAACATGTGCACACATGTCACTTCAAAGAGGGTCAAAATGTAGATGTATAAAATGACCATATTCCTGAATGAATATTTAATGTTCATTTTTTTCTCATTCGTCTATTTAGTTAAATCTAATTTAATTAAATCACCCACATTCCTCTATTTAATTAAATAAATTATTCAATTTATTTATTTAAATTCACTTAAGCCTTTTATATCATTTAATTAAATAAATCATTTTATTTAATTAAATCCATGCTCTCTACTTTTAATTAAATTTACATTTAATTAAATAGTTCACCCCAAATAAATAAATCTAATTTATTTAAATTCCCCACTTACAACCAAATTAAAATAAAGCAATTTATTTTAATTAAATCTTATTATCTGTCACCCACTTGCATTTTCCTACATCTCCCACTTTCCTCCTAACCATCTTCCTAAATTCTTTTAGAACCTATCTAATTGTAATCAATTATCATAAACCCTTCAATCATCCCCTTTCCCCGAATTTAAGGATGTCACTTCTCAAAATTGGAGGAAAGTCTTCCAAAGGCATTAAAGCCTTTATGCCTTCAACAAGCTAACTTGTTGAATACCCCCAAATTTGGAAGGACTCTTACAAATTTGTCCCCAAAGTATTTCAAACCATTAATGGTTAACTAATCCTCTTCCATGATTAGAGACTTTTTGCCTAACTCAACCTTCATCTAACCCAGGGGTCTCATCAAGCACCCATGGCTTTACCCTTGGTTATCCCTTTAACCCTTGCACAAGAGTTTACCCATTGGGTAAAAGCTTTATCCATTGGATAAATCTAACCTAACCTTAACCCTTACCTCCTAAGGTAACCTTTGTGTCCTCTAAAGCATTTAATGCTTCTTACATCTCCTCTCAAGCAGTCTCTTGTTTACAATTGTCACCATTTCATTGGAATGAATTGCAAACATGGATTAATAACTTTCAATCCTAACCATCCATTGCCTTGTTTCTTCTATAAATAGAGCTCTCATCCCTTCATTTTATCATCCAAGTCTTTAGCATCATACTTATACTCAATTTTAGCAAGAATTTATCCTCTCTTTGCAATAGAAATAAATCTAATAATCATTTTAGAGCATTTATATTATCTTAGCTTAAATCATATAACTAGTATATCATGTTAGGATAGTATTTTTACTAACCTTGTCATCTTATCATCTAGTTTAGTTTATTTGTTAGAATCATGCATAAATAGCATACATTTATACTAAATTTGATCTAAAGAATCCCTCGTTCTTTCATTTGTCATCCCTAAGTCACTTTGCTTAGTGATCTGAGAGCAAAGGGATTGGCTTGAGGGACCTTGTGAGATAGAGAACCATGGAACACTCCTTGGGAAGTTGAGCTATTCCTCATGGCTCCATAACTTGCACCAAGAGTCCCATGGGTGTGTGGGTAAGTCTTTGAATATTTTTACAATTTAAGTTTCATTGAACAACTTTTCTTGCATAAAGTTTTGATATGCAAAATCAGGCCTAAACGGTCAAAATAGGACATAGTTAGGGTTTATGATTAAATGATTCATTGGAGGAATAAGATGAAAAGGGGCACACTCAGGGTAAAGGGCCCAACTTTATAATATGCAGCATGATGAGACATGACCTTAGATTTCATTAGATTAATTAATTAAATTATTAAAGGGGAATTAGAAATGCAAGATGCAAGACACACTAAGGTGGGTGCTAACCTAAGTGTGAAATTGTACCACCCTAGCATGGGTGTACCATTTACGACACTACACTATCTAATTTTTAGCATGTGTATCATGTGACTTATGTAAATCTGATTATGATTGATCTTCATATAAGATGTAAGCTAACATAAGATAAATCAATTACATATGTAGGACCCTGAACCCCTTTGACGAGGATCCTGCATAGTCTACATAAAGGGAAGGTGATGATGCTTCTCATGGATCAACAGGTATAAGTCCATACACCCTATAAAAACCATTTATTATTTTCTTGCTTTCTTTTGCACCCATCTTGGAGTGGTTTAATAATAATCCAAGTTTTAGCAACTACAGTATCATTTTGTTTTCAATTTCTTAAGCAAACTACTTATCAAATCCTAGTACAAGCTTTATCCCTCTGTAATCTCATTCAAGCATTTTAATTAACCCCTTGTATTAAAGCATGAATGAAAAATTGCATACATCATAGCAATGTAGCAAGCAAATATAACCCTTTATTCCATTAATTCAAAAGAAGATAAAATCATACACAAGAGAGTAAGGATTTTGAAATTATATATGTATTAGATTCAAAAGCTATCCTCTATCAAATAACTGAATACATTTCATTTACACAAGAAACCAATTTAAATTTTAAATTGATGACTATCTTCTATCTTTCCCTACAAAATGACATTACAATTCTCTGCTATTTACTCATGAAGTCTCAACACTAGAACCTAATACTATAGATCGGATGTACATAAGAGACCATTTTTAGGGATTTTGGAACCCTTTCTAATGGCCTTGATTTCCCTTTTATAGAAAATAAGGGAGCAAAAATATTGAGGCCAAGAGACACATGTCATCTAGAATGAACAAGCCAAGAAAGCCATACACAATTTTGTTACAAAATATTCCTTAAAACTACCCATACGCTAGCACCCGTGATAAAACAGAATCACTATTTGTAACTAAACATTTGTAGAAACAAAAGTTCTTGAGTTGTGCCATTATCATCTTGATGTCTTCAATCGGACTGTGAGATGATTCGTTCTTTCTTACACAACATTTACCTTCCTGGAAGGGAAACTAGATCTTGGCAAGAAGTAAAATTGCCCCCAAACTAGAGGAAGATCTCCAACCTTTATGTCCAAGATCAGAGAAAGTGGAAGGAGAATCTTATAGGGAAACATAATGTTAGTCCCAACCAGTGCTAAGAGGGGAGGGGTGAATCAACACTTAATCAAAATTTGACAATTTAACTCTTATCTTAAATCTTCATTAATCTAAGATCCAACAATATACTTAATCACTGAAGTAAAATATGCAAGCATGAAAAGTTGATAGTAACACCAAGGAGTTATCTCGTGGAAACCCAATAGGGAGAAAACCATGGTGTGAGTAGGAACTCACAAAATTTGCATTCTTCTCTAGTACGCCTGGTTAAGAGCCATCCTTGTTAGGAGATTACAAAGACACTATTAGGTACCACCCAGTTAAGGGATTTTGATCAAGGCCGGTTAGTGCCTTTACCCTATTAAAGGTAGCCTAGTTAGAGGACTTAGAACATAAGTTAAGATGTTACCTGGTTAAGGGATTTTACAATAGGGACCTGTTAAAGTCCACCCAATTAAGGGACTTATGTTGCAGTTGTTAGAAAGCAACAGATGGATGATCTTCTGAATTAGCTACTAATAGCTTGATCACATCTCAATATACATTTCACTCAATACACATTCATTGTGTCTTCTCTGCACAACACCAGTTTCCTTCTTACACCTTTGGCTATTCACTTGGTTGATCACCTATCCCTCAGCACTACACTATGCTGGTCCTTTGACCTTTGGCTCTGTGCTTTGTCAGTCGCCCTTAGCCGGTTCTCTATCCTTTGGCTTTGCACTCAATTGGTTCTCTATGCTTTGGCTCTATACTCAGTCAGTTCTTTGTCTGTCGACTCTGCACTTATTCAATCTACCTCACACACACACTCAGCTATGCTAACACCTCTTAGCATTTCCTCTCACTCTACTCTTCACCTTGGATCACCTTCAACAAGATTTCTTTGTTTCAAATTTCATGATCAAAACTTTCTGAAAGAGCTCAAGAACTCTTTATACATTTGCTATCGACACCTTCAGGAATATCCTCAATCAAATCAATCAAGGATTCTGGAAGACTCCAATTTCAAAATCTCCCACTCTTTCTTTGTGTGCCTTACAACAATTGCACCAAGTGTTCAACTAATTATGCCAGTGCATCTCCCAAAGATAGAAACTTCTATGTCATGTTCAGCCAAATAAATGTGAACCAGAGAATCTACAAGTAATCATGCTTGATTGCATGATAGCTGAAATTTAACCTTACCGACAAATGTTTTGGTGTAGACACAATCTTACCAACTCATCCTTTTCCATCATAAATGAATAAATGATCATTGCTCTAAGATTTATGGTGATCACCTATCTTCCTTCTTTTATACTGGTGTACCGGTATGCAACTGCACTTCTTATATTACCGGTTCATCCTTTGATTATTAGTTTGTTGTGCTAGCACCAAGTCTCTTCCCCTATTTACCAGTGAGTTACCAATTGGTTAGAGCAAATAAGTTTCCTTGCCTGAGTCACCTTTTGTGACTTCACCACCATGAAAGTGATCGATCTTCCTGAATGATAGATTGGTTGACTTAATTTATCTTTCCTTGTTCTAAAGTAACCTTTGATCACTTAATACCAATGTTGTTTTCATTCACTATTGCTTACTGAAAAGAAACACCACTCTATCTATACCACTTTACCGGTTAGTGTCTTCACCAGTAAGTGTTGGACATCAATGACAAACCTTAGCACATATATTGGTTTTCTAGATTGACCAGTTTTGTCAATGCCAACAAGCCAACAATCTCCCCCTTTGGCATTGATGACAAACACTTCAAACTTTGGCTAATTAGATGCATGCTTCTTCATCTCTATAACAGTCCAGTCATTCTACCCTAAGTGAAGAATATCTCCCCCTGTCACTGATATCTACCAATGCTCAAACACTCTAAACATATCTCCCCCTTTGACAACAATGCCAAAGAGTCCATTCTGAACACTTACAAGACTGCTCCCCCTAACCAAAGTAGTCCACACTCATTAATCTAGTTGTTTCATTTGAAAAACTTGAAATTATACCAGATTGATGTAGAACCCTACTTGATTACTTTACTGAATGGAGGGGTATAACCCCCAACTTACCTCTGAGATAGTCAAAGGTGTCCTTATGTAGAGGCTTTGTGAATATATCAGCCACCTTCTCTTTTGTTGATATGTACTCCAACATCACTTCCTTTTCTTGAACTTGTTCCCTTAGAGAGTGATATTTGATGTCTATATGCTTCGTTTTGGGGTGCATCACTGAGTTCTTAGATATGTCAATGGAAATGGTGTTGTCACAATGAATCACTATCGGTCCAACCACCTTTTCTTGAATTCCTTCGAGAAGTTGCTTGATCCAAACTATCTGTGTGCAGTTAATTGCAGCAACTACATACTAAGGCTCAGCTGTAGATTCAGATATGCAATTTTGTTTCTTACTTGTCCAAGATACAATCCTTTCTCCAAGAAAGATTGCTCCTCCACTGGTGCTCTTCCTGTCATTGATTTTTCTAGCCCAATTTGAATTGGTGAAGACACTTAAACTAAAGTCTCCTTTGTACGGATACCAGAGACCATACTCATCAATCCCCTTTAGGTATCTGAATATTTTTTTGACTGCCATTAGGTGAGTTTCTTTTGGATTTGCAGAAAATCTGGCAACCAAGCCAACAACTTGTGCTATGTCTGGTCTGCTATGTACTGCATACTATAATTTACCAATCATGGACCGGTAAAGTGTGTCATTCATTTCTTTAGCCTCATCATGTTTAGATATCTTGCAACCTATAACCATTGGAGTTCCAATAGGTTTGCAATCTTCCATTCCAAAAGTCTTAAGAATTTATCTTATGTACTTAGTCTGACTAATAAAAATGCCATTCTTTAATTGAGAGACTTGTAAGCCAATAAAGAACTTAATCTCACCAATCATGGACATCTCAAATTCTTGTTGCATTTGTCCTACAAAGCTTCTGCTCATCTCATCATCTCCTCCAAAGATGATGTCATCTACAAAGATCTCATCAATTAGGTGTTTTCCCTCAGCTCTACTCTTCAGATATAGGTTACTATTATCACTGGTTCTTTTGAACCCAATGTTTGGCAGATATGAGTGTAACCTATCATACCAAGCTCTCGGTGCTTCTTTCAACCCATACAGAGCCTTCTGCAACCTGCATACCATATTCCTCCCATCTTCAGATGCAAACCCTTATGGTTGCTCTATGTATACTTCTTCTTCTAACACCCCATTTAAGAATGTTGATTTGACATCCATTTGGTATACTTTAAACCTTTTATAAGAAGCATTGGCCAGTAAAATTTTGACCCCTTCCAGTTTGGCTACCAGTGTGAAGGTTTCTCCATAGTCCAAACCTTCTTCTTGAGCATAGCCCTTACAGACCAATCTTGCCTTGTTTCTTATTACCTTACCAGTTTCATCCATCTTATTTTAAACACCCACTTGGTGCCTATTACATTTTTATTTTTCGGTCTGGGTACTATAGTCCATGTATCATTTTTCTCTATTTTCTCCAGTTCTTCTTCCATGGCTTTGACCCAGTCATCATCTTTTAGATCCTCCTTTGTTGTTTCACAATCAAGAATGGAGAGAATACACTCATTCTCTCTTTCTCTTCTTCTGGTTAGAACTCCTGCATCCTTGTCACTAATGATATCTTCTGCAAAGTGATTATTTCTGACATATTTAGCCAATACCAGGTCACTCCTTGGAGCTTCTTCTACCGGTTGTGTAGGTTCTATTTCACAGGCTTCTTCATTAGTTGCTTCAACAAGATCTTATTTAGTAGGTTCCACCAGTACATTGTACTCGAACCCTTTATAGTCCTCCACATCACTCTTATTGTCATGTTCATTTTTCTTAGAGTACTCATCTATTCTGACATTTGCACTTTCCACAATCTTACTGGTCCTTTTGTTTAGACACCCGTATGCCTTGCTCTTTCTTGAATAACCTAAGATGGTTCCCTCATCACTCTTGGGATCAAATTTTCCAATGTACTCATCCCTTTTGATGTAGCATCTGCTTCCAAATACTTTGAAATAGAAAACATTAGGTAAGTAACCACTCCATACTTCATAAGGAGTTTTGTTTTTCCCCTTCTTTACCTATATCTGGTTCAGAGTGTATACAATAATGCTTATTGATTCTCTCTAGAAGGTATGTGGGATATCCTTCTATATCATTAGAGTTCTAGCAAAATCAATGAGAGTTATGTTTCTTCTTCTAGCAACTCCATTCTATTGAGTAGTTCTGGGTGTAGACATTTGTCTCATGATTCCCTGTTCCTCACAGTAGTTCATGAACTCTTGACAGGTGAACTCTCCTCCTCTGTTTGATCTTAGGAACTTCATATTCTTATTGGTTCCTCTTTCTACTTGAGACTTAAACACCTTAAGCATGTGAAAAGCTTTTGATTTTTCTTTTAAGAATACAGCCCACATCATTCTTGAGAAGTCATCCACAAATAACATAAAATACTGGTCTCCATAGAAATTCTTGGTTATCAAGGGACCACATAGGTCTGTGAAAACTAACTCCAGCACACTTTCAGATTAGAAAGTTTTACTGTTGAAGCTAGACACGGTCAACTTCCATAGTTGAAACTCTTTGCACATAGCATTTTTTAGGTTTTACTATGTCAGGCATACTTCTTATAGATTTTGCCTTACTAACTAGCTATGCTATCAAAATTAACATGACACAATCTTTTGTGCCATAACTAGTTGTCTTCTACCTTAGCCACTAGACAATTACCTATGGTGGTGTCAAGATGAAACAAATTTCCTCTTGATTGTTTACCAGTGGCAATTAAGCTTCCAAATTTGTTATTTATTTTATATATCCCTTTATTGAACACTAATCGGTATCCTTTATTGTTAAGTTGTACAACACTTAACAAGATATACTTTAATCCTTCTACCCAAAAGAAATCATCACAATTTGTCTTATCATTCAAGGCTATAGACCCCTTACCTCTTACTGCACATGGGGCATCATTTCTAAACCTCACTATTCCTCCATTGCAATCCTCCATGCTGAGGAATTTTCTTTTGTCACCGGTCATGTGATGAGTGCAGCCACTAGAGATCACCCATTATCCACACCGGTTTGTTCTATAAATCAATGCCATATTTCCTTCCTTTGTGTTGTCCTCTTTAACTACCACAAAAGAAATATCCTCTTCATTAGATCTCTTTGATTCTTCATCAATGACTCCTTCTTCTACAAGATAACATTCCTTCTTGCTCTTGTCTCTGTAACTTCTGAAATTGTCCTTCTTGTCTCTATCATTTTCAAGGCATATTGAAGCAATATGACCTATCTTGTTACAGGAGAAGAACTTTAAGGGTAATTTACCTTTGTATTTACCTTTACCTCTTGGCAATCTTCTTTCCAGTAGAGCTTCAATTTCATCTTGGTCCTATTCCTCAAAGAGCAGATTGTCATTCTCATGGAAATGATCAGTTTTGGTAGTAGAGCTACTACCAATTTCCTTCCTTCTCCTTATGGGTGCATGCATCATGGATTATTTGAAAGCAACATAAATCTCTGGTATGTTGTTGTCATAATTGCTCAATTCAAAAGAGGTCAACTTACCAATCAGTGAGTCAAGAGCTACACTAACTGTTCCCAAGGATATAAGTTCTTGGATAGTAGAGACCCTTATGTCATATAGTGGTAGCACAGTTCTCAGGATTTTTCTAACCACATCATCCTCCTTGAGTTTTCCTCCTACACTTTTAATGAAGTTTACTACATCCTTTATCCTCTTACTATACTGCTCTATGTTTTCACTTTCCTGCATTCTCATCTCATCATATTTTCCTCTTAGGCTATCTACTTTGGCCTTTTGAACATAGGGATCTCCCCCATAGACTGTCTTCAGCTTATTCCATATCTGAAAAGTTGTTTTCAAATCTTGTACTTCACCAAATTCATTATATGAAAGCGTGCTAACAATCAGATCCATAGCTGTAATATTATCTTGCCTTTCCTTTATCTAGTTCGGAGTAAGAGTCCCTGAAGGCTCATTGTATTTTGTGATCACATGGTTCCAGTAGTGTTCACCTAGCGATCTTAGATAAAGTTTCCTTCGTCCACACCATAAGGTGTAGTTCTCCTTTGAGAACATACGGCCCTCCTTATGCCTCACCTTGCATCTCTTCCTAAGTTGGTTAAGCTTCTTCTGATTCTAGGGACCCGATGCTCTAATACCAATTGTTAGTCCCAATCGGTGCTGAGAGGGGAGGGGTGAATCAACACTTAATCAAAATTTCACAATTTAACTCTTATCTTAAATCTTCATTCATCTAAGATCCAAAAATATACTTAATTAGTGAAGTAAAATATGCAAGCATGAAAAGTTGACAGTGACACAAAGGAGTTATCTCGTGGAAACCCAATAGGAAGAAAACCACGGTGTGAGTAGGAACTCACAAAATTTGCATGCTTCTCGAGTACGCCCAGTTAAGAGCCATCCCTGTTAGGAGATTACAAAGACACTGTTAGGTGCCACCCGGTTAAGTGATTTTGATCAAGGTCGGTTAGTGCTTTTACCCTGTTAAAGGTATGCTAGTTAGAGGACTTAGAACATCAGTTAATATGTTACCCAGTTAAGGGATTTTACAATAGGAAGCTATTAAAGTCTAGCAAGTCAAGGGATTTATGTTGCAGTTGTTAGAAAGCAACAGATGGATGATCTATTGAATTAGCTATTGATAGCTTGATCAGATCTCAATATGCATTCCACTCAATACACATTAGTTGTGTCTTCTCTGCACAACACTGGTTTCCTTCTTACACCTTTGTCTATTCACTCAATCGATCACCTATCCCTTGGCAGTACACTTTGTCATTCCTCTAACCTTTGGCTCTACACTCTGTCAGTCCTTGGTTGTTTGGCTCTGCCCTCAAGCGGTTCTTCATTCTTTGGCTTTGCACTCAGTCGGTTCTCTATCCTTTGGCTCTGCACTCAGTCAGTTCTCTATCCGTTGACTCTACACTTAGTTGATCTACCTCACACACACACACTCAATTGTGCTAACACCTCTTAGCACTTCCTCTCACTTTTATATTCACCTTGGATCACCTTCAACAAGATATCCTTGTTTCAAATTTCATGATCAAAACTTTCTGAAAGAGCTCAAGAACTCTTTATACATTTTCTATCGATACCTTCAGGCATATCCGCAATTAAATTAATCAAGGATTCTAGAAGACTCCAATTTCAAAATCTCCTACTCTTTCTCTACGCACCTTACAACAATTCTGCCACCACATCTCTCAAAGATAGAAACTTCTGAGTCATGTTTAGCCAAATAAATATGAACTAGGGAATCTGCATGTAATCATGCTTGACTGCATGATAACTAAAAGTTAACCTTACCAATAAATGTTTTGGTGTAGACACAAGCTGACCAACTCATCCTTTGTCACCGCAACTGAATAACCTATCACTGCTCCTAGATTTATGGTGATCACATGTCTTCCCTCTATCATACCAGTGTACCTATATGCAACTGCACTTCTTATATTACTAGTTCATCCTTTGATTGTTGGTTTGTTGTGCTAGCACCAAGTCTCTTGCCCTATTTACCAGTGAGTTACCGGTTGGTTAGAGAAAATAAGTTTCCTTGCCTGAGTCACCTTTTGTGACTTCACCACCACCAAAGTGACCTATCTTCTTGAATGATAGATTGGTTAGCTTAATTTATCTTTCCTTGAGTTGAAGTAACCTTTGATCATTCAATACCAATTTTTTTTCCATTCACTATTGCTTACTAAAAAGCAACACCACTCTACCTATACCACTTCACCAGTTAGTGTCTTCACCAGTAAGTGTTGGATATCAATGACAAACCTTAGCACATATACTAGTTTTCTAGATTGACCAGTTTTGTCAATGCCAACAATCCAACACATAATGTATTGGGGAGGGGTTGCAGCTTCCATGTCATTGTAGAGACGATTGGTTGTCACTCCCCACTCAAACAAATCCTTCTTTCATTCCCATGTGGGCTCCTTCCTCAAACCACTTGCCAGATAGTGGTAGAGTGCAAGAAGAGGATGTATCATGAGTGGATTTTTCTAATATGAAATGGCTTTCACACCCCCTCTGACAATAAGAAAACTCGCACAAGAGAAAGAAGATCTATTTGGTATCAACAAGCAGAAAACAACTCCATGCATGACACTGCTCAAACATTATCTTCTTTAGTGATGAAAAATCACTCTTCAGAAAGAAAAGAGGCTTCTTTTCTCTTCTACCAATTGAATTGCCACCTTATTGTATTTAAAATCAAAATCAATTCAGTTGGTGGTGTCTTTTCATGCAAAAACAATCTTCCTAAATGCTCACTTCTATCTATTCACCATGCCAGCTATGAACTAGGGAAATCATGCATATCAGACCAAGGACACCATCGAATTCTAGCTTTTTCACAAGGAAAGTCAATCCACTACTTTTCTATCAAGATTCACCTTACATGGATGATTTTTTTTTGATCTTCTCATTCTCGCACTTGGCAACTATTATTCTGAATTCTTTTAAAACACCAGTTTATCCTCTTTTAGATCTTCTTAAAGAAGGCTTTTTTGACTTTATCCCTAACAATCTGTGAGAATCCCTGACAACAAGCAACCTCTAATTTTACCAAGAAATCAATGATATTTCATTTCCAACTCAAAGGTTATCCAAATTCTCTTTTGCCTCTAAAACTATTGTCCTTTCTTGTCAAATCAATTTTGACTCAATACAAACCTTTAGAAAGCTGGCCTTCTGAAATGAGTCGGCATCCAATCATCCTACCTTGTCGCTATTTTCTCCAAGTTGATAAGCTTGCACTTTGTCCATCTTAAAAACATGAACCTGCATGAAGCTCAATATCTTTATCCAAAGTTCAAACACAAGTATATTTTTTAATATTTAAATCTTAAAATCATTTTTTTTAATGCCAAAATGTTGGAATCGACAAGAGTTGCTAGAAAAAGAGAACATTTGCTAATGTTCTTATGGTGTTGTGGCCTAATGATGCTCACAAGTAGTTTCATGATAGAGTTACATGCATTCAAACCTTTTTATAAGAACTGTTTCTTAATAAAAAATTGAACTTCCAAATGTAAAAGTAAGTGAATATCTTTACTTTTCATGCAAAACAAAGAAGATATTGAATATGTTTTAAATTTTAAATAGGATAATTATTATTCTAAACAGACAACGTATGGTACAACAACAAATAATGGTTCAAATGACAAACTGATAAAAATAGAATAACACCAATATATAACCATGTTCCTTTCCTTATGAGTTTCTTACATGACAAATAATTCATTTGTCCTATTATTCTCTAGATAATTAACTAAGAATGCCACAAAATAATATATTTCCCACATATGACTATCTACTTCCAACTTATCCAAGTTGGTCACTATGGTGGCTTATTGAAATGAGTATATGCATGTGAAACACAAATGTAGAATACATTATTGATTGCCAAGCACAAACTCCAATTCAGAGCAACAAGTGTTGTTAATATGAAAACTAATTAAGGCAATAAGCATTCAATATTTACATCATTAAGAAAAAGAAAATTTTGAAGTTCTTAAATTACTTGTGTTGGCATTCTACACTCTTATGAGAATAGTTGATGTTGTCATTATGGCAACCAACCTATAGATACCGGCACCGATAATAGACTTCTACATACACCAATAGGCACTTCACTGGCATTGGCAACAATGCATATCGGCACTCAAGTTGACATGGAATAGACTTTTATTTATTCTTTTGTAATGTAATTATATTTTTTAAAAGTCGACATGGTATATTGTAAAAGACTCATATATGTATAAGAGATCTTATAGGTCATTTTTGTAAGGATATAGATAAGAAGTATAAGGAAATTTTGTCTAAGGTGATATAGTTGAGAGCGAAGGTTTTGGTTATTGACTGAGCTTAAACAGGTACTAAACTTGGCATGAGAGATTTTTTTTGAAGCAGTACATTGTATTGGATTTTGATAATCCATTTTGTAGTCAGTGTGACTCTTTATTGAGCAGTTTGCTCTAGGTTGTTGTCCTTCCTGCATGTGCAGGCCCCTCATTGTAAGTAGTATTTATTCATTGGCCAGTGAGTAAATCTTGTGTTATGGTGTTTTTTCTATGTTGTCTCTGTTATTCTTATTTGCTGCATTAATTCTTATTTACTAGTACTCTTTTGGGAATGCAAAGTTTTAAATAAGTATAAATATTTTGTACACCGATTAGACACTAATTCATGCCCCCCCCCCTCTTAGTATCTCTGGGACTATCATTGATTCTAATAATTGGTATCAAAGCATGGTCCTCTATTTTCAAAAGCCTAACAACTTGAGGAAGATTCTAACATTGGTATAGATGGAGAACTTTAAAAAATAGTTGGATGGAGCTCTTAAAGATTTTGATGCAGAAAAGTTGAAGAATATCAAACTTGAAGATGATCTAAGGATTGCAAAGGAATTCAGGAGAACTTTGCTATATTACAAAATAAAATAAAATAACTTCATGAGAAGATGCAGAAAGATGATGATTAAAAAGAAACTCTTAGAGACATTGCAAACAAGTTGAGACAAGAAAAGAGTAATATAAAGAATGAAATGCAAGACATGACTATGAGATTATGTAAAGATATTGAAGATGAGAAGAAGAATGAAGAAGACTTGACTAGGAGACTTAATCATGCTGGAAATGAAAATGTGAGACTTAGTCATGAAAATGATAAGCTGAAGACATATCTGATTCACATGCAACATGATAAAACTGAGCTTATGAGATAAGTTGGAATTCAAGAAAATGAGTTGGCTATTGCAAATACACACAAAGAATAATTCAAGAAAAGTTTAGAGGAGCTTGATGACATTTTGAAAAGTCAAAAGCCTAATGGAGATAATAATGGACTTAGCTTTGAAGTTGGAGAAAGTTTTGGTACTGCAAACAATCAAGATCAGAACAAACCGGTAAGACAACCTAATGCTTATAAATTTAATGTAAAATGTTTCAATTGCAACAAATATGGTCATAGAGAAAATCAGTGTAGACTTAGAAATAATTAGAATCCAAACTCACCCACCGGTCAATGTTCCAAATGCAACAAAATTGGGCATAATTCAGAAAATTGCAGAATGAATGTGAAATGTTATGTTTGTGGAAGACTTGGGCACCTATCTAATCAATGCAGATCACAAACCGGTCAAGGATATGGAAAGGCTATTCAGAGGAATATTGTGACTTGTTATACTTGTAACAAGATTGGGCATATTGCTAAATTCTATAGAAGCTAGAATGCATCGACAAACAATATGACATCTAGCTTGAAGGGAAAAGAGAAGGTAGAAGAAGTAAAGGAAGAATTTTCCAAACAGTGGATTAAGAAAAGAGATCAGAGAACTGATGAAACTATATCTTCACCAGTAGAATAGAGTAATCCTCCAGCGGCAAGAGATTCTTCATCTAGCTAAGGAATAATCCCTTGGGGGTATGGTAGCCAATTGAAAAACATCCATTCTACCCTTGGTTAATGGTGAGAAGATATATTTCTTCTTTACCAACAAGTGTGTTAAGTTTTCACTTAACCGGCGAGCATTTGATGATGTTTTGAAGAACTTTTTGGCTATAAGGCACCGAGAAACCCTCATTTCAAACTCACCAAGCATTCAAACTTTCAGTGAGTGTGAAATCGAGCAAAGGCATTCAAGGTGAATCTAAGAAGTGTTTTTCAAGCATTCATCAAGCATCCAGATAAGAGGTATGTTTCATAATGGATGCTTGATCTTCTGTTCCTGAATTTATTTCAAACACTACCATTGTGGAGAACGTAAAACACCCTAGGCCCATTTTTAAAATAATTCATGAGATTGCGAAGCAAGATGATTCTCTGGGAGCTTTTTCAAAAATACCTAAGGGAGTAGCATTTGCAGAAGACCCTAAGATTTACATACATTGGAATATAGAAGATCTAGGATCTAAGGAGTTAATGAAAATTCTTAATAAGGTCATTTGTGATGAACATGGAATTGTTAAACCCGAACACAAGATTGTGGAAATTTTAGGTTTAGTGGAGATACTAAATATCCCTTAATTTCTAGAGGAAGTGGTAAGGATTGTCTTGAGTAGAGCACATGGAGAATTCTTATGGTTGGACTCTATTTGCAAGATAATCCGACAAGCAATCAGGGTAGTTACTGGTTTACCCTCAACCAGTAGTAGACCTGATAAGACAAAGAAGATTCCCAACAAAATGGTCAAAAGCCTAACTGGAGAAACATCTGACAATAGATCACTTAGAGTAAATGATATTAATAATATTAATGTGAGATATGTAAGTATGGTTCTTGGATACAAAGCCACACATGCTAATAGACTCAATTTTGTTCCTAGTCTTTGTATTTACAGTGCACATGAAATGATAAACAACAATGCTAAGATAGATGTGTGTGAATGGTTAAAAGATGAGCTTATTGACAACTTGAAAAAGATTAAGGGAGACAAGAAGGGTACTTTCCGCTTTGGAAACCTTCTAGTATGTTTGATGCTATATTTCACCAAAGAGATCCCCAGTATAGGACCCAAAGACTCTGGTTATGATATACCGGTAGGAAAACAACTACAGGAAGCTTTTACCAGCATGGGAACTGCTAGAGACAACAACATAACAAATTACATTAAATCTTTCCAATCTAAGATGAGAGCTAGGGAAAGGATTCCTCAAAGAAAAGTTGAGAAATATGACAAGGAAATCTTCTTTGTCATTAAAAGAGATGAAACCTAGATGGAAGCAATAAGACCTAGACCTATTTGGGTCACTGAAATGGGTTATTAGTTTGATCAACATGTTCTAAAAATGTATACAAAAGAATTGCTTGATGCACCAAGAGAGCCATCTGAAGAATTCTTTGGAAATGCAGAAACCATAGAGAGTAAAGTGACTATGCAAAAAAGGACTAAGAGTATTGGTATTTTGGTATGTTCTTGTCATTGATGTCAACACCTACTAAACACTTATCAACTCTGGCCCTTTGGAGAATCAGCAACATTCACTGGCAAGCAAGTGACTTATGTATAGTCACCGGTATCTGGTACACCGGTAGGATATAATGTTCACCGACACTTGGAATAGCATGGAAAACATTTGGTTATGTCAAAGACATCATTTGGACACTTTGTCTTGGAGTTTTGTTCATTGGCATATTCATATTTGCATATTTGTTGTTACCGGCAAATAGGTCCAAGATATACACTGACAGGCTTATCTTTTCCAAATCAGTACGACATGCTATGGAGATGTCTCATTATTATTGTAAATGCATCAAGCCGACATGTTGAATTGGTTATTACATCAGACATTGTTTTGTTTGTAAATTGATTTTATTTTAATATTCTTTAGAGCCGACCTACTAAAATTGGTCTTAGGTTATGATATAAATGTAAGATCTTATTTGTAACATCATGTGTGGAATGCCAAAAAGAATTGTGTGAAGGTATATGTGAGAATAAGAAGAGTTATACATGCAGACATCATTTGAAGGTTGAAGGAGGGTTTTTGTGAAGACAATCAGAACTACACCGATACTGAATCCAGCATAGAAAAATGCAAATTTGAGCAGTACATCCTTATTGGATTTAACCATCCAATTGTAGTCAATGTGACTCTTATTTGTGTTTGAGAAGTGAACTCTAGGCACTTGGCCTTTCTGCATGTGCAGACCCCATTTTTATACACATTCTATCTGTAGTAGTATCATCTGATTGTGGGTAAGGTTTCCCACCGCATTAATCTTTACTGATATTACAATTAACTAATAAAACTGTCTACCAGCATAAAAGACTGGTTTATCGGTATTAAGCATTAAGTTGATAAAGTTGTTTTTTGGTTTGAATTTATTAGAAAACTGATTCAAACCCCCCCTCTCAGTTGTCTCTGGGTCCTAACAATTGGTATCAGAGCCTAGTCCTCTTTTTGCATAAGTTTAACACCTTGAGGAGATCCATTGTCTACTAACTATTTCAAGAAGGACGGTCCTAAACTTGATGGAAGCAACTATGGCATATGGAAGATCAAAATGGAGACACATTTAAATTGCATTGGAAAGGACATATGGGAAGTTACAAAGAATGGCTATACTACTCCTACTCCCAGTCAGCCTAATCCACCTACCTTGGGAAAAGATGAAGAAAATGATTGCAAAGCAAGAGAAGCACTTTTGAGCACATTAACAGATCAAAAAATCATGGGATTATCAGATAGATCAACTGCTAAAGCTATTTGGGATCATTTGGAAACACTGAATGAAGGAGATTCCACAGTCAAAATTGCAAAACTTGAAATCTTCCAGGTCAGGTATGAAAATCTGAAAATGGAAGAACATGAAAGGATTTCTACTTTTATGGAAAGAGTTAATGAAGTTGTTTTGCATATTAAATGTTATGGAGGAACCTTAAGTGAAGATAAAATTGTTTCACAAATTTTAAGAGGATTACCACCGGCATATAAAATGAAAGTTACTGCTATAAATGAGTTAAGAACAATGCCTAATACATCAGTAACTAGGGATACATTGATTGGAAAACTTTCAGCTTTTGAAATTGAGGAATTTGGTCCTATTGCTACTATAAAGATAGATTTAGCTTTTAAGTAATATACATCATCTACACCATCATTTGACAAGTCTGATTGGAAAGATATTTATGCAAGAGAACTTGAGGAAAGCAGGAGAGAAAATGAAGAACTTGAAGCACTATTTGCAATAAAAATGCCTAAAGGTCCAGTTGGAAGTAAGTAGGAAGGTAAATCGCCCTTTAAATGCTTTAACTGTAATAAGATTGGTCATATGGCTTCTAGATGCCCTGATAGACATGCTAGACTAAGAGAAGAAGCTAGGAGAACATACAAGCCTAACCCTGAATATCAGAGATACAGATTTAAGAATAATAAAGATAAATCTTGTTATCTTGTTGATGAAGGAGTGACTGATGATTCTGATGAAGATCTGATAGACAATAGATGGGTTTTTGTTGCTATAACAGAAGATCAACCGACACCTACTATTCAATCGGTAGAGTAGGCCCTGGCAGCTAAAGTTGAAGTTAAGGATGAATGGATCATTGATTCAGGATGCTCACATCATATGACTGGAGATAAAAGTAAATTCTTAAACTTTCAAGAATATAATGGAGGCTTAGTGACATTTGGAGATGATAAAGCTTGTTTGGTCAAAGGTAAAGGTACAATATCTCTTGATGGTAAGCATAATACTGATAATGTTTACTATGTTGAAGGTTTAAAGCATAATCTTTTGAGTGTTGGTCAATTAGTTGAAAAAGGATTGCAGTTACAATTCAAAAATGGAAAATGCAAAATCATGAATAGAACTAGTTTGGAAATTACAGCCAGTAATCAAACTAGAGGTAATATATTTCATTTGAATAATAGTGAAAAGACATGCTTGATTGCACATATTGATGAAAGTTGGCTATGGCATAAGAGACTCTATCATGTAAATTTTGATTGCATGGTAAAAATCAGTACTACTAAGGTAGTTAGAGATTTACCTAAAATTGTCAAACCTCACAATACAGTATGTAAGGAATGTCAATTTGGAAAACAAGTTAGAGCTACTTTTAAAAGTATTCCAGAAAAATCAAATAATGCTCTTGACTTAATTCATACTGATTTATGTGGTCCAGCTAGAACTAAAATTTTGCAAGTTGATAGATATTTCATGCTAATCATTGATGACTACTCTAGAATGTGTTGGGTTACTTTTCTCAGAGAAAAATCGGAAGCACTTGGAAAGTTCAAACTGTTCAGAGCAATGGTAGAGATTGAAACCAGTAATAAAATCAAATGTCTAAGATCATATCAAGGAGGATAGTTTACATCTAGAGATTTAATGCATTCTGTGAAGTGAATGGAATCAAAAGACAGCTATCAACACCCTGGACACCATAGTAGAATGGAGTTGTTGAAAGGAAAAAAAAAACTATCTTGGATGCAGCAAGTATGTTATCAGAAGAAAATCTACCACATGTGTATTGGAGAGAGGTAGTAAGTACAATGGTCTATACGTTCAACAAAGTTCACATCAAAGCTGAAACCGGTAAGACCCTCATGAACTATGGTTTGGTATTACTCATACTCTTAAATATTTTAGAATATTTGGAAGTAAATGCTATATTAGAAGGGATGAGTATATTGGCAAATTTGATCCTAGAAGTGATGAAGGGATATTTCTTGGTTATTCATCTAAGACCAAGGCATATAGATGTTTTAACAAAAGATTGCAAAAAATTGTTGAGAGTACAAATGTGAATATTGATGAACAATTCAAAGAAACTTCAAGTTATATAGACTCTGAACCAACAACAAAGATTCTAACAAATGAACCTACACTGAAACCACCGGTGTAGAATGAAGATCTAGTTACACTAGTATCATCTGAAAATTCCACAGTAACTAAGGAACAATAGCAAACGAAGACACCCCGGTATGTAAGATGGAATCACTCTAAAGATTAGATAATTGGGAACAAGAATAAAGTAGTTATGACAAGAGGAAGACTGGCAAATGAAGAGCTATGTCTTATTTCTCAAATTGAACCATCATCAATTAATGAGGCATGTGAATATAAACACTAGATTAAAGCTATGGAAGAGGAACTAGAACAAATTGAGAAAAATAACACATGGACATTAGTTTCCCTACCTAAAGACAAAAATGTGATTGGAACAAAGTGGGTATTCAGAAACAAACTTAATGAAGATGGTAAGGTAATCAGGAATAAAGAAAGACTAGTGTGTAAGGGATACTCTCAGAATGAAGGAATTGATTATAATGAAACCTTTGCATCAGTAGCTAGAATTGAGGCAGTCAGATTATTTTTGGCTTTCGCAGCACACAAGAACTATAAAATATATCAAGTGGATATTAAATGTGCATTTTTGAATGGAGATCTTGAAGAAGAAGTTTACATTGAACAACTTGATGGATTCTCTTTGACAGATAACAAAGATATGGTTTGCAGGTTAAGGAAAGCTTTCTATGGGTTGAAAGAAGCTCCAAGAGCTTGGTATGTAAGATTGGATAAGTACCTTTTGAAGATTGGTTTTTCTAAAGGTAATGCTGACATCAACTTATATTATAAAGTGACAAATGATGACATCTTGGTTATAGAAGTTTTTGTTGATGATATAATCTTTGGAGGAGAAGATGGATTATGTAAAGAATTTTCTATTGAAATGCAACAAGAATTTGAAATGTCTATGATTGGACAAATAAAATTCTTTTTAGGATTGCAGATTTCACAGACTGATAAAGGTATATTCTTGAGTCAATCCAAATACTTGAAGGAGTTATTAAATAAATTTGGGATGGAGAACTCTAAACCGGTAAGCACACCTATGACTACAAATGACAAATTATCACTAAGGGATGAATCTACACCTGTTAATCCGACTAGGTACAAATCTATGATAGGAGGTTTATTGTATTTGACACAAACAAGACCTGATATCATGAATGCAGTATGTATTGTTTCAAGATTTCAGAGTAATCCTAGAGAAAATCATGAATCAGTAGTAAAAAGGATTTTCCGGTACTTACAAGGCACTACAAATATTGGATTATGGTATCCTAGAGATGAAAACTTTGAATTATGTGCATACACAGATGCAAATTGGGCAGGAGATGTGGATGATAGAAAAAGCACCACCGGTGGAGTATTTTTTCTTGGAAGCAGATTATTTTCTTGGTTGAGTAAGAAACAAAGTTGTACATCTTTATCAACAGTTGAATCAGAATATGTTGTAGCAGCAACCAACTGTACACAGGTACTATGGCTTAAGAAAATGTTTAAGGATATAAAGGTAAAATGCAAGGAACTTATTACTATCTATTGTGATAACACTGCAACAATTGACATATCTAAGAATCCGATATTACATTCTAAAACCAAACATGTTTCTATCAAACTAAATTTTCTATGGGAAAATGTTGAAGCAAAAGAAATTAAAATGGTTTATGTGAATACTAAAGAGAAGATTGAAAATATTTTCACTATACCTCTACCTAAGGAGACTTTTGAATATCTCAGGGACTAGCTTGGGGTCATACCCCCACTAGTAGAAACTTAGACAGTTGATGATAGTCATCAACTGACAGAAATAATAGAGAAATCTTTTACTCCGGCTTTGATGAGAAAGCTACTTCTTAGGGGGAGTAGTTGGTATAGTGAATTGGTTGGTATTTTGTATCTGAAAAATGGTCTTTATATTGCTTTGGCATTTGATGTCAAAGGGGGAGAGATTGGTGTGGAAAAACACAAGGAAAACTCATGACACTCCCAGGGGGAGAGATTGTTACTTTGGGGAGATTATTGGTTTTTGGTATTTGGCATTTTTGTTTTGGCACTTTGATGGTTTTTCCATCTTGTGTTGCCATCAATGCCAAAGGGGGAGATTGTTGGTATTTTGGTATGGTTTTTTCATTGATGTCAACACCTACTAAACACTTATCAACTTTAGCACTTTGGAGAATCGGCAACATTCACCAACAAGCAAGTGACTTATGCATAGTCACCAATATCTGGTACACCGGCAAGATATAATGTCCACTGGCACTTGGAATAGCATGGAAAACATCTAGTTATGTCAAAGACATTGTTTGGACACTTTATCTTGGAGTTTTGTTCATTGGCATATTCATATTTGTTGTTACCGGCAAATAGGTCCAAGATATACACTGACAGGTTTATCTTTTCCAGATCAGCATGGCACACTATGGAGATGTCTCATTATTGTTGTAAATGCATCAAGCCGACATGTTGAATTGGTTATTGCATTGGACGTAAATTGATTTTATTGTAATATTCTTTAGAGCTGACCTACTAAAATTGGTCTTAGGTTATGATATAAATGTAAGATCTTATTTTTAAGATCGTGTGTGGAATGCAAAAAAGAATTTTGTTAAGGTATTGTAGCATCGTAAAATTGTGACACTTGCAATTTTGACTACATTTGGGTCTTCATGATGGCGGCGCAACACTGAACCTGAATGGAGACCCCGAAACTTGTTTACGACATCAAAAAGTGCATCTTTTTTGCACCTTGGCCTGATCCTCCTTGCACCCTGTTGTCCCGGGAGGTGGGACCATGGTGCCCAGTGCCCTGGTCCTTCAGGACCATGGCGCCTAGCACCCTGGTCCCTCAGGACCATGGCTCCCAGCATCTTGGTCACCGGCCCTATTTTGGGCCCGGTCTCTTCTTGGGCATCGGGTCTTCAAGTTTGCAATTTGGAAAATAATGTTCCTAGGTCGGCCTAAGGTCAGAAAAATCAGTCTCCTAACCCTAATTGACAAGTATATAAACTACATTTACCCTCCTAGAAAGGGAGGAAAAAAAGATATGTGTGCAAGAGGCGGAAGCGACATTCAAACATTCAAATATTCAAGCATTCAATTCATTCAAGCATTCCTTCAAGCAATTGAGCATTCTAGGTCTCCATTCAAGGCTAGGTGTTGCATTCAAGACAAGGATTCAACCATTAAAGAGGAGATCACCTACAACACACAACATACAACATACAACATCATTACACCTTCACATGTAAGAATACAAACTTTCTTACAACAAGGTATCAGTACTTGATTACATTTACAATTACAACATTCTCATTTCTTGGTTAATTCCAAAACCGGGGTTTGACCTGAAGGCAAACCCCTAATCCCTAACCCCCCAATTGTCCTCTCTTTTTTGTGTGTAGGTTGTAGGTACGCGGCTGTAATTGAAGATCTAGAATCATTGTGCAGAGACGAACAGATCCCCCTTCATTTCATGGATTTTTCGGAGGACCGTGTGCACTCTGGGCACCATCGTCCCATCAACTTTCACTCAAACTTGCAGGACAACATCGTCTTGACATTTTACTACTAATTTCAGGTCCGTAGCTTCATCTTGTGTCTCTATCTCCATCTACAAGTGAATCTTTCCTACTTTTACATACACTCCTAGTTCAATCCTTCTATCTACATTCTTTACAAAAGAGGGTATCCTTGCTGTCTCAACCCTTAAAACTCATTTAGAATTCAATCTTGCATTGTGTGGGATTGGATCTTGTGAGTTTCAACCCCTCTTTTGAATGTAAAGTCTCTTCTAAGTGACAACCATCAATCCTAGTGACCTCCTTTCTCTCTCCTTGGAGTGGGGGGAACACCTAGGGTTCGATTTTCCACTTTACAAGTATATGTGAGACTCCTATTTGTGTTTGATCAGTGAGCTCTAGGTGCTTGGCCTTTCTGCATGTGCAAACCCTATTTGTATATACATACTATCTGTAGTAGTATCATCTGATTGTGGGTAAGGTTTCCCACTATTGTTTTTCCCCTTACAAGGTTTCCACATACAAATATTGGTGTTATGTGTTGTGGATGACTTTGTCTTTTTGTTTCATGCATTAATCTTTACTGGTATTACAATTAATTGTTAAAACTGTCTACCGGCATAAAAGACTAGTTTACCGGTATTAAGCATTAAGTTGTTAAAGTTGTTTTTTGGTTTGAATTTATTAGAGAACTGATTCAGCCCCCTCTCAGTTGTCTCTGGGACCTAACAAAGAGAAGAGAAAAATACATTAGGGATACATCCAAAAAATTAAAGGAAATCAAAGAAAATGTCATGAACCTTAGTGGAATATTAGCTAGTGAGCTTGAAGGACTTCAACCGAAGGCACATATTTCACCGGTTGACACATCTTCTAACAATGACAGTAGTAAGGCAGTTGAATTTAAAAGAGTGGAAAGGAAGAGAAAACCCTCACCGGTACCCTCTCCTTCTCCAAAGAAAACAAGAACATTAAGGAAGAAACAACAAGTAGTTAGGGAACCCAAGAAGAAAAAGACACCGACAAACCCCGAACTGAATGACTTACTGAATGAAATAATAGAGGAAGGTAATTTTTCTAATGTGAACAAGTGGTATACTTCTTCAAATTATACTGACACAAACACTATTGAAGAAATAATTATTCTTTATTTAGACATTTATAAGAAAGTTTTGATTGAAGTTGTTGAGGAGCTACCAAATGATCTCTACATGAGACTAGAAGCTAAAAGGCTATTAGTGATGGAATTAGATAAGAAACTAAAAATTGAAGCACTCTTGGTTGTTCACCTGGTTAACTCCAAAGAAGAAATTAATGAACTTATTTATGGGGCTAACCGAGTGGACACTAACAGGTAAGCCTGATGGCTGGAAGAGTGAAGGAAATTGCAGAAAAAACAATAGATAACTGGGATATATTCTTTGTGGAGAAAGAAGAACAAGAGGAAATGAATAGACCTAAGAAGACATTTAAGGTTTATCAAAAGGACAAAGGTAAAGGAAAAATTGGTGGTATTCCAAACATTAAGATTGCTGACAATCTTCCACCACCACCTTTGGATACTACACCAGTACACTCAGAAGATCCAACAGTTATTAACACTAAAGGAATAAGACATGATGATACTAATCCTAAATCAGAGATACTTTTTATAATGAATGTGGATACTCAAGAGGTAAACATTGTTGTGGATAAGGATAACTCGAAAGTTAAGGCAAACAATTTTGATAGTAGTAACATAGCAGAGAAACTGGTAGAAAGTTCTATTGAAACTGAGACATCAACACAAATAGAGCAACCGACACAGACTGAAAAACCTACTGAGGATAAAGGTACTTGCACAGGGCCACCAGAGATAGAGATACTGGCAGAGAAACAAACTGAGGCAAAGGTAGACACAAAGACAGAAAAACTGACAATCACAAAGACATTGAAACAGTCTGAGAAACCTTTGCAGGTTGAGATGCAAACCTAGACTGATCCACCGGAGGAAAATGCAAGTAAAATGGATACACCTAATGGAAGAAAAGAGGTAATAAAGATAATTGGTTAGACATCTGGCACATCTATAGGTGAATTCAGACCTACAAATGTTACAAAGGTGCTTTTCGATTCAATCAAGAAGATAATGGATTGCAATGTATTGGCCTACAAGGCAATTGACAACACATTACCTATTATTAAGTTGATTGCACCAAATTGTAACATAGATCATATTAAGTATTCTTTAGGTAAATTAGACACATTGTCCAAATGTATTGTTGATAATGTAATAACTATTGATAAGGTGAATGAGGACACAATTAAGGAGAGAGTTGAAAAAGAGAAAAACAAATTATTTGAAGACACTATAAAGAAGTGTACAGGACACTTGGACACATTATTACCAGTACTTAAGTCTATGATTCTGGAGTACAAGTAACTATATATGGAAACATGCAAACCTCACCTTTTGACAAAGGACATAGATAAGGATATCAGAAAAGCACAAAAAGAAATTGATGACATAGTTGATAATATAATTAGCTCATCCAGACATATATTAGTTTTTGAACAGGAAATGATAGTTTTTGAGGAGATGTTAGAGAAACTTGAGAAAGAGAAGGCAAGGATAAGGTCAAATGATCGGGAACTTAAAAATAAACTTGGTCCTAAGTTGGACAATCTTATCTCTCAGAGAATTGAAATCTCTAAGGCATTAGTTCAAGGAGAGTGATCACTAGAAGAAAACATGCATTATCTCACCAGCACGATCCAACAGACTGAGCAACATTGAATGATAACAAAAGGTATATGCAGATTCTAAATTTAGTTTTCGCAAATATTTTTTAGATTGTAACCAACTGGTTACAGACTTTGAGCTAAAACATTTTACACTCATTTTTTACAACCTTTGTCATTGATGTCAAAGGGGGAGTCGTGGAGAGAAAAATTCTTATGCAGAGGAGATCACTTGCTCAAGGGGAGCACATCTTTTTCGACTTCAGTTTTTGGACTATAGTTTTTGGATTTTTCTCATGAGTGTTGCCATCAATGCCAAAGGGGGATATTGTTGGCATTCTACACTCTTATGAGAATAGTTGATGTTGTCATTAATGGCAACCAACTAGAAATCATCTGGCAACCAACCAGTAGATACCAGCACCGACAATAGACTTTTGCATACACCAATAGGCACTTCACCAACATTGGCAACAATGCATACTGGCACTCAAGATGACATGGAATAAACTTTTATTTATTGTTTTGTAATGTAATTATCTTTTGTAAAATCCAACATGGAATATTGTAAAAGACTCATATATGTATGAGATCTTATAAGTCATTTTTGTAAAGATATAGATAAGAAGTATAAGGCAATTTTGTATAAGGTGATATAGTTGACAGTGAAGGTTTTGCTTATTGACTGAGCTTAAACCGGTACTGAACCTGGCATGAGAGATGTTGTTTTGAAGCAGTACATTATATTGGATTTTGATAATCCATTTTGTAGTCAGTGTGACTCTTTTTTGAGCAGTGTGCTCTAGACTGTTGGCCTCCCTGCATGTGCAGGCCCCTCATTATAAGTAGTATTTATTCATTGGCCAATGAGTAAATATTGTGGGCCACAAATTCCACTGAGGTTTTTCCCACACTAGGTTTCCTCATTAAATATCTTGTTTTATGGTGTGTTTTCTATGTTGTCTCTGTTATTCTTATTTGTTGCATTAATTCTTATTTACCTGTACACTCTTTTGGGATGCAAAGTTTTAAATAAATATAAATATTTTGTACACCAGTTAGACACTGATTCATCCCCCCCTCCCCCCCTCTCAATGTTTTTGGGACTATCATTGATTCTAACAACTTGTCCACTTGAACATTTTGGAGGATTACACTTGACATTGCAACTTCATACTCTTTGTGATCAAAAAAGTTCCTACATAGACAACAAAATATTCAGAATGATGATAAACAATTGCTGCAAAGTTAATATAAAGGTAAGGATTTTTTGTGACAAGATTATGTGGACTGTGACATAGTATCCTTCAATCCTTTACCAAGAAATTAAGAATAGTTGCTAATACACAAAATATCAAAGTAGTGAAAATCAAAGAACATACAATTCTTGAAAAACGTAGGTATTTCTAAATATTTTCTCAACCTTTGGCATGGCCAAATGTCATATCCCCTTCTTAAAAATGGAGGATTAGTTGAATACCTATAGCCTATGTCCATTTCCAATAGACTAAAAGATATAAAATAATGGAAACTATTTCATAATAGCTTTATAGTTTTTGCAACAATCATCTTTCCAAAAAGGGCAATTTAGATATTTTTTTACAACTATCTAAATGAGTGTTACTAAAATAAATTTTGTCACTCTTTTAAATATAAGAATCACCCAAGAATAGTGACAAAACTACTAACAGTTGAATAATTTTCAATCAAATAAACAACCTTTCTCTGCTTTTGAAAGGGGCAACTCCCTTTTTAGATAAAACTTGAAATGTGACTATCAGGACCTTTAACAACCCACCCTAAAATTTATTTGTAGCATTTGCAAAAAATCAACAAGATATGGTGAACCATCTATTACGACTTGTTGTCATCTCTCTCCATAGAATCCTAAAATTTATTTCCTCTCACAATAACAATCGACCCTCTCCCAACTATTTCTCTCATTTGATGGAGTGTAGGTACCACCAAATAGGTATATGTTAGATTTGTCTTCCTCAAGAGAGGGAAATTCTGGAAGAGAAGAGGAAAGAAAGACATGTAGTAGGTCTAAAAGAGGGAGATCAACTAGAGGTCAAAATATTAGAACAAAATTCCATAAACGCATGGAATTTTTTCTTTCTCAAGGGGGATCATGTTCTTATGATGATGGGAGCATAGGCAACATTGAGGTGGTCTTGAGGTACAAACATCTACAAAAACAATGGGTACCCAAGGAACTTCCTCCAATAAACACTAATTTTTGTGTTAGTGAGAGGATATATCGCATAGCACCATCGTCATTACATGGTTTGGGCCTATTTTCCATGGATGGCATAAAGGTCTATTACAACAAAGTTGCTGAATTGATGCAGTATGTCAGACCCTATTACAATTAGAAAAAATGGATGCAGCTGGTTCAATATACATGAAGTATGTGTAGGTTTGCACTGTCAGCAAATTATATATGGCTAAAATGTAATGATCAAAGTAAAAGAGTGGCTATGTACATTGACAGAAGGCCAAAAGCAACAGGGAATATTGTTGGTTTTATAAACATCACATGATCTGGGTCAACTTATAAGCAACCCTATTGCATATTTGAGGCACACGAGGGAAATCGTGTATTCATATGTGTGATAAAATCAATAAATGAAGGGGAAGAGCTGCTAATATATTACAATTTGAATCACATAGATACAAAGTTACTATCATGGGGTTGGTGCGTACTTATACATACCATTTAAACCAACCTCCAATTAATGACTCAAATATACCATTTTATTATTATGTTTTTTTGGTAAGTCTATTGGTTTCATTTCGGTAATGCTTTTTATATTTAAATTTTGTTACAGTGCGATATTGATCTGACACATAACACAGACTGAGATGTAGCTTCGGGCACTTCTATCAAGTAGGTAAACCTCATTGTAATTGTACAAATTAGATACAAGCAAAAATTTATACTATTATGTTCTTTTCTTCAGGGTTTTTAATTAATTTTGATAATCAGATATAAGAGAGGGTGAAACAATTGATAGAGATAGCACAAAACTTGCAAGTAAGCAATCATGAAATCTTTAATTATAACATAAGTTCATTCATGGTTTATATTTTATACTCTTTTATGTCATGAAGTAAAATATGTACATGTTGTTTTTATAGGAATTTTTGGGTCCTCATGAAGCTGGTGGCCATGATTAGGGTACTCCAGGTAGTTCAGGTAATGATCATGTTTTGTGCATACACCACCTCATATTTTTACATGTTCTTGTCCTTCCCTTCATGTCTTATTTCTCTCATTATTTAATGTATTAATCTTTAGGTGATGTCCATGTTCCTGTGCATTCACCACCTCATCTGACCTCATCATCGGCACCTATATTGCCAACTTTAATGTTGCCAACATGCAACATGCAGTCATCAAGTACTACACTGACCTGTGCAACAGGACATGCACATAGGGATGTAGAGGCCACTAGTGGTGATATTTTAGCAACATTTCCTGGATCTTCCCATATTACTAGTATGGGAATGTTCCCAGTCACATTTTTGGTGACCGATGATCTTGTTCCCATAAAGATAGAGAAGGTGTTGGAAACCAATAACACTAAGGGGCGGGGGGGTGAATCAGTGTTATACCAGAATAGTAAACTTTAGCCTTATTAAAACATTCATACACCAACTGGTATACCGGTACATACAAAATTAAAAGAAGTAAAGAAACCAATAAGCCAAATACATAAATGAGAATCATAACACATAGATTTATATGTGGAAAAACTCAAAGAGGAAAAACCACGGTGGGATTTGTGACCCACAATATCAATCCACTAGCCATATGAAGAGATATTACAAAATATGAGGGGCCTACACTTGCAGGAAGGCTTAGAGTCTAGAGCACACTGCTCGAACACAATAGGAGCCTCACTAACTACATAAAATTCCAGACTACAATCCGGAGAAGTGTGAACTGCTAAGATAGCATCCTCTATTCGAGAATATAGTTTCGATTTAAGCTCTGTTTGTTCCATTGTGAATCCCTAAACCCTTTACCAGAATAACCCATACAATAACTTACTCACATACATGATCTTTCTAATATATTTTGCATCATATTATATTCACGTATCCATATATGTCTCTTGTATTTTAAAATGATCTATCAAACTGTCCTATATACCCTATAAAAAAATTTATGCCTTATGTCAACTTACAAAGATATATATAATATCAAATTACATGTCGGCCAGATAACATAAATGCATAAACATTAAAAAAAATTGTCGATGCTAGATCCAAGATATGTCAGCCTCCAATACCAATAACCTTTACTATACCATGTTGGCCTACATTATCAGTGACCAAAAAATCCTTCTGTCCTACCGGTGTCGGTGTTGGTGTTAGTGTAGAATCTGTGAAGTGTCTATCGGTACACCATAGAATTGAAACATGAAGCTGAAACACAAAATCATGTTGCCATCAATGACAACATAGTGAAACCAAACAATAGAGTGTCAATTTCCAACAATCTCCCCCTTTGGCATTGATGGCAATACTCATGTGAAAAATGATCAAGATTTCATTTGTTGGTTTCATCCCACCCTATTCCCCATGAGCTGAATATGCAAAATACTCCATATCTCCAAAACACCCCCTAATGTATAGAACTCTTTTTATTCTTTTTCACATCTATACTACTCCCCCTTTGACATTGATCCCATTAAAAATTCTAAGAATAATGTCAAATAACTGTACAATGAATATCCCCAAAAATATCTTACCGGAGCTTGACCAACTTCAAAATTCATGGATAACTAGCCTTCTCCAGTAACTCCACATAAGTATCCCAGCCGGTTTTAATTGTGCCCAAAATAGATGCAAGTCCACTCAATAAATGTGCAAAAGACTCTTTCTCATTTACCTCTTCCGGTGTGGGCTTTCCCACCATATCCATGCATTCTTTCTTGTGTACACAAAGTGATTCCAATTGGGGACTCACCAAGCCTCTCAGACTTCTGGTTCTTCTAATTATTTTGTCTCTTTCCTTCTCAAGAGCAGAAATTTGGTTCTCCAAAATCAAAACTTGACCATCAATTGATGTACTCAATGAAATCAATCGATCAAAAGAGTTAGCTATACTTGCAATTTTCTCCTGAATCTCCTTTATCTTTTTATCTACATTTTTTGTAAGTATTTTAGTATTACAACATACCCTATATATATTTGTACATTATGTCAAGGATTTTTCTATTAGTATCAACTTTTCCTCAATCTTTTTCTTCTCTGTTTCAATTACTTGATCAAAAGCAGCTCTCTTAACCTGAGTAAATATTTCTAGTGCTTTCCAGTTTTATATTTGTTGTAAGGATTGAAAGTCCTTTGAGATATACTTAGTGATTACCTTAAGCTTGTCGGATGGGCTCACTTCATTTTCAATCTTACACTCTGGGACCAATCTATGTAAAACAGTGATTGATTGATCTATAATCCCTTTATCTGTGGATCCCTCCTTCATCAGTTTTTGTGTTGCCATCATCATCAGCTCAGTGGGACTCATCTCTGTGATGTTTTTCTTTTCTACCTAAGAAGTGTCAATTGACAATAATGATGGGCCAACAACTAGTACCCTGTCAGATTCCCATGTTTTCTCCTCTGAAGTTTTATCCTTTATAACCTTCGCACTTGCACTGGTGGCTTAGCCACTTGGTGCAGTCTGTGTAACAATCGGTTCCTCTGTAGGAATAGTAACCTCAACATGTACATTTGTATCTAGAGGACAATTGTCCTCAATATTAGTATCCTATATAATGTTAGCTTGATCATCCTCTATATTAGCCAATATCTTAGTATTTGTCTGTACATCTATATTTACCGGGGTTTAAATTTTCACTATCTTAATATTTTTCAAAACTAAGGGTGAAGTACCCATAATCCCCTTTCCTTTTCCTTCAACTAGGGTATCTATAGTGTCTGTCTTGGTTTCCACTGAAGTAAAGAATCCTCTATTTTCTCCCAAAACTTTAACCCATGCTTTTTGAGTCTCCTTTATTATTTCATTTACTCTCCCTAGTATCAGAATGGTTATCCTATGTTTGCTATTGAAAACTTTTGTCTACCACCTCAAGTGTCTTTTCCATTTCATCTGGAGCTATAGTAACACAAATAGATAATAGTTCTTGAATTTTAATGTGCTTATCTTCTTGCATAGCTAATAATCTTCTAGCATCTAACATGTTATATAACTCAACCGGTATTTGATTTTCTATCTCTATTAAGGATTTCTTATAAATATCCAATTATAATAGGATTGCTTCCTCTACCTCTCTTTGTTCATCATCCTCTAAGTTTCCATAGTAAAACTTAACATTCTTCAGCATGCCATCTTGAGTAATTTCATCTACCAATTCTGCACAAGTTTTAGGTGGTATGATAGTCACATTACGAGATTCAATTGCTAGGTCAATGTCACTCTTCTTCTTCCTCTTGGCAGTACTGGATGCAACTACAGGTATAGCTTTAGGTGCTTTCTTTTGTGCTGGTAGCTTGATTGTGACCTTCCTAATCGGTTGCTTCTTTGCATCTTCCTTTGTTTCCTCTGGTTTCTTCCTAACAACCCTCTTAAATGCTAATGATGTGTCATCCTCTGATTCAGATTGTGCAGTAACCGGCTCAATATGAACTTCCAGATCCTTCCTCTTTTTGCCTTTCTCCAGGACAATATCAATTAGTGCTTTTATGTCCTTTGAGACCTTCTATACAAACTTACTTGCTTTTCCTTCCCATTTCTCTCTTTTCTTCCAATTCAACTTTGTTTCAACCTCTTGAGTTTTTTGTTATGCAGTACCACAAAGCTTCTCTACCTCATCAATCAGTGCATGAATTATCATTTTTGCATAGGCATCAAGAATCTGTGCATCCACCTCATAGCCCATTTCTTCAATCCAAATCTTTCAAGGCTTAACTACTTCCATGAGAGTCACATCCTTCTTTACCATAAAGCATATGTCGGTAGAGTTTTTTTCTATAATATGCTCAGGTACCCTTACCCTAGACCTCATAGAAATTTGAAATTCCTTAAAATACCCCCATATCTTATCATCTCTCTGGCTTCCTAATGCAGCAATTGTCTTCTTACCAAGATATCAAAAGCCCATTGCCTCTTACTAGAACTGGGTGTATCATTCAGAAAATTTAACATTAGGCGGACTAACAAGTTCCCATATTGGAAAGTAGCCTTCTTCTCACCCTTAATCTTCCATAAGTTTATTAACAACTCATCAAGCATCCAACCACATAGATATAATTTTATATTTTCTCTCATCATTTTGTATGCAGCCAAAATGTATGAACTGGAAATAGAATTTAGTCAGTTTGATTGAGTTACCTTATACTTGATAATCATGCTACCAAATTTGATGTCTATGTTGGTGATAATGCTCACTTTCATGGATCTTTTGTTAGATGTAGCATCGGTGATCTTCCTCACAAAACTATTTGAATCTTTCTTGTCTGGATGTTGCCCAACAGATGGCAAACCATTGATTTCTTGGATGGCTTCCTTGGTGATTTTGTAAGGTCTATTCAGCCATATAAATTCCCCATGCACTCTTCTTAGTACATATCTGATTATCTCATCCTCAAACTTTGGAATATCCAGAATGTCTATAAAACCTAGCTCTTTAATATATTTATATATCAGTTTGATCTTTCTGGATTCTCCCATTAGCTCACTCATATGCATGCCCTTAATCTCTGAAGTTCCTAAGTCCTCAATGTGATAGTGAATATATGCCCTAACATCCTCTACATACACAACTCCCTCTGGAACGCGAGAAAATGCTCCAACTGAATCTTCTAGGGTAGCCACATGTGGATACTGCTTGAAAATTAGCCTGGGGTGGTCCTTGACCTCTACGACAGTTGGGTTTGCAACAAAAATAGGAATAGAAGATGATCCCTCTTCAATGTTTAAAGATAAATACCTTTTGATCACTCTCGGTGAAAACCTTCAACAATTTCTTCCAGACGTTGGTGTGATCGCTCAAGAAGAAATCTGATTTCTCTGAATAGCCTTTGATAGCACTTAGTCACTCTGAATCACTCTGAATGCAGGGTGATTAACAATGAAGTGTATTCAACCTTTTAACCTTCGAGAAAAACCCTGATCTTCCATTGACATAAATGACTTTCGGTGAAAGATATCGGATCTCGCTCTTCAATATCTGGAACATTTTCTAGAACCTCTTCTCGGGGACTATGCAACATCTTCAAGAATTTAGCATACCCCTAAGGCATCTTCCTTAGATACCATATGAGCTTCTTGTCAGTGCAGGAGCAACCTCATCTATCGAATAAGTAACTGGGACATTCTCATCTGATGATTTTTCTTCAATCTTCCTAACCCATCTCTGAGTATAATCTTGTCAGATTTCACTAACCTTATCTTTTCCTTTCCCATTTAATCCTCCATTACTAACTGGTGGATTTCTACTTCTACAGAACTTAACAATATGTCCAACTTCATTACATGCATAACATGTAACATTGTTCTTCTGAATTACTTTTCTAAAACCGGTTAAATTGCTTGACCTGCACTGATTAGCCATATGTCCAAATTTTCCACATCCATAGCATTTTACATTCGTTCTGCAATCTTATATCTTATGACCAAACTTATTGCATTTAGAACATTTACCAAGACCAGAATCAGGGTTCTAATTTTCTCTGTTTCTACATTGCCTAGCCATGTGACCAAATCTATTGCAAACAAAACATCTACCGTTGAATTTATAAGCATTAAATTATCTTACCGGTGCCTTATGGTTTTGAGCTTCATTAGCAGTACCGGAACTCTGTCCTTGCTCAAATCAAAGTCTATTGAAATCTTCAATCTTCATTTGTCTCTTCAATAACTCATCAAGCTGTGCTGAGTTGATCTTGATTTTTTCTTTATACTCACTTGCAGTAGTTAAATCTTCTCTTAGTATTATCATTTCTCTCAAGCTCTTGTTCATTACTCTGGGATTGTACCAAATCAGTTCTCAACATATCATTTTCATTAAACAACCTACCACATTCTTCAAATTTGTTCTTTAGGGATACAATAATATTTTCTTCCTTCTTCTTTCTATCCTCAATCTCCTTAGACATCGTCATACTTATAAATTGCATTTCATTTTTCAGAACCATGTTTTCCTGACTCAATTTCTGACATTGTTCCTTAAGTGCATCTTTCTCTTCATCATCCTGATTTTGCAAAAGTTCCTTCCTCCTAGTTTGAATAGATGATAGCCTCTCTTGTAGGATGAGAATGAATTCCTTAGTATAATTCAATTCATCTTCTAGCTTTAAGTTCTTCAACCATTCAACATCATAATCTTCAAGTGCCATCTCAAGTTGATTCTCCAAAGCCCTATTCATGGATTCCGGTTTCAAGATCTTCCTCAAGTTGTTAAACTTCCTCTGAGGCACAAGGCTTTGATACTAATTATTGGAAACCAATAACACTGAGGGGGGGGTGAGTCAGTGTTATATTGGAATAGTAAACTTTAGCCTTATTAAAACATTCATACACCAATCGGTATACCGATATATACAAAATTGAAAGAAGTAAAGCAACCAATAATCCAAACACATAAATGAGAATCATAACACAAAGATTTATACGTGGAAAACCTCAAAGATGAAAAACCACAATGGGATTTGTGACCCACAATATAAATCCACTAGCCATATGAAGAGATATTACAAAATATGAGGAGCATGCACTTGCAGGAAGGCTTATAGCCTAGAGTACATTGCTCAAACACAATAGGAGCCTCATTGACTACATAAAATTTCAGACTACAATTCAGAAAAGTGTGAACTACTAAGATAGCATCTTCTATGCTAGAATACAATTCCGATTTAAGATTTGTCTGTTCCGATCTGAATCCCTAAACCCTTTACCGGAATAACCCTTACAATAATTTCGTCACATACATGATCTCTCTAATATATTTCACATCATATTACATTCACATATCCATATATGTCTCTTGTATTTTAAAATGATCTATCAAACTATCCTATATACCCTATACAAGTTTTTATGCCTTATGTCAGCTTACAAAGATATATACAATATCAAATTACATGTCATCCAGATAACATAAATGCATAAGCATTAAAACAAATTGTTGATGTTGAATCCAAGATATGTCGGCCTCCAATATCAATAACCTTTACTATACCATGTTGGCCTGCATTGTCGATAACCAAAGAAATCTTTCTGTCCTACCAGTGTCGATGTCCGTGCTAGTGTAGAATCTGTGAAGTGTCTCTTGGTACACCATAGAATCAAAACATGAAGCTGAAACACAAAATCATGTTTCCATCAATGACAACATAGTGAAACCAACCAATAGAGTGTCAATTGCCAATAGAAGGTTCCAAGTACTTTAAAATAATTATTATATATAGTCCAATTGTAATTTACTTATTGATCATGTTGGCAAATGCACACTCCAATGAGAAATTGTAGGTGATTGAAGGTATTGTCATTGATGGCAACCTTACAATCCTATGGCACAAGCACCAACACTGGCAAAGATGTTTACGAACACCTCAGCCAATAGGATTTATTTTGTATTTAATTGTAAAATATTTTTTTGTAAAGCCAACAAGGCAAATTGTAAAAGGACTCATATAAGTATGAGATCTTGTAGATCATTTAAGAAAGTAATGGATGGATGGAATGTAATAGGTAGATGCAAATATTAAGGTAGATTGTGGAATAAGGTTTATGGAAGTTATATGAGCTTAAACCAGTACTAAACCTAGCATAGCAGATGCTGAACTAAAGCAGTACATGATATTGGATTTACATAATCCATTTTTGTAAGTCAGTGGGACTTCCCTTTTTTATTTAAGTAGTGAGCTTTATGCAGTTGGCCTTACTGCATGTGCATGCCCCTATTCTAAGTATTATTCACTTGTTGGTCTGTGAGCGAATATTGTGGCTCACAAATCCCACCGAGGTTTTTCCAACACCAGGTTTCCTTGTTAAAAATATTATGTTATGGTGTGCTTTCTATGTTGTGGTTATTAATCTTATTTACTGCATTATTTTTGGTTTACCGGTACACTGTTTTTACATGCAATTCATTTAATAAGTTAAGAAAATCCATTAACTGGTTAGATACTGATTCACCCCCCCCCCCTCTCAGTATCTTTGGGAATCCTAACAATTGGTATCAGAGCTTGGTCCTCTATTTTCAAAGGCCTAATTGCTTGAGGAAGAGTCTGACACCAGTACAGATGGAAAACCTAAGAAAGCAATTGGAAATAGCTCTTGTAGATTATGATGCAAAAAAGTTGAAGAATATGAAACTTGAAGATGATCTGAAGGCTTCATAGGAAATCATTCAAGGACTTCAAAGAAATCTCTCTATTGCTAGGAACAAAAGAAGAGAACTTCATGAGAAGATACAAAGTGATGATGATGAAAAAGAAACTCTTAATGATCTTGTAAGCAAGATGAAGTAGGAAAACATGGCCTTGAGGAATGAGATGCAAGATATGACTATGAGATTTTGTAAAGACACTGAAGACCGAAAGAAGAATGAAGAATACTTGAATAGGAGAATCAATGATGTTGGAAATGAAAATCTAAGATTCGGTCATGAAAATGATATGTTGAAGACATATATAATTCACTTGGAGTGTGATAAAACTAAACTCATGAGACAAAAATATTTCTTAGAAAATGAGTTGGCTACTGCAAATCAACACAAGGAGAAATTCAAGAAAAGTTCAGAGGAACTTGATGACATATTGAAAAATCAGAAACCTAATGGAGATACTAATAGTCTCGACTTTGAAGTTGGTGAAAGCTCCGGTACTAGAAACAATCATGATCACAGTAAACCAGTAAGACAACCTAATGCCTACCAATTCAATGGAAAATGTTTTAACTGTAACAAGTATGGTCATAGAGAAAATCAGTGTAGATCTATAAATTATCAGAACACCAATGCATCCACCGATCAATGTTCTAAATGCAACAAAGTTGGTCATAATTCAAAAAATTGCAGAATGAATGTAAGATGTTATGTTTGTGGAAGATTTGGACACTTATCTAATCAATGTATAACACATACCAACATAGGATATGGGAAAGCTATTCAAAAAAACAATGTGACTTATTATTCTTGTAACAAGATTGCACATATTGCAAAATTTTGTAGAAGTAAGGCATTACCGGCAAACAACAAAGGACCCAGTTTGAAAGGTAAAGAGAAGGTTGAAGAGGTAAAACAAGAATTCTAAAAACAATGGATTAGAATGTCAGATCAGAATGTTAATGAAGCTATTCCTTCACTAGTAGAACAAAGTATCACTCCACCAGTAGGAGATTCTTCATCTAACTGAAAAGAACCTTTTTGGGGGTATGGCAACAAACTGAAAAACATGCTAATTTACCCTCAGTTGATGGTGAGAAGTTGAAATACTTCTTTACTGATAGATGTGTTGAGTTTCACTTAACCGACATGCATTTAATGTGGTAGTTGAAGGAAATGACATTATAAAGCAAGTGTTTTGGCTCTTTTTCATTCACCAAGCATTCAAATTTTCCTTAGAGTGCAAAAATCTTGAGCGAAGGCATCCACAACGAGAAGTGAAAGAAATCATTCAAGAATTCATAACTAAAAGGTAGATTAAGGTATTTATACAATGGCTTCCTCCTCTGCACCCAAATTCAATGCAAATCCTACTGTAATTAAAGTGATTAAATGCCCTGGGCCAGTATTTAAAATTATTCCCAAAATTAAAAAGAAAGATGATACCCTGGCAGCATTTTCAAAAATACCCAAAGGAGTTGCTTATACTGAGGATCCTAGAATTTACATACATTGTCATAATGACAAACTCGGAGCTGAAGAGATTATGAACATATATAGAACTGTAATATGTGATGAAAGTGGAAATGTGAAACCAGAACATAAGATAGTTGAAACCCTAGGTTTTGTGGAGATTCTTAGTATCCCTGATTTTCCAAAGGATGTTATAAGGATTGTGTTAAGCAGAGTACATGGGGAGTTCTTTTGGTTGGATTGCATTCACAAGATAACAAAAGAAGCAGTTAGGGTAGTGACAGGCTTACCTTCCACTGGTAGCAAGCCTGGCAAAACTAAAAGGGTTCCAAATGACACTATAATGACCCTAACTGGCACAACCTTTGATAAGAGATCCTCGAGAGTCACTGATGTAAAGGATATCAATGTAAAATTCATTAGAATGATTCTTGGATACAAAGTTACACATGCCAACAAATTAAACTCTATTTCTCGCTTATGTATCAAAAGTGCTTATGACATGGTAAACAACAATACAAAGATTGACATATGTGAATGGTTAAAAGATGAGCTAATAGACAATCTGAAGAAAATCAAAGGGGACAAGAAAGGGACATTTAGATTTGGCAACTTATTTGTATGCTTATTACTATATATCACCAAGGAAGTTCCCAGTATTGGTAGAAAGGATTTTGGATTTGACATACTGGTAGGAAAACAACTTCTGGATATTCTAAACAACATGGGAGATGATAGGGAGAAGAACATAAATGAACATTTTTAGGCACTAAAGGCTAGGATGAAAGCCAGGATAAGGCTATCTCAAGCTATAGTTGATAAGTTTCAAAAGGAAATATGCTTTCTTATAAAAAAAGATGAAATCTGGATGGAGGCAGTGGTTCTAAGGATAGTTTGGGTTATAGAAATGAGATATGAGGCTGATGAGAACATAATAGAAACTTATGCAAAAGCTTTTCTAGAAGCCCCTAAAGAACCAACAAAGGAAGTATTTGGAAATGCGGAAACAATTGAAAGCAAAGTTCAATCATAGAAAAGAATAAAGAAAACTAAACAAACAATTAGAAAAGGAACAAGGCAGGCAAAAGCAATCAAGGAAGACATATTGAACAAAACTAGTATTAAAGAGAGCAAGTTAGAAGGATTACAACTGGAAACACATCTTTCACCGGTTGGTACCTCCTTTGACAGTGAAATACCGATAGAGTTTAAAAGGGTAGTAAGAAAAAGAAAACCTTCACCGGTACCTGCTCCTACACCTAAGAGAACAAGACAGAAACAACAGGCAGTTAGGCCTCTGACAAAGAAGATGACTCCAAGAAAGATGAAAGTAAAACAAGTTGTTCCTCCACTTGACAATCTTCTACATGAAATAACTGAAGATGGTAACTTATCAAACATTAGCAAGTTGTATAACACATTTTCAAATGAAGAAAAAGAAAGCATAGAAAATAGTGTTATCCTACACTTGGATATCTCCAAGAAATTTTTGATTGAGGTTGTAGATGATTTACCCAATGAATTGTATAGAAGGTTAGAAGCAAGAAGAGTAGAAATTGTTGAACTAGATAAAAAGATGAATATAGAAAAACTACTTGCAGTTCACCTAGTAAATTCAATGCAAGAGATTGATGAATTAATAAGTGAGGCAAACTGGACAGTATTTTCAGCTGGTCACTGACATGTAGCATTAATGGCTGGCAGAGTTAATGAGATATCAGAAGAAACAACAAACAAGTGGGATATATTCTTTTTTGAAAAAGAAAAACAAGAAGAGCTTAAATGACCAAAGACCTTTAAAGTCTATCAAAAAGAAAAGGATAAAAGTAAAGGTAAGGTAGGTGGACCTCTGAGCATAAAGATAATAGATGACTTGCCCCTACCTCCTTCTGATACTCCACTAGCACAAACTATTGATACACCACCGGTAACAGATAATGTTGAGAGTATGGAGACAATACATGAGGACACAAATCCTGATTCAGAAGTATTGTTTACAATGAATATTGACACAAAGGAAGTTAACATTGTGGTTGATAAGGAAAAAATTGAGAAGAGAGATGTGGCAACTAAGCCACCCATAGAAGACATTACAGTTGAGACAAATGTTGAGGACACAGTTGGCAATATTGAAATTGGGGTTGAGCAACAAACTGATCAGACAACTGATCCCCTGGTTACTAGAAAGACTAATGTACATACTGAGCAACTGACAACTAATAGCACTGACAAATCTGTTGAGATACTAGCTGTAGACAACTTAGAGGTAAACATAGAGAAACAGGTAGAAAACACAGAGTCTCAATCAGAGAAACTGGTAGTGGAAAGTTATGAGAAATAGATTGAGGTACACACTGAGAAATTAGAAAAGAAGAAGGATGAGGTAAAGGTTAATGCAGAGACTGTGCCACCAACAACAACTAAGAAACCTAGACCCTTGCTAGTAGAAATGCAGACTCAAACTGACCTACCAGAGGTCAACACAAGTAAAGAGGTTCTTCACATCGGCGGATTACAGATCGTTAAGGCAGTTGGTCAATCATCTGGATCTTCACTGATAGAATTCCAGCCAATCAATGTAACAGAGGTATTTATTGATTGAATTAAGAAAATAACTAATTGCAATGCACTTGCATATAAGGCAATTGATGACACCATACCAATTTTGAAGATGATTGCACCCAAGTGTAACATAGAAAACAAAGATTCTTTAAGTCAATTAGACATGTTGTCTAAGTACATAACTAACAATCTACTAACAATTGATCAGATCAATGAGGAGACTTTTAGAGAGAAAATAAATAAAGAGAAGGAAAAATTATTTGAGGAGATAGTAAAGAAGAGTAAGGAACATATTGATACATTATTACTGACACTAGGAAAGACAATTTTGGACTTCAAGAAATTGTACAGAGATACATGTAAGACAAACATTTTGATAGAGGATATAGATACAAAGATCAACAAAGAACAGAAGGAAATCAATAATATTGCTAATAATTTAATAGGTTCATCAGACTCCATATCGGTAGTAGAACAATAAATTACCAACTATGAAGAGAAAATTGAAAAACTTGAAAAAGATAAGGAGAGATTAAAGTTTAAGGCAAAAGAACTAAAATGTAGACTAGATCCTAAACTAGATTTCCTCATCTCTTTGAGAAAAGAGATTTCTGAGGCACTTGTTCTAGGACTTAAGACACCAGAAGAGAAAATGCACATACTCACCAGTACAATCTTTTTGTAAAGCCGACAAGGTGAATTGTAATAGGGTTCATATAAGTATGAGATCTTGTAGATCATTCAAGAATGTAATGGATGTATGAGATGTAATAGGTAGATGTGAATATTAAGGCAGATTGTGGAATAAGGATTATGGAAGTTGTATGAGCTTAAACCGGTACTGAACTTGGCATAGTAGATGCTGAATCGAAGCAGTACATGATATTGGATTTGTATAATCCATTTTTGTAAGTCAGTGAGACTTCCCTTTTGTATTTAAGTAGTGCGATTTAGGCAGTTGGCCTTCCTGCATGTGCAGGCCCCTATTGTAAGTACTATTCACTTATTGACCAGTGAGCAAATATTGTGGGTCACAAATCCCACCGAGGTTTTTCCCACACCAAGTTTCCTCATTAAAAATATTGTGTTATGGTGTGCTTTGTATGTTGTGGTTATTAATCTTATTTACTACATTATTTCTAGTTTACCAGTACACTATTTTGGCATGCAATTCATTTAATAAGTTAAGAAAATCCATTAACTAGTTAGATACTGATTCACCCCCCCGTCTCAGTATCTTTGGGAATCCTAACAGATCACTCATTTTGGATTAATGATCCCATGATTTTTTTGTAGGAAATGATGTTTTTAATAAACATCTAAATGATATTACATTGGAGATCTTCATGCCCACCATACGTACGTGGTGGAATGCCAAAATTAAACAATCAAAAGATGAACTCATAAACCATTTGGTTGTGTTGCTTGGAAATAACACATTCAACAAAACCAAGGTCCTTCAGAAAGTTGTCACATATCAAAAGTATGTGAGGGACCAATATAGGACACATTTAGAGAAGAACATAAAGTACGAGCATTCCCCCATGATTCCAAAGAGGGAGTGGAAGGACCTAGTTTCGGATGGAAAGGAGAAAGATGAAAAGAGAAAAAGGACATACACCACCGGGCGAAGGAAGGTATGTGATACTATTAGCAATGTAATTATGTACTAATTACTCTTTATATTTGTATAATCTAACATATTTCAAACTTTTCATAGGCTGTCCGACACATCGAAGGCATCTAAGAAAAGACTAGAAAAGCATGGGCATCACAAACTTGGCTCTGGTGGTTATATGAAAGTTGTCGCACAAATTGTAAGTATCAATAAATGAAATATCGCATCGAAATAATAAATTGCAAACCTTTTTTTTAAATCAAGCAATAGAAGCAAAATTCATGATATTAAGAAAAAATGCAGGGCTCTGAATTCAATAGAGCGCCCACAGAAGATGACATGAAAATTGCCTTCCAATAAGGCTATGGAGCCGTGGCTAAATTCCTAAGAGAATTGAGTGGGAAAACACAAGATTTTGATGCATCTGTCACATAGGTAAATAAGCTAAATGAAAATTACTTAAAATTGAATACTTGAGCAATAATCTATTTGATGTTAATTTCCAACATAAAGTGATTGTATTTGTTTTAAATAAGCAAGCAATGATAACAATACACATGGCATTGGAATGCAGTGTGATAAGGGTGGAACACAACCTGCACATCATGAAGGTTGTGGTGTAGATCTCGATATTGGAGGTATTCATTTTCTATAAAAAATAAAATTATGTAATTATTAATACAATTAAACATTTTTAAATGAAATTGGTGTACTAATTAATGTAAGCTTTTTTGTTTTTATTTTAGAGCATATAGAGCATGGTGAACAAGTGGAGAATGATCAAGGTAGACAACATCAGGAACGTGATGTGCCCCCATCAGTTAAAGAGGACCACTGTTATTCCTTTAAACAAATTTAATTGTAATTGGTGTATAAATTAATGTAACCTTTCATGTGTGTTTCAACTCCAGAGTATTTAGAGGGTGTTCAATATCTTGAGGATGAGGCTAGATAAAATGATCAAGAAGATGATGTGGCCCCATTTGGTAAAGAGCACCCATGTAATGTTCTTTTAACCCATTTCTTTGTTATTGCAGCGGAGCCCCACTTGCCTAGGTGTCCTTGTCATGAGTATAGAACTAGGCATACATTAAGATCATGAGAAGAGGCAACAACAACTTAAGAGGGGAAAAATGATGAAGAAAATGATGCTCCACTTAGTGTTTACTTAGCTTCAAAAAAAATTGAAAAAATAAATGATTGTAATCGTATTATTTGTTAATGAATGAATTTTATGTGTTAATGAATATAATTATGTGCTAATGACTGTTGATGAATGTTAGGTGTTAATGAATGTTAATGAATTTTATGTGCTAATGAATTTTATGTGATAATGAATGAATGTTATATTTTATTAATGGATGAAAGAACAAATGAATGTTATATGTTAATGGGGAATTTAGAGTGATGTTGTGGGGGGAGAAGGGTCAAATGAGCTTCCACCTTCACGTGGTTGGCCCTATTAAGTAGAGAATATTAAACTATTCTTGAAACAAAGAGGAGCTCAATAAGGTAAGGCACTTTTCAATATTTCATTATGCTCCACTGTTAATCTTATTGAATAATATGTATTGAATCTTAAATATAGGGTCCAATAGAGCCATAGCATATTCCATATTTGCAATGCTTTATATTCCCTGATGGCATGTTTTTTTTAAAAAATATATCATGTTCATCAGAATTCTAACGCACATGCCCAACATAGGCCCTGATCAGAGTGGTGTATCTACGATGAAATATTTCATTGTAGGCACAACACTCTCATTGGAGCTTCCTTGCATTTGTTGTTAGAATTCCAACAAAAAAGGACACTATGTTTCAATAGGAATGTTGTACCTACAATGAAACATTTCATTGCAAGTGCACAATTCTCTTCGGAGCATCCTTGCATTGTTCGTCGGAATTCCAACAAAAAAAGGGCAGTATGCTCTGATGGGAATGATGTACCTACGATGAAAAACCCATTGCATGATTCGTCAGAAGATTGGCAACTTTGTTGGAATTCCAACAAATTAGACCACCACATTATGTGTCAACTTCGACAAAGAATGTGTCGAAATTCTGACGAACATCTGTCTGTCAAATCACTTGATGAAATTTGAGCGACGAAAATCTTTTCATCGTTTCGTCAAATCTACGACAATAATATGTCAAAATTACGATGATAGTTCGTCACAAAATGACCCCAAATGTGTTAGTGAAAATTACTCAATTTGATTGTGAGTCAAACTTATTTTCTTGATAGTCAAAGTCATTTGATTGATTCATTGACTAACTTGATTGTTTAGTTAACTGATTTGATTAGGGAGATGATTGAATTGATTGATCTATTCAAAAAAGGTGATTGAGAGTTAGAAAAGGTGATTGTAGAGTTAACTTGATTAATTGACAAGTTGACTGGATTGATTGATTAGTTAGAAAAAGCTAATTGACAGTTAGACTCAGAGTCAGTGGTAGTTAGAGTTTCAACATGTGTTGTAGGAAATTAGCATGACATTCAATTTAATTTTAATTTTAATTTGCAAAAATGTGAAATGAAATGCAAATTAGTGATAAATAAATTTGAATTCTAAATTGAGGTTTGAATAATTTGAAATGGAGGGAAAGTTAAATAAATAAATCAAATTAGAATTTATTTAATTTGAAGGAAATAATTAGATAATTAAATAGTTTAAAGAAATTATTTAATTATGGGAAACTAGAAATTGAACTTAATTAAATAATAAAGATTACTTAATTAAGGTAGATAATCACGAATAATTAAATAATAAAATTATATAATTAATTTAATTGGGAAAGGTCAATTGATTTAAAAGATTGAGATAGAAGTAGAATAATTAATTTGTGATAAATGATGAATATTAATTTTAGTACAATAAATTTAGATTAATTAAATAATTAAAGAATTATTCAATCAATGTGGAGGAATAATTAGTGATGTTAGTGATAGGTCAATTTTGAACTTGTCTACAATTATTAGTTGTGATAATCTTGGATGAGATCTACAACCTAGGTCAAAATATGAAAGAATAAAGTTAATTACATGATTGGTCCTTCTGTCTTACAAACTAACATGTTGAAATCAAGGTCAAAATATGATAATATTTGTTCTCTTCAATATTAGATTTTACTTGTTCTTTAAAACGTATGTAATAATATTTTGAATAAATATTAAATTTTATTTAAAAACAATAAGAAAAGGATAAATTCTGAGACATCAAAGCCACCTATACGTGATAAAAAAATTATTTTTCCTTGACCATTTCACATCCTTATTTGCAAGAAATAGAAAATCCTAGCAGACAATGATGTTAATGGATCAAACAAATTCCACTAGTAATTGACTCTATTTTTACCTTACAAGATGGTCTATGGAGTTTTATTTTATGCCTTTTTAAGGTTGTGACTATTATGCAATGAAATAATTAACATAGTAAAAAATATGTTCCATGTGAGGCTTACATTAAAATGCAAAATATACTTTTACTTATACTTATTATTGTACATCATAAATTTCATTGCAAGTAAGTGTAGACTCAATGTAAAATATGCGTTTTAAAACCTTTGTTGTTGGAAGGAAAAATGATTTACTTTGGTCAAACATACAAACCCAATTTAAATTATGTTTAGTCATTCAATAAACAAAATTCTTGTAAAAAAACCTTTGGAAGGAATAATTTATATTAGCTCTCTCTATTTTCAATGGTATAATTTAAATATTTTTTGTCCCATGTTTGAGATTCAATATTATGATTCAACATGTGTCAAATGTGTATAATCATGTCGCATGTATGAATAGTATGCTACAAGCTATCAAACTCATAGGGTCAAAATAACATTAGGGATGGGATTTGCTACATATTTGATGTGTATGCTATCAATTGTCAAACATGATTACTATGAAACCTACTCTACTCTGTGTGGAATATTTTATGACATGAAATTCTCATCTATTGCATTGATTTTGTGTTCTATGTAGTTATTGGTGGATTGTGATAGCATTGTCATGCTTATTCAATCATTGAGGACCTTCAAACGATTAGGACTTATTCTATCAATGGAGGATATGCATGATTTTCATTGATTAAAAATTACTCATATCAAATGAAATCTTAATCAAGGAATTCTTATTAAAGTAGATCCAACTTATTCTTTTGAAGAGGTATCATGTCTTGTCTATTTAGTGTAAGAGAAAAATTCATAAATCTTCAAATCTTATATTTATTTTATAAAATAGAATTATGTGTATTTTTTTAGTAAAATTAAACTATCTTAGTTATTGTTAGCATTCTGATACTGTTTTGTATGACCGGTAAATGGTATGGTTGTAATTGTTGGTAACATCATCTCCTTAGTCTTCACAGTCCATCGGTAGTGAGTAGACCAACAAGCAGTGACTAGATCGCCAAAATAGTAAGAAGATCAGGTAGCGATGAGTAGATCGACACAAAAGAGGTTCACTGGCTAAGCAAAGAACAGACCGGTATACAAGAGGAAATCAGCTAGATAGGTTTTGATAGGTACACTCGAAGAGTTGATAATTGATAGACTGGTAAAGTTCAGTTACATCTAGCTAAATTGGGAGTCTTCTCCAGTCAACCAACAGACTTATCGGCATGTTCGACTATATTGATAGTGATTCCTGCATGATTTCAAAGGCATAATTTAAGGCCTAACAACATAATTTTGAAAGGTATGTTTTGGAGGGAAAGTTGGCGATACACTAAAGGGTCTATAAATACACATATATCATTCTTAAGATGGTTGCTGTCAAGGTGAATGAAGATAATGTGAAAGTGGACATAGGGGGAGTTTAAGAGACTATAGAGCCAAATGATAGAAGACCGGTAGAGTGGAGTTTCATAGAGTGGTGACTCAAATGACAGAGGACCGGCAATGTGATATTCAAGGATCAACAAATCAGTAGAAGGAAGAGTTGATAGTGCATTCAGGAAATCAGGGTTGTGTAGAATAGACACAACCAATGCAGATCTGGTGTGATTCTTCAGTGTGATTTGACTAGGCTAATGAGTAGTAGTTTTAGAAGATCATCCATTTATTTCTTTCTAACAACTCCAACATAAACCCCTTAACTGGGTGGACTTTAAGAGGTCCCATTGTAAAAATCCCTTAACCGGGTGACATCTTGATTGATGTTCTAAGTCCTTTAACTAGGCTACCTTTAATAGGCTAAAGGCACTAACCGACCTTGTTCAAAATCCCTTAACTGGGTCACACCTAACAGTCTATTTGTAATCTCCTAATAGAGATGGCTCTTAACAGGGCATACTTTAGAAGAGTGCAAAATTTATGAGTTCCTACTCACACCGTGGTTTGCTCCCTATTGGCTTTCCACGAGATAAATTGTGTGTCTTTGTGTATCTTTTCATGTATGCTTAATCTTCTTCAGAAAATGTTTACATTAGTGAATGGTAAATTAGTTCAAACTTAAAGTAAAAGTCTCAATTGGTTAAAACCGGTAATGTATTGATTCACCCCTCCCCTCTTAGTACCGGATGGGACTAACAGTTATGCTAGGAATGCATAGTTTGAGTGAAATTTTTTGTATAATTTTGATGTTAAGATTAAATTATTAAATGTAGATGTTAAAATATATTATCTAAATTATTCTAAATTACTTAGCTTTGATCTAGAACAGTTAATTTGACTTGATGACTTAAAATAAGAATTACTCTTGATTGCCCTACTTTCTCATTGTCATATGTAGCAGTGTATGTGGCAGCTTTTGTACTTCATGACATGTCATCTCATTCTTCTCTTGTTTATATAGTCAAACAATTACAAGCATCCACTAAAGTTATACTTTTGATATATGTAAACATGCTTAATTCATCCAAGTTACTATTATGCACTCCCATTGGGCACCTAGACAAACCACTAGTTTGAGCCTTACGCGGCTTATGTTGGTTTGCAAATGGTATTTAGAGAAGGGATCAACCATTTTTGGCTGGAGAGTGATTTGATGAATATAATCAAATGCATTAATAGACACCAGGAGCCAAGTTGGACAATCAAGCATTTAATTGAAGATTGTCATCTTATGATTTCCAGTCTGGATGATTTTAAAGATTCTCACATGTATCGGGAAGGAAATGCCCCTACTGATTATATAGAAAATCTTGGGGTGGATTATGTGGAGGTTAAATGGTGAATGGAAATGGAAAGTTTCTCGAGAAACCTATGCGAGCTGACTAGAAAGGACGCTGAATTAATCGGCCACTCATTACCAATTCATAATGATAGAACGTTGTTGGGATAATATCTCTTGGTGGAAGTTTTTCACGCCTCCCAATTCTAGCTATTCTAGAGTCTTCACTTATTTCTGGTTAGGTTTGTTGTCATGGATTCTGGGTGTGTTCTCTTGCACTTTCATAATTATGCATTTCATGTGGGGCAACAAGAATAGGATGGAACCTACCTCTTTTGAGAACTAGAAAGGGAATACTGAGGTTTGGAATGAGATTTCAGATGGGGGTCTAGTGTCGTATATGGAAAGGTTGAAGGATAATTCATCGAGTGCCACTGAAGATTTTGTGAGAGGCTAGGATAATGGTATCCTAAAGGTCTATGGAATTGATTTTAGGATTGATGAATATTTTATCACTGAAATTACTGCTATGTAGACGGAGGGGAGGAAGTTTTATAGAGAATGAAAATCTACTGAAGAAGCTATCTCCACTTTCTTCGACAAGCAGAAGGAGAGGAATAGGGTTCAGAAGATGGTTGATGGTGGCTACAATCGAAAGGATCTTTTGTGCCTCAGGCCAATGTGGTGGAGGTTATCATGAGATACATCACTCTTCATGGCCAGTTTACGAGCATTTTTTCCTACCACTTTTTCATTTTGAATAACTTTAGGCACGATACCAAAAATTTCATTATGTTTTATTTGCTATCCTCCTTAAGGCATAGTATAGAGAAACATGTAGAGAATATGGATAATATGATCCTCCATGAGGGTCTTATTCGTCTTATTATGGATTATGCTAAAACCCATGAAATCAAGTCATCTCCTCTTTTGAAAACCCATGTTTCTTCTTCCAACCCAAAGGTTCAAGTGGTTTTTGACACAGATTTGGAAGGGGAAGATAGAGGGTTTTCCAAGGACTAGTAGGATCAAGACTTGTCTAATGGCCCTAAGTATTGTTCACCTACTAATGAGGGTCCCATTTAGAATATAACCCCAAGACAGGTTGTTGTAGGTGCAACAAGCACCCTAGGTGGGCAGCTAGCAAATATTAAAAATCAGGGTACCAAGTCTGTTGAATTTGTTTCTCCCAAATATAAGAAGCCCAAATCTGGAAAGGGGGGAGGAATAAAGATAATGAACATAAGATTGAATTCAAAATCGCTATAGACATTAATCCTAAGAAACAGGGGAGGGTTGTCATTGACTCAGATTTGGATAAATGCATTTCCTTTATGGCCAGTAGTCAGTTCAATTGGCTCCAGAAGATGGGCATGGAGATTGAAGTGTTAAAAGAGGGTAAAAAGGGTATTGTGGATACTTTTACAAACAACCCTGGACCCAATAATATGGAGAAACTCCTCCAGTTGACCCAGAAAGTTAGTGAGGACGTGTACAAGATGAAATCAAATCATGAAAGAAGAATATGTAATCTAGAGGTTAGCATGGAAGAAATTAAAGAAAGTTTGAAAAATATGGTACAGATTAGCAAGGCTGCCATGAACAATAGTTCTGAAGGTTTGATGAGGGTCAATTATATGATTCTAGATTATAGGGTTGACCCCATTTTGAGTTTGACTCCTTTGGATTCCAAGCAAAAAAGGAAAGTGCAGGGTGTAAGTGGTCATATTTCTCATTCCCATACTACGAGAAGTCCATGTACCCATACCAAGAGCAGGAACCAAGAGCAAGGAAAATCTAGATTGGTCATGGATGAGTTGGAGACTATCAACAGTTTAGTTATTCAAAAGAATGTAAATCTGTTGCTTTCTTATCAATAAGTCTCTGTTTATTATGGTTTTAGTCTATTTTGTGTTTTAGGTTGTTTTACAGGCTTGGCCCAAGATGGTTTAGCTTTTGTTGTTGGTTCTGTGCTTTGATGCTTATTCTCTGATTTGATGTAAAACTTTTGGGTTTCAAGTCCCTGTAAAACCCATTTACCTTAATCAAAAACCAAGTTACTATTACTTTATTGTTTACAATTGTAAGTTGTCCACTTTGTTGCGATGGAAGATAACCTAATTGGAAGGAGTGTATTATTTAACATGACAATATATACATTTAGTATGTATGTATGTATCGAGATATAATTTTTGGTATCTATATATGCAAGTATGTATAGATACCTACATGTATGTATCTATATGTATACCTACAAACAACTGACATGGGAAATAAATGCTAGTACTGAAACTTCAAATGATAACCAATAAGAAGGGAAGTAAATGCAATGGGATTGATTAAATGTATGTATATATATATATGTTGGTGTTTACATGTATGTATGAATATGTGTATGTATGTATGTATGTATGTATGTATGTATGTATGTATGTACGTATGTATGTATGTATGTATCTGTGTGTGTATGTATGTATGTATGTATCCATGCATGTATGTATGTATGTATGTATGCATGCATGTATGTATGTATGTATGTATGTATGTATGTATGTATGTATGTATGTATGTATGTGTGAGTGTATTGTGTCCCAGAATTTAGACCATATATATTTTTATTTTTTGACTCTTTCACATAGGTTATTTAGAAATGAAATTACATCTTTCTAGACATGGAATAAAACTATTTCAGACAATAAATTGAAACATTATGCAAATTTTGTAGGTGTCACCTATTTGCCAATTTGGGCACACAAACATAATCCTTTAACATCAACATGAATTTATCACATTTCTTATATTTGGAACTAAAATTTAGGCCACATATATTTTTTATTTTTCCACTCTATCTAATAGCTGATTTATGAATGACATTACATTTCAGTCGTGGAATAAATTTCTTTAGACCATAAAATTGAATGCTAATGCAAATTTAGTAGGTGTCAACTATTTCCCAATTTGGGCACACACACATAATCATTCAACATTCACATAAATTTATCTAATTCCAGATATTTTGTACTAAAATTTAAATGACATATATTTTTATTTTTTCACTTTTTCTCATAGCTGAAAAACGAATGAAATTACATATTTTCAATCATGGAATAAAACTATTCCACACCATAAATTTAGGCACACAAGCATATTCATTCAACATTCGCATGAATTTATCTCATGTCTTTTTTAGGACTTTAAAGTGGCACTTTAATTTTGTTGTGTTGAATTTTTACTAGGGTGATCAACCTTATATGAAGTGTATGTTTTGTTGTATATAATAAAATAATGGTTGCTTGTTTTTCGCTTATATGAAACCTATTGTTTTTAGTCGATTTCTGCTTCATTTGGCATGTGTACAACTGCCATTCGTTCAAGGTGTCCCTTTTTTTGCCAATTTGGTGCGGTGACTAAAACATGATAGTGCCCACCCCCACTAGGTGGAAAGTGGATATCCAACCCTTAGGATGCACCAATATTTAAGTGATGATGTATACGGGTAACTTCTATATTGGTGCATCGTAAGGATGGGAAACACATTTCACTTTCTCATCGCTAATTTAGGAATGAAATAAATCTTTTCAGTCATGGAATAAAACTGTTTCAAACCATAAAAGGAAGGCACAATGCAAATTTAGTTATGTAAACCTATATTACTTGATTAAGACTGCAATGATAGTTGTGTAACTCTATTAAGGGGGTGGAGGGCCTTATATGTGTGCACCCTATGTTGTAAGGTCCACAATATGAAATAAGTGGACCTCTAATCTAAATGAAATGTTTTTTATTAAGGATAAACAAATTTTGAGGGGACCTAAAACCCCATACAATAGGTTTTGAAGGGAACTGAAACCATTAGATTTTACCATGATCTGGAACCCACAATACAATGTTGCCTAGAGGAATAATCATTAGAAAACCAACAGCCCAACGATAGTCAAGACTAAAAAGAAAAAAATCTAATACATGCAGAAGGGTTTTACTAAGGCTCCATTAACATTCAATTGACACCATGAGTGTTCAAGGCACCCATAACCTTCAAAGACACTAGACTACAACAAGTAGCCATGTTAGGATTCCCAAAGATTCTGAGAGGGAAGGTGAATCAATATCTTGTCAGTTAACAGATTTTCTAACCTTATTAAATAAATTGCATTCCAAAACAGTGTGTCGGTATACAAGAATTAATGCAGTAAATATGAACAATAAGCACAACATAGAAAGAACACCATAACACAAGACTTTTAACGAGGAAACCCAGTGTGGGAAAAACCTCAATGGGATTTGTGGCCCACAATATTCACTCACTGACCAATGAATATTACTTACAATATGGGCCTGCACATGTAGGAAGGCCAACTACCTAAAGCTCGTTGCTTAATTACAAAAAGGGAAGTCTCACTCACTTACAAAATGGATTATGCAAATCCAATATAATGTATTGCTTTAGTTCAGCATCTTCTATGCTAGGTTTAGTACCGGTTTAAGCTCATATAGTAACCATAAACCTTACTCCAAAATCTGCCTTAATATTTGCATATTACTTCTGCAATAATGTAACCATGTCTACATCTTAAATGATCTACAAGATCTCATACTTATATATGAGTCTTATTACAATACGCCTTGTTGGCTTACAAAAAGATATTACAATTAAATACAAAATGCAATATTCAAAATCCTATCGACTAGGGTGCCAGCAATCATCTTTGTTGTTGCTTGTAGAGTATCTGTTGGTGTAGAGTCTATCGGTGCCTGTGCCATAGGATTGTAAGGTTTCCATCAATGACAATACCTTCAATCACCTACAATTTCTCATTGGAGTGTGCAATGCCAACAATCTCCCCCTTTGGCATTGATGGCAACACCCATGAGAAAAATTTAAAAGTGTATCCAAAATTTGAAGTCCAAAAATCATACCAAAAATTGTGTGCTCCCCCTGAGAAGATGATCTCTTATGTCCATCATTTTTCTCATCTCTACTACTCCCCCTTTGGCATCAATGACAAAGGTTGTCAAAATGTGAATTGAGTGTAGTTATCAGCTAGAACCCTGTAACCGGTTAGCTACAATTGGAAATATGTCTGCTAATACAAAATTTAGGCTCTCAGTGAATCTATCACTGTCCTTCAATATTGCCTCTATCCTTTAAATTGTATCGATGAGGATGTGCATTTTCTCTTCTGGTGTCTTCAGTCCTTGAACAAGTGCCTCTGATATCTCTTTCCTCAAAGAGATGAGGTTGTCAATTTTAGGACCAAGTCTGCATTTAAGCTCTTTTGCCTTGTATTGTATTATTTCCTTTTTCTTTTCTAATTTTTCAAGTTTTTCCTCAAAACCTCCTATCTCCAGCTCTATAACTGATATGGGTTCTGATGAACCGATGAGATTGTCATCTATATCATTTATTTTTGTCTGTACTTTGCTGATCTCCTTGTCTTTATCCACTGTCAAAATATTGGTCTTACATGTGTCTCTATGCAACTCCTTAAATTTCATTAATGTTTTGTTTAGTGCCAGTAGGAGGGTGTCAATGTGTTCCATGCACTTCTTTATTGTCTCATCAAATAATTTCTCTTTTTCCTTATTCATTTTCTCTTTCTCTCTAAATGCCTTCTCATTTATCTATTCAACTGTCAATATGTTACCAGTGATATATTTAGACAATGTGTCTAAATGACTTAAAGAATCTTTATTTTCTACAATGCACTTGGGTGCAATCAATTTCAAAATAGGTATGGTATCATCAATAGCCTTATAAGCTAGTGCATTACACTCTGTGAGTTTCTTAATTGAATCCAATAATACCTTTGTTACACTAATTGGTCTGAATTCTGTCATGGAAGAACCAGATGTTTGTCCAACTACTTTAACAATCTGCATTTCACCGGTGTTAGTACCCTCTTTGCTTATATTGACCTTTGATAGGTCATTTTGTGTCTGCATTTCAACTAGCAAAGGCTTGGGTTTCTCAGTTGTTGCCGGTGGCACTATCTCAATATAAACATATACCTCAACCTTTTTCTATTCTTGTTTCTCAGTATGTACCTCAGTTTGTTTCTCTATGCTCTCTTCTATTGGTTTCTCTGATGTTATCTCAATATTCACTGTCGGTTTCTCAGTATGCACCTCTGAACTATCCACTGTCGGTATCTCAACAGATAACTCGGTGTGTTTTTCAATGTGTGCACCAGTGGTATCAATCACCATTCCAAAAGCCAAGGGATCAACTGATTGTTCAGTTTGTGTCTCAAAACCAATTTCAACATTTTCAACTATATGTTCTACATGTGTTTCCACTACAATATTCTCAGTCGGTGGCTCAGTAGCCACATCCTTCTTTTCACCAGCGGTTTCCTTATCTGTCATAACCCTCTTTTTGGACCTTGATATGACTTGCTATTATTATTATTATTATTATTACTACTACTACTACTACTACTATTATAATATTAATTTTATGAGTAATGTTAGAAAGAAAATATAAATTGAAATGAGGTTGAAGTTTTTTTTGTTTTTTTTAAAGAATTTAAGTGGTGACACACACATGAGGTCATAATTTATTTGAAAATTGCTTATTTTCTCAATATCCTAATTGAGTACATGGTGCAGGAGAAATAAGAAGATTCTAGAAAAGAAATTTAAAATTTAAAATATTAAAGAATAAATATTATATTTAGCAAATATATGACATGGGAGTTACAAAATTATTCTATGACAAGAATAATTCTATTCATGGCAATTTTATGACAAAGGAGTTACAAAATGCATTTTTGGGGGAGAATTTGAATTTGAATTTTGAATGCATGGTCAAATGTAACCCCCACTATGACAACAATAATTTTTGCATGAAATTAATTTAGAAATTGTTTATTTTCTCAATATGCTATTTAGCATATGTTGTAGGAGGAAATGAGAAGGTTCTAGAAGATAATTTCAAATTCAATTTTTGCATGTAACCCCCACTACAACAATTAATCATTTTACATGAAATTATTTTGGGAAAAGAATATGGAAATCGATTAATTTCTTTTGTAGTGGGAAAATGACTCTCTTTTCTATATATTGAGTTCTAAATTTTCAAAGTAAAGGGAGTTCATTGTTTTTGGATGATAAAGTAGTCTTGAAATTATTATGAATTTATTTTCAATACCATGTTAGTTGTAGGACAAATTTTGTAGATGTGTTGCAGGATTTTGGAGAAGATCATTACCAAGCTTCAAGGAGGAATTGAAGGAGGTCAGCAAGGTTATTCATTCAAATCTAGGTTCCCCTCTTGCACATTCATTGCTTGCTTTTTCTTTTCAAAGAAAATCTTCTTCTCGTCTCTTTCAGAATTTTGCACATAAGAAAGTTTATATTTTAATTTTATTTTTTTTAAAAGAAATCTCTTTTATCCATTTCAGATTTTTGTAAGGAAATCTTTCTTAGTTTTTGTTAATTGATTTAATCAAACACATGTAATAAATTGCTTTTCTATCCAAAAAAAGAAAAAAAAAATCTTCTTTTTTATTTTGCATGTAGGAAATAAATTGGTTAATAGATTTCTTTAAAAATATGCATATACAAATTCGGATATTGTTTAATCTGAAATCTTTTCCTCAATCGACTTTCTTTATTTTACAAAAAATCAGATTTTTTTAGAATGGAATATATATTAGAATAATTTGAACAAAAATAAATCTATTGCCAAAGTAATATAAAATCATAATAAAGAAAACAAAAATAGAAATATATTCATCTTTGTGTATGTTAGATAAATACCCATCTCTGGATTTTAGGAAAATATTCATGTGTAGATTTTAGGAAAACATTCATCTTTGTGCATTACAGAAAAAAAAAAGTTCATCTCTGTACTTTTTAGAAACATATTCATCTCTTTGGATTTTTAGGAAAAAAAAATATCATTCCCTATGCATGTATGAATTTAAAAAAGTAAATCTTGCCTTGATTAATAAATTAGTAAATTTCCCTTCAAATATATATTATCTAAACATATATATCAAATTTATTTAAAATCATATTAAATTCATGTTCTAAATTTGTTTGTAGATTTAAGTTTATTATTATATTATTAAAATATTTTGAGTCAATTATTTAAAAAAAACATATATATATATATTTTGAGTTAGGAATTGTTTTATTAAAATTGAATTATACTTCAGAATTTGTAATTAAATTTTATGTGTTTAATTTAAAATTAAAAATGTTTTACAATATTGAAAGTTATTTTGAATGATTAAAATTAATAAGCTGATAGTTCTTTGAAATTTAATTATGCACTTGGTGATTAAAAAATCGTTTAGGATTAGTTTATAATTATAAATTTTAATAATTGAAAATTAATCAAATTTAGTGATGGATTTATTTATTGAGGTATATTTAATGAAAAATGGTTTTATTTATTGATATCTATTTAAAAAGGATTAATGAGACCTATTTATAATCTAACCTTATTAAAATTAATGGAAATGTGTTTAAAATATCATCTCTAGTTTAAGAACTAGATTATTAATATATTAAAGGAAAATTTAAGCGAAAAGGGTCTAACCCATATTAATGGATGCCTTATTGGAGTTTTAACTATAAGTAGTGTTATCATTTGTAGATGAAATTTGTATTACTTCATATGGAAGAACTAGTTGGGATTATTATTAGGTACTTTTCACTTCAAACAAGTAGGTGTTAAAATTCATTTCCAAATTCTTGCTATTCAATCATTTAATTTTCATTAAAGCAAATCAGTACTAGGATTCATACTTATTGTGTAATGGTTTGTCCCAAAATAATTATAACTTGCAAGTAATTCAAATCATTTTCATAAGTTATCTTTGGAAGTATCATGGTTTCCAAGCAATTAGCAATTTCATGTATTTAGTTCAAGTTTTCAAATTTTTAATTATCATAACTTTTCTTAGGAGAAAATATTATTCCAAGTAGTCGATTTGTTTATGTTCCTTTCAATTACGTAAAATTCATACCATAATTTTAAATTCAAGTGATAATTCCTTGTATATAATAGTTTCTTTTTCATAATTGTACTGGTATATTGCTTCTTTTAAGATTCATGAATTCAAAGTTAAATTCCTAGTTAGATAACTAAACAAGAAGAGTTGAAACCAAAAATTAGTGGCGTTCAGTATTTATGGTGCCTCTGGGTCACACTTACGGGTAATGTCATCATGTTGAACTACTGCACTTAATGCCTAATAAAGCTGCAATAATGACGTTTGTGGCATCATCCCTCTAAATCATCGGGGAGAAATAAGGGTCATTTGGAAGTTAAAATCCAAGGGGTAGGTAATCCCCCTTGGATCGATAATCTAAAAAGATTAATTTTTAAATGAATTTACATCAGATTAGTTGAACTTTAGATAGTCCCATTAGGGTTTGGATGTGTGTGAAGATCTTGGAAATTTATTTTATCTTGATACAATTCAACGGATGATAACGGATTAAGGGTGACGTATTTAATAGAAAATAGGACTTAGTGGTTTTAGGACACAAGCAAAAGGCCACCTTAAGCCTTTTTCTATAGAGCTACCATCATGGGTAGCAACTGCAGAGAAACTATCTAGGACATTGACCCTAGAAAGGGTTGCGTACCCACCAAATAGTTTACATCAAACCATAGTTAGAAACCAAAACTACATACTTTATACCTCGATCTTGTGCCGAAACGGGTATGTAGGCAGTCTAGGGATAGAATTGTCCCTTGTACTCAAGTGTTCAGGGATGGGGATTATGATTTGGTTATGGGTGAGTAGTTGGTTCTTGAAGCTCCTTGATCTTTTAATCAAATGGTGCAAATAATAATTGAAATGTTAAAATTTAATTCAATGCATACTCAGAAGGAATCCTGTATGGATTAGCTTGACTTCCCAAGGCTTTAGGTTGAATTCTGAGGCAGAAATCAAGCTTGTTAATGTAATTATTTTTATACTCCTAAGGATGGCGACCTCGGTGCACTCCTAGTAGGGGAGTGTAGTCTTTAGAGAGTGGCTCATGACCCAGATGGTCCCGATGAGTCTAATGTCTCTGGCCAAAGCATATCCTATTCTTATGAATAAATGCCTACCCTATTTGGGTAGATGCCTATCCCAGATTGGATAAATGAAACCTCATGTCTCGTATGGACAAATGCCTAACCCATATGGTTATATGTCTAACCCATATGGCTAGATGCCTAGTCTTGTATGGATAGATGCCTAACCTGTATGGTTAGATGCCCATCCCGGTTGGATGGATGCCTATATCGTTTGGATAGATGTACTTGAGTATGTGATTGAATTAAAAAAATATAAATAAGAATAAGAATAAGAAATCAATATTTATATATATTAAAAAAAAAGAAAATTAGTTGAGTTTTGGATTAAGTTAAGTGGGTTATTACATTATCAACCACAATATTTACCTCTTGTGTATCAATATTCATAGTAAATAAAACTTTTGAATCATGATTGGTGTCCTCATGTGTTGATTCCAACTCAACATTATCAGGAGCTAGTGTTGTATCAACAGTCTCAACCAGTGGAGTATCAGAAGGAGGTGGGGGCAAGTTGTCTGTCACTTTTATGTTGGGAGGTCCAGCTACCTTGCCTTTACCTTTATCCTTTTCTTTTTGGAAAACTCTAAAAGTTTTGGGTCGCTTAAGTTCTTCTTGCTTCTCTTTCTCCACAAAGAAGATATCCCATTTATATGTTGTCTCTTTAGTTATTTCATTCACTCTTCCAGCCATTAAACCTACATGTCAGTGACCACTTGAAAATACTATCATGTTTACCTCACTTATTAACTAATCAATTTCATCTACTGATTTAACTGGGTGAACTGCAAGCAGCTTTTCTATCTTTGTCTTTTTATCCAATTCCATAATAGCTAGTCTTTTTGCATCAAGTCTTCTATACAAGTCACTCGATAAATCATCTACAACTTCTATCAAAAATTTCTTGTAAATGTCTAAGTTTAGAATGATACTATTTTATATGCTTTCCTTTTCTTCATTAGTAAAAGTATCATACAATTTGCTGACATTAGACAAGTTTTCTTCATCAGTTATTTCATTTAAAAGATGGTCTAAATGAGGAATAACTTGTTTTTCCTTCTTCTTCCTTGGTGTCATTTTCTTTACTAGGGGCCTTACTGTTTGTTGTTTCCTTCTTGTTCTCTTTGGTGTAGGAGAGGGTGTCGGTGAGGGTTTTCTTTTCCTTTCTACTCTCATAAATTCAATTGGGATTTCATTGTCAGATGAAGTTCCAACTGGTGAGAGGTGAGCTTCCGGTTGTAACCCTTCCAAGTCACTTTCCTTAATACCGGTGATATTCAATATGTTTTCCTTGATCTCTTTGGCCTATTTTGTTGCTTTCTTGATAGTTTGCTCTCTTTTATTCCTTCGTTTTAGTGTTTGCACTTTGCTCTCAATGGTTTCAACACTACCAAATATTTCATCTTTAGGTTGTCTAGGGGCTTCAAGTAGGTCTTTAGTATATGTCTCGATTATGTTTATATCAGTCTCATAACCCATTTTTGTTACCCAAACAGTTCTAGGAACCACTACCTCCATCTAGATTTCATCTTTCTTTACAAAAAACCATATTTCCTTTTGATATTTGTCAACTATGCTTTGAGATAAACTTTCCCTTGTTTTCATTCTAGCCTTAAATGCTTGGAAGTATTTAATTATGTTGTTTTCCCTGTCATCTCCCATGTCGATAAAGATATTCAAAAGTTGTTTGCCTACCGGTATGTCAAAACCAAATTCTTTCTTGCCTATACCAGGAACTTCCTTAGTAATGTATAGCATTAGGCACACAAGTGGATTACCAAATTTGAAAGTACCTTTCTTATCACCTTTAATTTTCTTCAGATATTCAATCAATTCATCCTTTAGCCATTCACATATGTCAATCTTAGTGTTACTGTTCACCATGTCATAAGCACTCTTGATACATAAACTAGAAACAAAGTTTAATCTATTAGCATGTGTAGTTTTGTATCCTAGTATCATGCTAATTAATCTAACATTTATATCTTTCACATCATTGACTCTCAAGGATCTGTTGTCATGGGTTGCACCAGTTAGTGTCATCACAATGTTGTTTGGAACTTTCTTAGTTTTGTCAGGCCTGCTACTGGTGGAAGGTAAGCTAGTCACTGCCCTAACTACTTCTTTTGTGATCTTGTGGATGGATTCAAGCCAAAAGAATTCTCCATGAACTCTACTGAGTACAATTCTCACAACTTAGGGAAATCTAGAATATCAAGTATTTCCACAAAACCTAAGGTTTCTATGATCTTATGTTCGGGTTTCACAATACCATTCTCATCACAAATTACAGTCTTATACATGTTCATAATTTTATGAGCACCTAGTTCCTCAATATGACCATGTATGTATATCCTAGGGTCTTCTGCATATGCAACTCCTTTAGGAATTTTAGAGAATGCACCTAGGGTATAATCCTACTTTGCTACTTCGGGTATGATTTTAAATATGGGCCTAGGGCATTTAACCACTTCAACAATAGTAGGGTTTACAATCAATTCAAGTGTAGAGGAGGAAGCCATTGATAAATACCTTAATCTTCCTTTAGGTTTGAATACTCAAAATATTTTGCTTCACTTCTAGCTGTGCATGCCTTCACTTGGTTTTTTCGCGCTCTTAGGAAATTTGAATGCTCGATGAGTGAAAAAAAGTGAAAAACACTTGCTTTTATAGTGTCATTTCCTTCAACTACCATAATAAATGCTTGTCGGTTAAGTGCAAGTTAACTCATCTGCCAGTAAAGAAGCATTTCATCTTCTTACCATCAACCAAGGGTAAACTAGCATGATTTTCAATTAGTTTCCATAACCCAAGAGGTTTCTTTTCAGTTAGATGAAGAATCTCCTGCCGATGGAGTGATACTCTATTCTACCGGTGAAGGAATAGTCTCATCAACATTCTGATCTCTCTTTCTAATTCATTGTTTTAAAAATTCTTGCTTTACCTCTTCAACCTTCTCTTTACCTTTCAAGTTGGGTCCTTTGTTATTTGTCGGTGATGCCTCACTTCCACAAAATTTTGTAATATGTCCAATCTTGTTACAAGCATAACAAGTCACATTATTTTTCTGAATAACTTTTCCATATCCTATGCCGGTATGTGTTCTACATTGATTAGATAAGTGTCCAAATATTCCACAAACGTAACATCTTACATTCATTTTGTAGTTTTCTGAATTATAACCAATTTTGTTGCATTTAGAACATTGACCGGTGGGTGTATTAGTGTTCTGATAGTTTCTAGATCTACACTAATTTTCTCTATGACCATACTTGTTACAGTTAAAGTATTTCCCATTAAATTTGTATGCATTAGGTTGTCTTACCGGTTTACTATGATCATGATTGTTTGTAGTACTAGAGCTTTCACCAACTTCAAAGCCAAGACCATTAGTGTCTTCATTGGGTCTATGATTTTTTAGCATGTCATCAAGTTCTTCTGAACTTTTCTTGAATTTCTCTTTGTGTTGATTTGTAGTAGCCAACCCATTTTCCAAGAAATGCTTCTACCTCATGAGTTTAGTTTTCTCATGTTCCAAATGAATCAGATTTGTCTTCAAAATATCATTTTCATGACTGAGTCTTAGATTTTCTGTTCCAGAATCATTGATTCTCCTATTCAAGTCATCTTCATTCTTCTTTCTGTCTTCAATGTCTTTACCAAATCTCATAGTCATATCTTGCATCTCATTCCTCAAGGTCATATTTTCTTGCTTCATCTTGCTTACAAGATCATTAAGAGTTTCCTTTTCATCATCATCATTTTGTATCTTCTCATGGAGTTCTCTTCTTTTGTTTCTAGCAATAGTGAGAATTCCTTGAAGTCCTTGAATGATTTCCTATGCAGCCTTCAGATCATCTTCAAGTTTGATATTCTTCAACTTTTCTACATCATAATCTGCAAGAGTTGTTTCCAATTGCTTTCTCAAGTTTTCCATCTGTACCGGTGTCAGAATCTCCCTCAAGCTATTAGGGATTTTGAAAATGGAGGACCAAGCTTTGATACCAATTGTTAGGATCCCCAAATATACTGAGTGGGGGGTTGACTCAGTATCTTGCCAGTTAACAGATTTTTTGACCTTATTAAATAAATTGCATTCCAAAACAGTGTGTCGATATACAAGAATTAATGCAGTAAATATGAACAATAAGCACAACATAGAAAGCACACCATAACACAAGATTTTTAATGAGGAAACCCGGTGTGGGAAAAACATCGGTGGGATTTGTGGCCCACAATATTCACTCACTGGCCAATGAATGGATACTACTTACAAAAGGGTTCTACACATGCAGGAAGGCCAACTGCCTAAAGCTCACTGCTTAATTACAAAAAGGGAAGTCTCACTGACTTACAAAATGGATTATGCAAATCCAATATAATGTACTGCTTTAGTTCAGCATTTGCTATGCCAGGTTCAGTACCAGTTTAAGCTCATACAGTAACCATAAACCTTACTCCAAAATCTGCCTTGATATTCGCATATTACTTTTGCAATAATCTAACCATGTTTGCATCCTAAATGATCTACAAGATCTCATACTTATATATGAGTCTTATTACAATACGCCTTGTCGGCTTACAAAAAGATATTATAATTAAATACAAAATGCAATATTCAAAATCATGTCGGCTCGGGTGCCCATAATCATCTTTGCCACTATCGGTAAAGTATCTGTTGGTGTAGAGTCTGCTGATGTCAATGCCATAGGATTGAAAGTTTGCCATCAATGATAATACCTTCAATCACATATAATTTATCATTGTTGTGTGCAATGCCAACAAGCCATACATTCACAATCTAGACTCAAAGGGTTTTGAAAGGCTCCCCTAACCATCAGCCTAGGTTTTGAACTGGCCCCCAAAACCATGAGAGAAGGGTTTTCCCAGGCTCCCTTAATCTACAACATAGACCTCAGATTGCCAAAACAAAAACCTATCCTTAACCAAAAATAAAAATAGCAAGTGGCTAGGTTGGCTCCTTGAAAACTACTAGCATCTAGCTTGCCTATGGGTTTTAAAAGGCTCACACAACCTGAGCTAGACATCAAAAGAAAAAACATTAAGCAATAGCCAAAAGGGGGATTTTGAAAGGCATCTTGAACCTTCAAAATGGGTTTTAAAGTGGATCCCATAACCAGTAGGAGGACACCCATAACCACCCAGCATCTGATCAAAGCTCAGCTTCCAGCACAACACTTCTCCACCTCTATAGGAAAGAGAACCACCTCAATAGGAGGAGGAAGGAAAGAGATCATCCATAGAGAAAATGAAGAAAATGACCCCAAAACATAGACCAGGAGCCAACAAATATTCACATAATGCTTAGCTGGAAGGAAGGGTTTTGAAAAGGCTCCCAAAACCTTGAACAGAGAAAGAGGCCAACACCAGAAAGACTCTATGTCAACAAACTTCACTAGAATCTCCACCACTATAGGAGAAGAGGGAAAGAAACCCAACAACAGAGAGACAATCACAAGATCACATCCAACCTTGAAAAGAAAGGTATCCAATACCCCCAATAGGAGCCATCCCACAAAACTCCACCCACAACTCTTCCCCTCTATAGAAGAGTGGTGAACCTAAATAAGACAGAATGAGAGAAATGGGAAGAAGACAACCTATGAAACATGAGAGAATCTCTTAAAATAAATAGATCCATAAAATCACTCACAATTTGCAAGAGAAAACTTAGAAAAACCACACCAAAAAGATGCAAGGACCTCCCAGATGGAGTCCCCCATCCACACCAGATCATTCCCAAAGGTCAAAACACAATCTAAGGGGAGAAAGAACTCCAAAAAAACATAACCTCCACCTAAATCCCAAACAAACCCCTCACACCAAGGCACGACCAGTAAAGCACAAACTACGGACAAATCATAGACCACCGTAGCCACCACAAAAACCTTCTTGCACAACAAAATGACCAACATTAGCAATAGAATCTCCACCTCACGGGCACACCAGGACCAAAAAAAAGCCCGACCAACATCCAAATCCAAGCAATCATAGATCCAATGTCTGCCATTGACAACACATAAAGGAAGAGAAGCTGTGAGGTAAGGTCAAAGAGCCCCATCACCATGCACAGCCTAAACTGCACCCACCACAAAAAGCACCAATGGGAGAAACAATCTATCATCTACCAAATAGGGCAATGGGGAATAGAGTCAGGACACAACCCCCCCAAAGACCAGAGAAGACACCACCAATGTGTCCCCAACACTGCCAAAACCATAGACCCCAACCCCAACGGGATCAACCAACTCCTCATCACCATCATCTCCTTCTTCCAACTCATCTTCTCCTCCCTTGCCTTCCCCTGAAACCCTTGATCTAGCGATGCTTCTTGCATAGACCATTCTATTTTTTCACTAGGTGTATCCTAATCTAAATGAAATGTTGTCTATTCATAACATACTTAATAGTTCAAGGAGCATCATGGCTAGCAAGGTTTGCCAACATTGAATTGAAAAAACCATCACCATACTTAAGAGAACCATGAAGTTTGATTGTGTGTATGTATAAACATATGTATATAGTTATGTATATGTCAATCTATAAGTGTACACATATATGTATGTGTGTGTGTGTGTGTGTGTGTATTTATATATATATATATATATATATATGTACATATATATCTGTATGTATATCTGCATATATATGTATATATATGTATGTATGTATATATGTGTGTGTGTGTCATAACCCCTCCTTGCACATTGGATTATTGTGAGTAAATAAATACGATAATTAAAACATTTATTAATTAACATTTAATAATATTGGAAAAATCGTCTCATTTATGAGACTTCATGATTTTCCTCTAAAGTGAGAGGGTTATCATAACCCCACATCCTGGTGATGTAATTAATACTAGTTTTTGTGATTCTTCATCATAATAATAAATTATCATTTATTATGTAATTAATTATTCATGTTAATAGTAGTATTAATCATTCATTAATATAAAAATAAAATTAATTCTTACTTGGCTCAAAGCTATGATTGTATTGAAACCTTTACTTGTTACACAAGGTAAACAACATCAAGTAATACTATTAAATGCTAATATTTAAATAGTGACCAGGTACAAAGTATCATAAGTAAGACCTTAGCATCTAATAATAAAGATAATGCTCAATGATATCTCCATTACCAATCATAAAATGACACAAGAATAATCACTATAGATTAGCAATATAATGGAAAGGAATTGATTAACTATTGATGCTCTACAAAAAGGATTAGAAAATCTGTTTGATGGCAACACACACAAGAGCACAAGAAACAAACGTTAGTGTTAGCAACAAAATATTATCCTAAACAGGCATATCAAGAGAGATATTAAGCATGAAATAGAAAGCATATAAACATAGAATAAAATAGCTAATCAAGATGCTCATAGTTGCTCCTCCCTTGTTCCTCTCCTCTCCAAGTCCCAAATGAGTGTAGCTCTCAACTTTTAGCACTAGCCATGGATGCCATATGGAGATTCAAGATGGTTGAATATGATAAACAAATGCTATGCAAGTGTAGATAGTGATGCTATGAAAAAGCTCTATGTTAATGCCAGTATAACAACAATACTCTAATGCTTACTTTTGCTTGAGGAGAAGGGTTCTATTTATAGAAGAAATGGGGAAATGAAGGGTTAAGATTGAATGATTTAATCAAGGGCCAAGTTTGAAAGTTGGGGATCCATGTGCACAATTGGCACCAATAAACTGGTGACAAGTGTCAACATAGGATTGGGTTGAGAGAAGAGGTTGGAGGCATTAAAGGCCTGAGAAGACCTCATGGTTATCTAGAGGCTAAGGGTCAAGTCCAAATTAAGATTACCCACTGGATTAAGAGTTAATCCAAGGATAAACCTTTGGGCAAATGTTTAAGGGATAATCATGGTCAAAGCATTAATGGCCTGATGAGACCTTTGGGTTGGGTAGAGGTTGAGTCAAAACAAATGTTTTAACCATGTGGGAGGGTTTGAGGTAACCATTAATGGTTATGGGAGACTTTGGGGATTAAGTGGTTGAAGGTTGAAAGCCTTCAATGGTTATCAAAGACTTTGAGCCATTTAGTGGTTGAAGGTTGAAAGCCTTTAATGGTTATCAAAGACTTTGGGGGTTTGAGAAGTGACTTCCCTTTTGCTTAGGAATGTGACAAAGTTTAGAGAAGGGGTTAGGTTATTTAGAAGTGATTAGAAAATTCTAGAAGGGGTTTAGGCATGCAAGTGGATTTTGTAGGAAAATGCAAGTGGGAGAAATTTTGGTATTTTCAATTAAAATAAAATCATTTATTTCAATTAAATGGTGTAATTTACATTTGGATAAATATTCAAATAAATCTTAATTTATTTAAATGAGAAAAATAAAGATAAAGCATTAAAATGCTTGAAGACTTTGAGGGAAACCATTAAAGGCTTGAAGACTTTAAGGAAAACCATTAAAGTCTTAAGAAGACTATAGAAGGAAGCCATCAAGTTTGAAGACTTTAAAGCCATCAAGTTTGAATACTTTAAGGGAAACCATTAAAGGTTTCAAGTGGGTGAGGATAAATAGGATTTTAAATAAATAATTTATTTAAAATAGTTGTGCAACTTGCTTTTGTAGGAAAATACAAGTGGGTGGAGGATAAAGGTGATGTAAATAAATTATTTATTTAAAATAATTGTGCAACTTGCATTTGTAGGAAAATGCAAGTGGGTAGAGGATAAAGGTGATTTAAATAAATGTTAATTTATTTAAATGTGAGAAGTGGGATTTTGGGGGATTTAAATAAATATTAATTTATTTAAATGTGAGAGAATATTTAATTAAATAAATATGATTTATTTATTTAATTAATGGTCTGAATTTGGTTAAGTGAATTAAATCAAATAAATTGAATAATTTATTTAATTAATAGGAGAAGAGGGTTAAGATGAATTAATTAAATATATTAATTTAATTAATTATTAATTGATGGTTAAATAATCAAATAAATATTAAATATTCATTTAATTAAGTGGACAGATTTATGTGACTACATTTGCCCCTCTTTGAGACGGTGCGGTTTTATCGCGTCGTTTCAAAGAAAGAAAAATAGGTGTGAAGAAATGCCCCATAAAATGTAAATTTAATGGGTGGTATATTTTTGTTCTTGTTCCAGAAGTTCGGTTTATCACTATTGAAGCGTGGTCGAGGACCATCTTTTGGTTCATTAAAGATTTTGATGAGTCCTTTCTTGATGAGGGCTCGTTCACATTTTAAACCCTTGGTGATCATATCGTTAAAGGAGTCTGTGTCTTTGACATCTAGGTGAAATTCCATTTCTTCGTTTAAGTTGGAAATGAATATTTTCACTAGTTCTCATTCAGGTAACTGAAGAGAACGTCTGCTAGACATTTGGCACCATCGTTGCAGGAATACTGAGAATAGTTCACCTGGTTTTTGTTTGGTATTGCATAGATCAGCCATAGTGATGTCACGTTCAATGTTATGAGAGTAATGAGATAGGAACTTCTGGATGAGTTCCTCAAATGTTCTAATGCCACCTGGTATTCGGGAAAACCATGATGTGGTTGTTCCTCCCAAGCTTTGGGGAAAAAGACGCATTAGGTATGTGTCTTCATATGCCACTTGAAGACAAGCGGAATGAAATTCTCGGACATGATCACGGGGATCCCCCTTTCCTCTATATTTTTCAAATTTGGGTGTTTCGAATCCTCATGGAAAGGGTGGCATATAAAGATTCCTATCAAACGGATAGGGACAGATGTCGTTAAGTGAGAATTGATTGGTCTTAACACCACTATGAAGTTGTTGGGCGAGATTCTCGACTTGTTGCCGCAAGATCTCCATTTCATTTGGAGGAGGAGGTGGTGGGTTACCTCGAGGAATGTTATATTTGATGTGATTTCTACCTCTTTCCTCCTCATGGCGACTTTGTCTTTCTGATGCTTGTCTTAATTGGGCAAGATCAAAGTCAGAGGGGAGTTTGACTCCTTCTTGAGCGAGTTTTAAGAAGTGAACATCCGCATTGCTCCTAAGTATTTCATCAAACAATCTATTAAAGTGAGGGTTATGCTGAGCCCTTTCGATTGTTGCAGGAGTGGGAGTACTTGGGTTTTCGTCATTCATATTTCCTCCAAGTGCTTCTTGAAATTCATTGAGATTTTCATCTTCTTCTTCCTCAATTTCTATTTCTCGTTGCCTTAACCGTGATCGGGTTTGAGCCATTTTGTTTGCAAGTTTTGTGTGAAGTTGATTGAAGATGATGATGAGTTGTTGATGAAAGATTGATGATTAGTGGATTGTGTGGTATGGGGATCTCTAGCACTTTAAGGTAGATGTAACCGAAATTCCTTCTTTGAATTGCTTGTTTGTTTTGAGGAGTTTGGATGTGATAAGGTGTAGAGAAATCTGAGATGTGTTATAGATTTTGACTACCTAGTAATGAGAGGATTCACTCATGAACTAGTTTTACCCTGCGTAGATGTGTCTCTTAGGATGAGCTTATCCTAGATGTAGAAACAATCTAAAAAGTGATGTGATGTGTTTGATTCAAGCAATATCTAAAAAAAGGAATCTTGGGACAAGAACCTCTTAATGTTTTGAGAGTTTTGGGATGGATTGATGATGGAATAATGATGTATGAATGAGATGATGGATGTTTTGTTTTCAACTTCAATAAAAACTTTGTGTTACAAATGGAACAAACTCTACTTCTTCCCTTTCAGGCGTTGGTGGCACTTCTCGAGCTGTGTTGTAGGTGATACAGATGTCTGGGAAGAAGTTGGGATTAATCTTTCCTCCTTGATTTTTGTGATAACTCAGAGCTCTATATTGCATAAAAGCTCTGTGGTTCAATGATTCTAAATCAAACTCCTTTGTTTTACCTTGAAGGTATAGACGCATGCGATGTAGAAAGACTCTATGTGAGACAAAAATTTGTCTATTGAGATAGAAAAATTTCCTCCTTTTGATCAAAGCCTTTGAGCTTAATGGTCTCCTTTTCAAGTTGATATTCTGATGACACTTCTTCTTTCACAAGATGTGAAGAATGGTCATAAAATTTGTCTCTTTGTTGTTTGCACTTTGTTTTTGGTATTTTTGTTTGTTTTTGAGAAATGTTGGATGAATACTGTGTTTTTGGGATTGATTTTCTGATTTTACTTTGACAAGAAAACAAAGCAAGCACACAAACACAAGAATGTTGCCTCAAAGGCACAAATGAGTATGGGTCTAGATCAACCCAATCCTTGGACTTGTTTTTGACCCTTCCTTTAGATGTATTTTAAGGTGTATTTCCAAAGCCCAAAGTCGGTTCAATTTGCACTTGGTCTTTAAAACGAACACACTTCAAACACTTTTTATCCCTAAGGTCAAATGGCCAGTTGTGATAAATTTAGCCCACATCTTGATATTTCTTTGACTTTGGTACTACATACCTTATGAATCCCGCCGTGGCAGGTAAGGATGTGATATACTAAGTCTTGCATGAGCATAACAAATAGATAATCCCTATGATGGGGGAGTCACCACTTTTATCAAGCCACAAGTGACTTTTCAAAAAGCTATGTTTCTACTCAAGGAAATATGTATGGTGAGTATCTTGGGAGCAAAACCATCTATACTCTTGCACTAAATTATATCTCAAATATCCTCAATCAATAGAATGGGTGGGCTACTACTTAAAGGTGTTTAGTCATGTTCGATGTTTTTGGACATAAGTTCATTCTGCAATGACTCACTTAAGAGCCTTGTAACTGGTGGTGGGGCCCATTTGTCCTTTCGGCCAGTTACACTATAGGAACAACTATACCCAAGGCTATAGCTTTCGCTCTCACTTGATTTCTATAGCGGCTCGAAGGATTTACCGCTCAAGGTCGTTCCCAAGAGTATCGATCCCTTGGCAGGCCTCTCTTAAAAAGATAACATTGGAGTGTTACTAACACTTTTCTCTTGCACCTAGGACCACGAAAGCCAAGGGAGAGGATAGTGTGTGTTAGAAGTGGGACCACTCGACCGACTTTTTGCACAAGTGTGCCAAGCACGAAAAACATTTGTTCTTTTTAATCTATCATTGCAATGTGATCTAACTATTCGGAGATGTTGCTCCAACAATCATGGTGTTCTTTTTAATTTTCAAAGGCAATTGTTTGAGTAAACTAGAATTTGAAAATCCTGGTCAACTTAATGAAAAACACGTTTGCATAAAGTAAAATTGCTTTAAAAATGAGACAAGTTGATTGTGAATTTTATTTGCACCAAAAATGGAAGTGTGGATTGTGAGTTTTATCTTGATGCAAGAAATAAAATTTGCCTTGTTGATTTTAAGCACCAAAACGAAGTTTGTTTCCTAACTTGCAAAAAAAATAAAGTTGTTTTTGTATAAGTTTGTGATTCTTTTTACTTTGGAACAATGAAATTCTTTTTAAGATCCCCAAACAAATGTGTGATTCTTTTTTAAAAGCCCAAATTTGAAATGTGAAGTTAATTTTAAACCAAAATAAAAAGTGAATTCATTTTTAAAACCAACTTCAAAAAACAAGTTAGTAAAAAATATAAATCTACTTTTTAATCTAATTTAAATTTGCACAAAAGAGAAAAATAGTTAGTAAAATCCGCCTATTTGGTGGGCTTCTACAAGCCTAATTTTTTTTTTTTTTGGTTACAAGGTGATTTGTACAATGTTTTGTTACAATAGCGCTAGTCTGCGTTTGAACAGAGGCACTATTTAACATAAACGCACTAAAAGAAAGGGAAAGACAGAGAAGGAAAAAGCACTGAAATAGGGTGAATAGTGCCAAAATAATGTCAAACGCACCAAAATAGTGTCAAAAGCGCAACCTGTGTGACATTTTCAACATTCAAACATGTTATTGGTTAAAAAAAAAAGTTGATCTTTTTGGTGTTTGGATTCACGTCGGGTTCACCAAATGATGCTCTGCAAAAAGGATTAGAAAATTTGTTTGATGGCAACACACACAAGAGCACAAGAAACAAACGTTAGTGTTAGCAACAAAAGATTATCCTAAACAGGCATATCAAGAGAGATATTAAGCATGAAATAGAAAGCATATAAACATAGAATAAAATAGCTAATCAAGATGCTCATAGTTGCTCCTCCCTTGTTCCTCTCCTCTCCAAGTCCCAAATGAGTGTAGCTCTCAGCTTTTAGCACTAGCCATGGATGCCATATGGAGATTCAAGATGGTTGAATATGATAAGCAAATGCTATGCAAGTGTAGATAGTGATGCTATGAAAAAGCTCTATGCTAATGCCAGTATAACAACAATACTCTAATGCTTACTTTTGCTTGAGGAGAAGGGTTCTATTTATAGAAGAAATGGGGAAATGAAGGGTTAAGATTGAATGGTTTAATCAAGGGCCAAGTTTGAAAGTTGGGGATCCATGTGCACAATTGGCACCAATAAAATGGTGACAAGTGTCAACATAGGATTGGGTTGAGAGAAGAGGTTGGAGGCATTAAAGGCCTGAGAAGACCTCATGGTTATCTAGAGGCTAAGGGTCAAGTCCAAATTAAGATTACCCACTGGATTAAGAGTTAATCCAAGGATAAACCTTTGTGCAAATGTTTAAGGGATAATCATGGTCAAAGCATTAATGGCCTGATGAGACCTTTGGGTTGGGTAGAGGTTGAGTCAAAACAAATGTTTTAACCATGTGGGAGGGTTTGAGGTAACCATTAATGGTTATTGGAGACTTTGGGGATTAAGTGGTTGAAGGTTGAAAGCCTTCAATGGTTATCAAAGACTTTGAGCCATTTAGTGGTTGAAGGTTGAAAGCCTTTAATGGTTATCAAAGACTTTGAGGGTTTGAGAAGTGACTTCCCTTTTGCTTAGGAATGTGACAAAGTTTAGAGAAGGGGTTAGGTTATTTAGAAGTGATTAGAAAATTCTAGAAGGGGTTTAGGCATGCAAGTGGATTTTGTAGGAAAATGCAAGTGGGAGAAATTTTGGTATTTTCAATTAAAATAAAATCATTTATTTCAATTAAATGGTGTAATTTGCATTTGGATAAATATTCAAATAAATCTTAATTTATTTAAATGAGAAAAATGAAGATAAAGCATTAAAATGCTTGAAGACTTTGAGGGAAACCACTAAAGGCTTGAAGACTTTAAGGAAAACCATTAAAGTCTTAAGAAGACTATAGAAGGAAGCCATCAAGTTTGAAGACTTTAAAGCCATCAAGTTTGAATACTTTAAGGGAATCCATTAAAGGTTTCAAGTGGGTGAGGATAAATAGGATTTTAAATAAATAATTTATTTAAAATAGTTGTGCAACTTGCTTTTGTAGGAAAATACAAGTGGGTGGAGGATAAAGGTAATTTAAATAAATTATTTATTTAAAATAATTGTGCAACTTGCATTTGTAGGAAAATGCAAGTGGGTAGAGGATAAAGGTGATTTAAATAAATTTTAATTTATTTAAATGTGAGAGGTGGGATTTTGGGGGATTTAAATAAATATTAATTTATTTAAATGTGAGAGAATATTTAATTAAATAAATATGATTTATTTATTTAATTAATGGTCTGAATTTGGTTAAGTGAATTAAATCAAATAAATTGAATAATTTCTTTAATTAATAGGAGAAGAGGGTTAAGATGAATTAATTAAATATATTAATTTAATTAATTATTAATTGATGGTTAAATAATCAAATAAATATTAAATATTCATTTAATTAAGTGGACAGATTTATGTGACTACAACTATTATCAAGCATTGATGGGTTAAGTAATAACAAAGAAGATGATAGATACACATCATTAATCGATTAAGAGACAATGATTAATACAAATTGTTTATTAAGAATCATATCAAAGGCTACGATGTCACTAGAAATAATAGTAATCCATTTAACATAGAGCAGAACGACAATGGAATAAATAACTATAGATCAAATAGACTTGATATGGATAATCGACAAAGCCAAATTGATTGTCCTTCATAATCAAAAGACAGATCAATCATAATGATATCATTATCACACCAAGAATCTCATCAAGAACAAGTATTACAAATAGATCATACATGAAATGAAACGACAATGTGAGTAATTGATAAAGCAATCCATTAAAACGAGACACACAATTGTGCAATAAGGAGGAAGGATGACTAATTAATAACAATTAGTCTATGTGTGTAATACAAGATTGGTAATTACAAACCATAACTAAACCACAGTAATTAAGAGTATTACAGACACGTAATGATAGCAATCAGACAAAGCATGAAAATGATACGATTACGGATAATTAACCGATCAACATGATCATTAATTAAAGAAAGGGGTGCGATTGCATTAAGAGAATCGATCTTCTATTAATAGGGGTGATCTAATTATGTGGAGACATAATTAAGAAAAGACATATCTCTTGATTGCAACCTTTCCCAACATGCAAGATATAAGATGGAGATCGACATCCTTCAAAAGGGAAGGATATTTTTATTATATCCTATTCAGATTGCCCAATTTGACCATTTGACCTAGTGTCCAGAACCGACTGCATATACTTCAAGATTAATAGGGTAGAGATCACCATGGATCAGATTAGATCAGAACTGTCAATTAGTTACAGGTAGTGACATCTTTGTTCTTTGTGGTATACATGGGAATGTGCTTAATATATATATGAATAATATATGCGAGCTCGATATCATCCTTATGTAGGATTTAATAAATTTAATAATAATAATATAATTTTAATAATAATAATAAAGTTGTAATTATAATTATTATATAGTGTAATGATATTATGTGGGAATATAACTCAGAAATTATTCTTTTAGACTGACCTTCAGCAGACTTATAAAGGAAATTCTCAAATAGGCAAATTACATAATACTAGTATAAGAGTGAAACATATGTAAAGCCAATGTATAAGAACATAAGAATGGCAGACAAGATCTGTTATGTGTCAGATCTATCTGCCACATTACTAATATATGTAAAGCAATATATAAGAACATAAGAATGGCAGATCAGATCTATTATGTGTCAGATCTGTCTGCCACATTACTATAGTTACTTATTTATGTATCTATACAATTAGAATGATCAATGAGGGATAACATAAAGATGGATAATAATAAATATTAATATAATAATTATAGTTATTATTAATATAATAAAAAGTAGTTATTAATTAGTAAATTAATAAATATTTATTAAATCATCAAAAGAAAGTATTAATTAATTAATTAATAATAATAACTATTTATTAATTAAAAATTAATAAATGCGTAAATGATTTATAAATCAAAAATAGGATTAATTATTTAGTATGGTAAGATAGCTAGTACTTGATAGACAAAAAAAAAAAAGGTAGAACATCCTAGGTTGGATTCATGTTAAGATAGTTTTGTCTATTAATCGATTTAGTTAATATATTGGAAATCAATTAATTATAGTTAAAACTGTCTCGAACCAAGTTGGGGACATTACAAATGGTATCAGAGCTATGATCTTGCCATCCTGTAGGGTAAGATTGAATCAACGAATTATTCTAGTTAGTAAACAGAGGCAAAAACCATGACCGATAAGCAACAAGGGTTCCATCTCGTAAGATGAATTTAAAATATATTATTATCAGCCAAATAGATATTGAATGGGTGGACTTCAGAGTAATTCAAATTAGAATAGTGGATAACTAGGCATATCCATGTGGCATTTAAAATACTTAATATATATATATATAATGACAAAAAAAATATATAACAAATAAGTTGGCATTTAAATTGAGAATAAATTAATCATATATTCCATATGGACCATTAGTGAGGGAATGGGGAAGAGCAATGAGGTCAGTAGATGTTAGGCCTCTATCAAGTACATCACCCTCTATGGCGACTGTAGGTTTGCCATTAGTGAGGCCAAGGGGAAGTAAACCACTCTTGGGCCTGATAAGTGCTATGGGCATCTCATTGTGTCTAAATCCTTTTGATATCATTGAGGAAGTGAATACGGAGAAGGTTAATGCATACACAAATATTTATTGAAATTACAATTTAGTATTGAATTGCATTTTTAATGTGATTTTAAAATCACAAGGATTAGTCCCATAAAGAAACCATGGGTTAATTATTAAGTAATGATGAATGGATAAATTGCATACCCAAACCCAGTAAGATACAAGGGAATAGGGCCCTAGGATAGCAAGAACTAGGCCTCTGTTAGGTAGGCAACCCACTGTGGATGATTGAAAATATACCACAAGTTGGGCCAAGGGGGAGTGTACCACTCTTGGGCTTGATAAGCGCTACAGGCATCCTATTGCACCTACTTCGCCTTGGTCTCACTAGGGAATGAGTATGGAATTATCTCATTGATAACCATATAATCTTAAAGAAATTGACTAATAATCGATGTATACTTCACATTCACCACTAGTGTGGGAGAGAGATAGAGCAATGAGGTTAGTAGAAACTAAGCCTCTGTCAGGTAGGCAACCCGCTGTGGATGACTGAAAGTCTGCCATCAGTTGGGCCAAGGGGGAGTGTACCGCTCTTGGGTCTGATAAGTGCTACAGGCATCTCATTGTGTCTAAATCTTTTCTCTTTCACTAATGGTGAATAGGGAGTTAAGCATAGTCCATTTAATTAATACTTGAGGCAAATATCCAAACATTGTGCCATCTATCCTCTTTGTCGATATGGCTAATCAGACTCATTATATTTACTCCATTTCAAATTCTTAAATACTCTACCTGAGATCACAAACTAGATTGAGTGTTTATGTTTTTGCATCAAGTTGTTGTTGATTTGTGTTTCTACTTATGACAAGAAAGAAATTTCACAATGTGTGTATTCACATGTATACTCTGTGTCTACATATATGTATGCTTTGTGTTTTCCATGTGTATTCTATGTGCCTTCCTCGTGTATGCTTTGTGTTTCCCATGTATATGCTCTATGTTGTTTAACTCACCTTGGTAGATGACTTAGTTGGGGAAATTAAAATAAACATTTGCTTGAGGACAAGCAAATTCGGGAAGGGTGGACTGTCATAACCCCTCCTTGGACATTGGATTATTGTGAGTAAATAAATACGATAATTAAAACATTTATTAATTAACATTTAATAATATTGGAAAATCGTCTCATTTATGAGACTTCATGATTTTCCTCTAAAGTGAGAGGGTTGTCATAACCCCACATCCTGGTGATGTAATTAATACTAGTTTTTGTGATTCTTCATCATAATAATAAATTATCATTTATTATGTAATTAATTATTCATGTTAATAGTAGTATTAATCATTCATTAATATAAAAATAAAATTAATTCTTACTTGGCTCAAAGCAATGATTGTATTGAAACCTTTGCTTGTTACACAAGGTAAACAACATCGAGTAAGACTATTAAATGTTAATATTTAAATAGTGACCAGGTACAAAGTATCATAAATAAGACCTTAGCATCTAATAATAAAGATAATGCTCAATGATATCTCCATTACCGATCATAAATGACACAAGAATAATCACTCTAGATTAGCGATATAATGGAAAGGAATTGATTAACTATTATCAAGCATCGATGGGTTAAGTAATAACAAAGAAGATGATAGATATGCATCATTAATCAATTAAGAGACAATGATTAATACAAATTGTTTATTAAGAATCATATCAAAGGCTGCGATGTCACTTGAAATAATAGTAATCCATTTAACATAGAGCGGAACCACAATGGAATAAATAACTATAGATCAAATAGACTTGATATGGATAATCGGCATAGCCAAATTGATTGTCATTCATAATCAAAAGACAGATCAATCATATATGAAACTCAATTCTCATTGATATTCGATAAAGAGTTATTATTAAATTAAGGAAGTATGCCAAGAGATGAAGAACATAACGATATCGTTATCACACCAAGAATCTCATCACGAACAAGTATTACAGATCGATCATACATGAATCGAAACGACGATGTGAGTAATTGATAAAGCGATCGATTAAAGGAAGACACACAATTGTGCAATAAGGAGGAAGGATGACTAATTAATAATGATTAGTCTATGTGCGTAATACAAGATTGGTAATTACAAACCGTAACTAAACCGTAGTAATTAAGAGTATTACGAACACTTAATGATAGCAATCAGACAAAGCATGAAAATGATATGATTACATATAATTAACCGATCAACATGATCATTAATTAAAGAAAGGGGTGTGATTGCATTAAGAGAATTGATCTTCTATGAATAGGGGTGATCTAATTATGTGGAGACATAATTAAGAAAAGACATATCTCTTGATTGCAACCTTTCCCAACATGCAAGATATAAGATGGAGATCGAACTCCTTCAAAAGGGAAGGATATTTTTATTATATCTTATTTAGATTGCCCAATTTGACCATTTGACCTAGTGTCCAAAGCTGGTTGCATATACTTCAAGATTAATAGGGTAGAGATCACCATGGATCAGATCAGATTAGAACTGTCAATTAGTTACAGGCAGTGACATCTTTGTTCTTTGTGGTATGCACAGGAATGTGCTTAATATATATATGCATAATATATGGGAGCCCGATATCATCCTTATGTAGGATTTAATAAATTTAATAATAATAATATAATTTTAATAATAATAATAAAGCTGTAATTATAATTATTATATAGTGTAATGATATTATGTGGGAATATAACTCAGAAATTATTCTTTTAGACTGACCTTCAGCAGACTTATAAAGGAAATTCTCAGATAGGCAAATTACATAATACTAGTATAAGAGTGAAACATATGTAAAGCCAATGTATAAGAACATAAGAATGGCAGACCAGATCTGTTATGTGTCAGATCTGTCTGCCACATTACTAATATATGTAAAGCAATATATAAGAACATAAGAATGGCAAACCAGATCTATTATGTGTCAGATCTGTTTTCCACATTACTATATTTACTTATTTATGTATCTATATAATTAAAATGATCAATGAGAGATAACATAAAGATGGATAATAATAAATATTAATATAATAATTATAGTTATTATTAATATAATAAAAAGTAGTTATTAATTAGTAAATTAATAAATATTTATTAAATCATCAAAACAAAGTATTAATTAATTAATTAATAATAATAACTATTTATTAATTAAAAAATTAATAAATGCGTAAATGATTTATAAATCAAAAATAGGATTAGTTATTTAGTATGGTAAGATAGCTAGTACTTGATAGACAAAAAAAAAAAAGGTAGAACATCCTAGGTTAGATTCATGTTAAGATAGTTTTGTCTATTAATCGATTTAGTTAATATATTGGAAATCGATTAATTACGGTTAAAACTGTCTCGAACCAAGTTGGGGACATTACAGTGTGTGTGTGTGTGTATGTATGTATGTATGTATGTATGTATGTATGTATGTGTATGTTTATATATATGTATGTATATGTATATATATGTGTGTGTGTGTGTATGTGTATATATATGTATGCATATATATGTATGTATGGATATATATACATATGTATGTATATATATATGTATGTATATATACTACTAAAATTGCAAAAGACAATCCCCAAAGTAAAAGGGAGACCGGTGTCGATTGCGAGCATGTTGTGGAAGATGAACAAAGATGTAGAGATTGCAAGGCAATGTGTTTGAGACCCTAACATATTAAAGACTCTAGAAAAAGCAACAACGAAAGGAAATAATGTTATATTTTTATGAGAAAATATAGGTGAAATGAATGCTAAAGAGCTCTAGATTTGTGCAATGTAAGGTGGAAGTAAGGAGAAGGGAAATGCAATAAATGTGGGAAGGTGTTAGAGTGTTGGGTGATGATGAGAGTTAAATGCAAGCACATGTTGAATGTCTAGTGTCGCAAGGTGGAGATCTACCACACCATCCACATTGTCCACTTCACACGTTATGCCATGCACCTAGTGGGAAATGTCTATCTCGCCCTTAGGATGCACCAATAGAGAGGTCACCCTTATACATCATCACTTATATATCACCCATCTACCCATCAACTCTATATACCATAGTTCCCAAGTTTAACATGACCACCCTAACATGTATTGACATGTGTTTATAGGGGTTACTTAAATAAAAAACTTGTTAAATTGTATACCCCATGTACATAATTTAGACAAATGATAAACATAACATATTTGATGGTATGATGAAATAATATGTATTCAGTCAACTACTCAAGGGAGGGGGGGGTGTGAATCAGTAGATAAAAAAACCGATACAAACTTCACCAATATCAAAAATCATTCTCTCAAAGTAAACTTAGAACTAACAATGTAATACCTTTGTCAAGATAAAAACTCATAGGATAAACCGATTGACTGTTACAACAAATTAACAGTAAACAACTTCTTCATTTCTCAATGCTTTCAATTATCATGACTTATCAAAATAGTTAAGTAGCTAAGTAAATCGACCATGAAAACATAACCACAAAAGCATTCACCACTTGACACAAATATTTTTGACGTGGAAACCAAAATAGGTTAAAACCATGATGAGATGAGACTCACAAGATAACTATCTAAACTCTTCTGAAGTTTGCCCTGTTAGGAGCCTAGCCTTTTAAAGGTTTACAAAAAGTCTTGTTAAGAGCTGATCCTATTAGGAATCATCCAGTTAAGGGATTGACTACAAATGCCTTGTTAGAAGCAATACCCTGTAAGGAGTAACCTTGGTAGAGGATTTGAAAATCCAATCTAATGGATCACCTTGTTAGAGGATTTGAATAACACCAAGCTTGTTAGAGCTTACATAGTTAGGGGATTTCAATTTTGCTGTAATTGTTAGAAAACAACAAGAGTTTTTTTATCTATCTAAATAGCACTACACTTGCTTGATCAGATCCATTTCATGCTCCTCTCTGCCTTTAATCAAACTATAGATACATCATCTGGTTTGGCAACAACACACTCAACTGATCTATGCTCCAACTCATTAAACTAAACAACTTCATCGGCCTTATAAACAAATCAATCAGGTCGGTAACACAACAAAAACCTAATTCTCATAGAGACTACAAATAAATCAGTTCAAGTATGACCATTGGATTACATAGTAATCTCTACACATGAGTCAAGAAAACCTTGATCCTCCTTGATCATCACTTCATCAAACTTAGTAACTCATCACGCGCTTTGCATTAGATGAAATACATTTTCTCATTCCCTAGACAAAAACCATTACAACAACTCACGAAAATCTCTTGGAATTGTCTTCGTACAATAATCATACTTATCATAATCATTACCGCTCATCATTAGATCATAAACCAATATTACCAATTCACCAAACTTAATCGGTTAGGGTCTATCAAAAACAATAGGTAGGGTTTACCGGTTACATCAATAGATAAGGTTTACACTAGTTATCAGTTCACTCCACAAATTCTTCCTACCGGTTACAATAACAATATTACAACAATATCAAGAATATCATTACTAGATAATTGACATCAATGACAATATAACATATCATTAATACAATCTTCATGCAAATGCTAACAATCTCCCCCTTTGGCATTGATGGCAATACAAAGATCAATACCATTGATTGTTGCGTGATTGTGAATAGGAATCCTAGTTTAAATTACCAAGTATTCACCATGCTCTCCATGTCTTCATCTTGTTACTGGTTCTCCTTCCCATAATCGCATAATTCTTTTCCCCCTTTGACAACAATGCCAAATTGAAAGTAAAACATGTAATGTCAAATTTCATTGTGCATCATCAACAATTTGCAACTTGATGCTCCCCCTGTGGAATAAATCCACTTCTACACCAATCCTTCTATAAAATTATGCAAGTATCTCAAGGACTAATGTAATATACATCATACTTCAATGACTTCATGAAGAGGGACAACCCCTAACTGGCTTATAAGATACTCAAAAGTAGTCTTAGGCAGAGGTTTAGTAAAAAAATCTGCAAGCTACTCCTTGGTAGAAAAATGTTCCAAGATCACATCTTTACTCTATACTTTTTCCCTCAAGAAATGATACTTCAATTCAATATGCTTGGTTCATGTGTGCAAAACAAGGTTCTTGAAAATATTTATGGCACTTGTATTATCACATAAAATCTTTATAGGTTTGGAAATCTTCATCTTAAAACCTTCCAAAATGTGCCTCATCCATATAGCCTGTGTATAATTCATGTAAGCTGCAACATACTCAGCTTCAGTAGTATATTGTGAAGTACAACTCTATTTCTTACTACTCCATGAAACAAGTCTTCCTCCAAGAAAAAATGCTCCACCGGTTGTGTTTTTCTGGTCATAAACATTTCCTACCCAATTTGCATCTGTGTACACCTTCATGTCAAAATTTCCTCCATATGGATACCATAACCCATAATCAACACTACCTTTCAGATATCTAAAAATTATTTTGGTTGCTATCAGATGTGTTTCCTTAGGATTCTTTTGGAATCTAGCAACTATGCCAACTGCATGAGCTATGTTCGGTCTGCTGTGAACAACATCGTGCAATTTCTCAATCATTGACCTGTATTGCTTCTCATCAACAGATTTGGACTCATCTTCCTTAGACAACTTACAACCTGTAACAATAGGTGTCCCAACTGGTTTATAGTCACTCATGCCAAATATCTTCAAGACCTCTTTCACATACTTAGACTATGTGATGAAAATACCATTGTTCATTAGCTTTATTTGCAATCCTACAAAAAAAATTATTTCTCCCACTAAAGACATTCCAAACTCATTTTTCATTTCATCTACAAAACTATTTCTCATGTCATCATTACCTCCAAATATGATATCATCAATAAATACTTCGCTGACTAGTATTTTATCTCCTTCAAATTTGAGATAAATGTTAATATCATCACTGGTTCTCAGAAAGCCTATCTTCATCAGATGTGTATGAAGCTTTTCATACCATGATCTCGGTGCCTTCTTTAATCCATATAAAGCTTTATGCAATCTGCATACCACATCTTTCTTATCAGTCAAAGCATAACCATCTGGCTTCTCAATGTATACTTCTTCTTCTAGTATCCCATTCAAAAATGCAGACTTAACATCCATCTGGTATAGCTTGAATTTCTTGTGTGCTACAAATGCAAGTAAAGTTCTGAAACCTTCCATTCTTGCCACTGGTGCAAAAGTCTCACCATAGTCTTCTCCTTCCTCTTGTGCATAACCTTTGCAAACCAACCTAGCTTTGTTGTGAAGTACAACACCATCTTCTTTCAATTTGTGCCTAAATACCCACTTAGTACCTATCACATTTTTATTTACTGGTCGGGGTACTAGGGTCCATGTGTTGTTCTTCTCAATTTGATCTAATTCCTCCTTCATAGCTTTAACCCAAAGATCATCACCAAATGCTTCCTTAGCAATTCTTGGTTCAATAGTGGAGATCATGTAAGAATTATCTTTGATTCTTCTTTTGGTTAGTACTCTAGCATCCTTATCCCAAATAATCTGTTCAGGATTGTGATGAAGTCTTAAATATCTTGGAATAACATGATCATTATCTCCAGGTTCAGCTTCTTCATTATCATCATCTTCTTCTGAATTTATTTGTTTCGATTGAACTGGTATATCAATATTTGCTTTGTCAGTTTCAGATTTCACAGTTTCTGGTTCCAAAAACAAAATGCAAGGATCTTCATTCTTTTTCTCTGAATTGGTTTCCTCTGAGACTTTAGGATTTTCATCCACTCAAACATCAACACTCTCAATAATTCTTTGTGTCTGGTTGTTAAAACACTTGTAGGCCTTACTCTTGGTGGAATAGCCAAGAAATATACATTCATCACTTTTAGCCTCAAATTTGCTAATATAATCAGCTCTCTTAATAAAACATTTGCTTCCAAATATTCTGAAATAACTAACATTAGGTGATCTACCATACCAATATTCATAAGGAGTCTTGTCCTTACCTCTCTTTACTAGAATCCGGTTCATACTGTAGACAGCTATGCTGACAGCTTCTCTCCAAAGAGTTTTCGCTACACCTCCTTGTATCAACATCGTCCTAGTAGCTTCAACAACTGACTGATTGTTTCTCTTTGTGATACCATTATGTTGTGGTATCGTTGGTGCAGAAAGTTATCGTTTGATACCATTTTCTTCACAATACGTAGTGAATTCCTCAGAAGTAAATTTGCCACCCTGATCTGTCCTCAGACACTTTATCTTCTTACCGCTCTCTTTCTCAGCTAAGGCCTTGAATGCCTTTAACTTACCAAAAGCTTCAGTTTTATCTTTCAAGAATGTGACCCACATCATCCTTGAGTAATCATCAGTGAAGATCATAGAATATATGTCACCTTGAATACTTTTTGTTCTTATTGGTCCACAAAGATCCGTATGAACCAAGGCTAACAAATGTTCCACTGAAAAATATTTGCTCTTGAAAGTTGAGGATGTCATCTTTCCCAACTGACATTCTTTGCATAGAGCATTAACCGGTTTGTTTAACTGAGGAAAACCTCTCACTATCTTGGACTTACTCACTTTAACAATGTTATCAAAGTTTATATGACAAAATCTCCTATGCCAAAGCCAACTATCATTTATCTTTGCAATTAAATAGCTGCTGACTTTGGGATTAAGGTGAAATAAGTTACTTTTAGTTTGCTTCCCAGTTGTTATCTGTTCACCTTTATTGCCATAGATTTTGCACATACCATTTTTAAACTCTAATGGGTATCCTTTGTCATTGAGTTGTGCAACACTCAAAAGATTATGCTTTAGACCTTCAACACTACTCTTTCGATTAAGAGAAATAGTTCCCTTACCTTTAACCATGCAGGGTGATTCATTACCAAATCTTACAACTCCACCATCAAATTCGTTCAGAGAAAGAAATTTTCTCCGATCACCGATCATGTGATGTGAACAACCACTATCAATGATCCAATCATCAGAGTTATCCATTTGATATACTAATGCCTTTAGATTAGATATCTCCTCTTTAATGGCTACAAACACAATATCTTCATTAGCATCACCATCAGATTCCTCATCAGTGATACCACCATCAACAACAATAAGACAATCTATTTTTCCTTTACCCTTATACTTCTTCAATTTCTCTCATTTGTGCTCATTATCACCACTAGGACAGTTAGAAGCTATGTGTTTGATCTTGTTGCATGCAAAATATTTCAAAGGTAATTTACCTCTATATTTACCAGTTCCTCTGGGCAACCACTTGGCCAACAATTATTCAAGCTCAACTAAATTGTCTTCATCATCAACTTCTCTGCTAGATCTAGATTCAGAACTATGACAGACATATGTACTTTTTGTTGGGAAAAATGGTGTCTCAACCTTGCATTTATGCGAGGTTACTATTTATAGTAAGTTTTCATTTGAGCACGAAATGGTGCAAAACTCTCCCTGAAGCTTCTGGTTGGCTAGATAAGCATTCCGGTAAAGTTTCGTCGCGAGGTCACAGCTAGTTTTGAAGATATTAAAGTTTTCGTCTTGGAGGGGTGCAATAAAATATTTAAACTTAATTTTGGGGACTTTAGAGGCTCCGAAACGCCCTGAAAAGTGGCCGTAACCGGCGAAGCGGGTTACGGGGTGATAGAGCACTTCGTGAGCTTTCCGGCGCTTCAAACGGTTCGTCAATCGGACACCCGGTTCTCAAGTTATGGCCTCCGAAAGTTTGTACTCCTAAAATAGGAAAAATAATTTGTATCGAATACATAAATGAGCTGTAAAAGGGAGCGACACGTGTTGATGTGTGCTTTAACATGTCATAGGGCATCTAGAAGGGAGATAAGGTCGGCTACACCTTATTGGGTGGTTTTAGCCCATGGTTTTGTAATACCGTTTGACGGTTTCTTGTATTGTATCTCCTATTTATGATGTGTGTGAGATAGAGGTTGTGTGTAAGAGTCCTATGGCTATTGAGTTGCCTCTGAATCTCTGATTAGTGATACTCCTGTGAAGAGCTTGCTCTGCAAGTACTTTGTAATCTGTTTTTGATTGCTGAATAAAATATTGAGCTGCTTTTGGAGGGTGGGGTTTTTCTCCCGAAAGGGTTTTCCCCACGTAAATCACTTTGTTGTGGTATGATTGCTATTATATCTATTTCTATTTTCTGTAACTGTTGTAATGATCTGAAAAAGTTTTGCATTACCCTCCTCTCAAGGTTAGTGTAGGAAGTTGTTTCCGCTACTTAACTTCCTTACAAGTGGTATCAGAGCCTGATCACCTTTGGTTTCAATTGTGGGCAGTTGGGTTTTTTTAAACTAATCTAGATTTGAGTGGGAGCTTGTGCCGAAGACACTTTTTGATCTTGTTGCAGGAATATTCAGATGGCAAGTTCGTCAGGGAGAATAGAGGTGGAGAAATTTAATGGAAGTAATTTTGAGATGTGGAAGCTGAAGATGGAAGATCTGCTAATAGATCGAGATCTTTGGGATGCTGTTGATGCGAATGTCCAAAGACCCTTAGATCCTACTGCAGTAGCTCAATATGATGTTATGGACCGAAAAGCCAAGGGTCTAATCAGACTGTGCCTGGCAGACTCTGTTCTAATCAATGTCCATGAAGAAAACTCTGCAAAGAAGCTATGGACTAAGCTTGGTGAGATGTATCAAGTGAAATCTTTATTAAATCAAATTTTCTTAAGAAAGAAATTGTATTCCTTGAAGATGGAAGAGGGTGGACGAATTGCAGACCACCTGGAAGCATTCAATATGTTGGTGGCTCAATTAGTATCCGTCGGTGTTAAGATGGATGAGGAGGAGAAATGTCAGATCTTGCTTTGCTCTTTGCCTGATTCGTGGGATTCTCTTGTTATGGCTATCGGTAGTATTTCTGTTGTTTTGAAATCTAAAGACGTGGTGGGTGCCCTACTTGGTGAAGAGATGCGAAGGAAGGTATCCATCAGTTCAAAGGAAGCCCTAACCGTTCGTGGAAGACCTAAGGAGAAAGGCAAGAAGAATGAGAAGCGCGGCAAGTCCAAATCCAAAGGGAGATCAAAATCTCCTGGAAAGTCCAAAGTCATTTGCTGGAATTGCGGTAAACCGGGTCACATTCGTAAGGACTGCAAAGAAGAAAAGAAGAAGAAAAAGAAAAAGTTCGATTCTGATTCTGAGTCTAACAAGGAAGATGGCAATGTATTTATTGCGGCTTTGGCGACTCATGCAGGTAATGATGCCTGGCTAATTGACTCAAGTGCATCTTTTCATATGACTTCCAATAGAAATTGGTTTTCTGAATATGAAGGATTTAATGGAGGTAAGGTGTACTTGGGTGATGATTCACCTCTAGACATTGTTGGTCGAGGTAAAGTTAGAATCAGGTTTTCTGATGGTAGAATAAAAAGGATTAATGGTGTGCTGCATATCCCTGGATTAAAACGAAACCTGTTATCTGTGAGCAAACTAATAGATGCAGGTGTGCAGGTAGTCTTTTCTGAAACAGGATGTAAGATGATTAAGGGTGCTATGGTAGTTGCTAGAGGTGTCAGGTTTGGCACTTTGTATAAGCTTGAAGCATACACTGTTGAGTGTAATAGCACTTCTGTAAAAAGTAAATTTGTGGATACCTCACTGGAAGATTTGAAGGTTTCACTTTCAGCAGATGGAAATGGTTTTTGGGTACCTAAGGGTGCATTTTCATCTGAAGCAAAGTTACCTGCAGAGAAGACTATGTTATGGCACCAGAGACTTGGCCACATTGGAGAAAAGGGTCTAAGGACCTTGAAAAATAAAAACCTTGTTGAAGGTTTGAATGATTGTAATCTTGACTTTGATTTCTGTGAGCATTGCATTTATGGAAAACAAAACCGCGTTTAGTTTTACTCAAGTTCTCATAAAACTTGTGGTGTTTTGGATCTTATCCATTCTGATGTGTTTGGTCCAGTAGATGTCTCTTCGATTGGAAAATCCACATATTATGTTTCATTTATTGATGATTTTAGTAGAAGGACATGGGTTTATTTTCTAAAGAGTAAATCTGAAGTTTTTAGTCGTTTTTAAGAATTTAAAGCAATGGTTGAGTTGCAGACTGGAAAGAAAATAAAATGTTTGAGAACTGATAATGGCGGTGAGTTTTGCTCTAATGATTTTGATAGATTTTGTAAAGACTGTGGAATTAACAGGCAGAAGACAACTCCGTATTCTCCACAGCAGAATGGAGTTGCAGAAAGAATGAACAGGACACTGATGGAGAAGGCTAGGAGTATGTTGAGTGGTGCTGGTCTCGAACAAAAGTTTTGGGCTGAAGCTGTTGCCACTGCTTGCTACCTGATTAACAGATCTCCTACATCAGCTCTTGTTGATAAAACGCCTATGGAAGCATGGTCAGGTCACAAGCCTTCATTGAGACATCTTAGAGTTTTTGGTTGCGAGGCATATGCGCATGTGCCAAAGGAGAAGCGAACAAAGTTGGAGAACAAGGCTGTGAAATGTATCTTCATCGGGTATAGTTATGGTGTGAAAGGATACAAGCTTTGGGACCCTGTTGCACAAAAGGTAATTCACAGTAGAAGTGTTATTTTTAGAGAAATTAAGTCTCCTTCTGTTACATTGCAGCCAGAACGGACTAAAAAAGAAGATGTGATTCAACTTCCTTCTACACCTGAAAGAGTTGAATCGAGACCCCTAGATAGGCAAGAATTTGAGGAGAGCTCGTCTAGCTCTGAGTCTTTAGAAGAGGAGGAAGAACCTCCAACTCAGCTTGTTCGAAGGTCTACAAGACATAGACAACCACCTGAAAGGTGTTCACTTGATGATTGGAGATGTATTTTTGCTCTGAATACTAGTGTGGATGAACCGAAATCTGTAGAAGAGGCATTAGGTATGAATGATGCAGAATCCTGGAAGATTGCTATGGAAGAAGAAATGGCAGCTTTGAAAAAGAATGATACATGGGATCTTGTACCATTGCCTGAAGGACGAAAACCTGTTGGTTGTAAATGGGTGTTCAAGAAAAAGATTGGTTCAGATGGAAGCATTGAGAAGTATAAAGCAAGGTTGGTTGCAAAAGGCTACTCTCAGGTTGAGGGTGTTGATTACGGTGAGATATTTTCTCTTGTTGCAAAAATGATGTCCATTAGATTTTTGCTTTCTATTGCTACTGCTTATGATTTAGAGGTTGAGCAAATGGATGTGAAAACTGCTTTCCTTCATGGTGATTTGGAGGAAGATATTTATATGACACAGCCAGAGCACTATGTGGTGAAAGGCAAAAGTAATTTGGTCTGTAAATTGAAGAAATCTTTGTATGGCCTCAAACAAAGTCCTAGGATGTGGTACTAGAAATTTGATACATATGTGTTGAGTTTGGGATTTGAACGTTCTAAATCAGATCACTGTGTTTATTATAAATCTTATGGTGATCATTTCTTATTCATTGCATTGTATGTTGATGATATGTTATTCATTGGTAAAGGGAAAGGTATGATTTCAGAACTGAAGTCTCAGCTCGCTGCTAAATTTGAAATGAAAGATCTTGGTGCAGCAAAGCACATTCTTGGGATGGAAATTAGAAGAGATAGGGTGAACAGAAAGCTATGGCTAGGCCAGAGTAAGTATGTGAATTCAGTGTTACAGAGGTTCAACATGCAGAATTGTAGACCATTGAGTGTTCCTTTTACAGTTGGAATGAAACTATCTATTTCAGATTGTCCTACATCCCCATTGGAGATGGAAGACATGAGCAGAGTGCCTTACCAGAGTGCGGTTGGAAGCTTGATGTATGCTATGGTCTGTACTAGACCAGATATTGCCCAAGCAGTGGGAGTACTTTCTAGATATATGTCTAATCCTGGTAGAGTTCATTGGGATGCAGTCAAAAGAGTCTTCAGATATTTGAAGGGTACTTCAGAGTATTCTTTGTGTTATCATGGTAATTCAGTTGGAGACATGACTTCTCTTGATATCCATGGTTATGTGGATTCAGATTGGGTAGGTGATATTGATAGCAGAAGATCCACCAGTGCTTATGTGTTTACTTTGTTTGGTGGTGCAATTAGTTGGATGAGCAAGCGACGGGCTGTGGTTGCTCTATCCACTACTAAAGCAGAGTATATGGCAGCTACTCATGCTTGTAAAGAGGCCATTTGGCTTAAGAGACTGTGTTAAGATATTGGAATAAAACAAGGTACAGTGACAGTTTACTGTGACAGTCAGAGTGCAATTAGCCTAGCTAAGAACCCGACATTTCATGCCCGGACCAAACATATTGATGTTCAGTATCATTTTGTTAGAGATATGGTCGAAGATGGTAGGGTGAATCTGGTTAAGGTGGAAACTTTGATGAATGTGGCAGATGCTTTAACTAAGGCTGTGAGCACAGAGAAGTTCAGATGGTGTTCAGAGTCTATGGGCCTTATGGCCCCTAGCAATTGATTCATTGTGTTGACATTCCCTTCCACTCATGCAAGGTGTTCGACAATTGGGAGATTTGTTGGGAAAAATGGTGTCTCAACCTTGCATTTATGTGAGGTTACTATTTATAGTAAGTTTTCATTTGAGCACAAAATGGTGCGAAACTCTCCCTGAAGCTTCTGGTTGGCTAGATAAGCATTCCGGTAAAGTTTCGTCGCGAGGTCACAGCTAGTTTTGAAGATATTAAAGTTTTCGTCTTGGAGGGGTGCAATAAAATATTTAAACTTAATTTTGGGGACTTTAGAGGCTCTGAAATGGCCTGAAAAGTGGCCGTAACTGGCGAAGCGGGTTACGGGGTGATAGAGCACTTCGCGAGCTTTTCGGCGCTTCAAACGGTTCGTCAATCGGACACCCGGTTCTCAAGTTATGGCCTCCAGAAGTTTGTACTCCTGAAATAGGAAAAATAATTTGTATCGAATACATAAATGAGCTGTAAAAGGGAGTGACACGTGTTGATGTGTGCTTTAACATGTCATAGGGCATCTAGAAGGGAGATAAGGTTGGCTACACCTTATTGGGTGGTTTTAGCCCATGGTTTTGTAATACCGTTTGACGGTTTCTTGTATTGTATCTCCTATTTATGATGTGTGTGAGATAGAGGTTGTGTGTAAGAGTCCTATGGCTATTGAGTTGCCTCTGAATCTTTGATTAGTGATACTCCTACGAAGAGCTTGCTCTGCAAGTATTTTGTAATCTGTTTTTGATTGCTGAATAAAATATTGAGCTGCTTTTGGAGGGTGGGGTTTTTCTCCTGAAAGGGTTTTGCCCACGTAAATCACTGTGTTGTGGTATGATTGCTATTATATCTATTTCTATTTTTTGTAACTATTGTAATGATCTGAAAAAGTTTTGCATTACCCTCCTCTCAAGGTTAGTGTAGGAAGTTGTTTCCGCTACTTAACTTCCTTACACTTTTCCTCATAGATGGGTTAGAAACATAAACTCTAAATGTAGACTCAGATTTCTGTATACTACCATCATAACCATTTAATTCAAAAGCAGTAAGTTTGCCAATGATGGAGTCAAGAGTTACATTATTTTTGTCAATGGACTTTAGCTCTTGAATATATGCAAGTCAGATAGCGTAGACTAGTAGCAGGGTTCTTAGTACCTTACTGATCACTGTGGAATCTTCCACTTTACCTCTTGCACTCTTAATTTCACTGACTATCTCTTTTATCCTTTGACCATACTATTGGATATTATTACCTTCAGCCATCCACATGTCATCAAACTTTCCTCTTAGACTCTCTTCTTTAGCAATCTTAACATGTTCATCACTGCTATAAATCTCTTCAAGTTTTTTCCATACCTCATATGCAGTTTCAAGACCATGAACATCTGCATACTCTACATCAGACAAAGAACTGATAATAGCCTCCAATGCTTGATGATTTTCTTGTTGCTCTTTCTTCTAATCATCACTCAACATCCCAATACGTGCAACATACTTTGTATCGACATGTTCCCAATATTGGCTTCCCAAACTCTTGATATAAATTTTCATTCTATCACTCCATATCTGTAGTTCTCTCTATTAAAATTCAGACCTTCCTTCTTCATCATGATCTACAAGATCTTTACCTCAAGTTGTTAGGCTAAGACTTTAAAGGACCTAATATGCTTAGATACCAATTAATGGTATGATGAAAGAATAAGTATCTGGTCAACTACTAAGAGGGGGGGTGAATCAGTAGATAGAAAAACTAATACAAACTTCACCAATCTCAAAAATCATTCTCTCAAAGTAAACTTAGAACTAACAATGTAATAACCCAGTCAAGATTAAAACTCATAGGATAAACCGGTTGACTGTTACAACAAATTAACAGTAAACAACTTCTTCATTTCTCAATACTTCTAGTTATCATGACTTATCAAAATAGTTAAGTAGTTAAGTAAATCAACCATGAAAACATAACCACAAAAACATTCACCACTTGACACAAATATTTTTGACATGGAAACCAAAAATAGGTAAAAATCACGGTGAGATGAGACTCACAAGATAACTATCTGAACTCTTCTAAAGTTCAGTCTATTAGGAGCCTAGCCTATTAAAGCTTTTCAAAAAGTCTTGTTAAGAACTAATCCTATTAAGAATCACCTGGTTAAGGGATTGACTACAAATGCCTTGTTAGAAGCAATACCCTGTAAGGAGTAACCTCGGTAGAGGATTTGAAAATCCAATCTAATGGATCACCTTGTTAGAGGATTTGAATAACACCAAGCTTGTTAGAGCTTACCCGGTTAGGGGATTTCAATTTTGCTATAATTTTTAGAAAATAATAGGAGTTTGTTGATCTGTCTGAATAGAACTACTCTTTCTTGATTAGATCCATTTCATGCTCCTATCTACCTTTACTCAAACTGTAGATACATCATCTGGTTCGGCAACCACAGACTCAACTAATATGTGCTTGAACTCATTAAACTAAACAACTTCATCAACCTTATAAACAAATCAATCAGGTCAGTAACACAACAAAAACCTAATTCTCATATAGATTACAAATAAATTAGTTCAAGTGTGACCATTGGATTACATAGCAATCTCCGCACATCAATCAAGAAAACCTTGATCTCTCCTTGATCACCGCTTCATCAAACTTGGTAACTTGTTAGGCACTTTGCATTAGATGTAATATATTTTCTCATTCCCTAGACAAAAACCATTACAACAACTCACCAAAATCTCTTGAAATTGTCTTCATACAATAATCATACTTGTCATAGTCAGTACTGCTCATCATTAGATCATAAACCAATATAACCAATTCACCAAACTTAATTGGTTAGGGTATATCAAAAACAACAGGTAGGGTGTACTAGTTACATCAATAGATAAGGTTTACACCAGTTACCAGTTCATTCCACAAATTATTCCTACTGATTACAGTAACAATATTACAATAATATCAGCAATATCATTACCAATTAATTGACATCAGTCACAACATAGCATATTGTTATGACCTGGAGGAAACTAAGAGGGGGGGTGAATCAATTGTCTATTAATTTCAACCCAAATATAACTTAATCAAACTTGATACATAATACCGATAGACCATAACCATATACCTTCTCTCTGTTCTATATCCTTTTCTACCTTATTACATCACTTCACAAATGAGATCTTACATATATACCAAGACCTAAGACCAAATGTATAGGTCGGCTCACAAAGAATATTACAATTAAATCAATTACAAATAAGTCAAGATGTGATGATCATGTCGGCTTAATTCAATTACAACAATAACAATTGATTAAATCATCTCCATAATGTGTCACAATGATCTGGAATAGATAATGCATGTCGGTCCATAACCTAGACTGATTTTCCAGTAACAACAAATATGTAATCCTGATTAGACCAATAACCAAAATACCAAAACCAAGTGTCCAAACCATGTCTTAGACATAACCAAGTGATCTCTAGATGATAACAAGTCATCCTCAGTGTCAGTGAACAATATAACCTATCGGTGAACCAAATACCGGTGACTGTGCATAAGTCATTGAACTTGCCAGTGAACATAATGTGCCAGTTCAACATAATCAAAGATCTCCAGAAGGATAAGTGTTGATAAGTGTTGACATCAATGACCAAACCAATGCAACACATCCATAATACCAACAATCTCCCCCTTTGGCATTGATGGCAACACAAAGATGGGAAAACATCTACGTGCCAAAACAGAATGCTAAAAACCAAAAACCAACTAGAATAGATCAATACCAAAAATCAAAATACAAATGCAGAGAGTATATATCACTCCCCCAATAAGTAATCTCTCCCCAAAGGATAATGCATGTTTTTCCATAGATATCTCTCCCCCTTTGACATCAAATGCCAAATTAATACAAATACCAGATACAACCAACTCATAAAACTAGTTAAAATAATCAACTTCTCCAACTACTCCCCCTGAGAATTATCTCTCCTCCATCAAATCTGGAAAAAGGTTTCTCTGTAAATGTTGTCGATTTGATACCAAGCATCAACTATCTAAGTCTGTACCAATGAGGGTATAACTCCAAGCTTCTCTCTGAGGTATTCAAAAAGTTTCCTTAGGCAAAGGCTTAGTAAAGATATCTACAATCTACTCTTTAGTATTGACATAAACCAATCTCACTTCTTTTGCTTCAACATTTTGTTTCAAAAAATTATATTTGATAGAAACATGTTTAGTTTTAGAGTGAAATACTAGATTCTTAGATATATTTGTATATGGTGAAAATGGATAACAATAATAACAAGATTGAAAGGCTAAATGAAGTCAACCACCAAACCCTAGCCTAACAACAACAAAGATCCACCATAACATATGAAGATTACCTAAGACAATGCAAATCAAATGAATTCACAAAGATCATACCATCACATGTCCAATAGAGTTTCCATTCTTCCTATCTCCATTGATCTTGCTTGATATATTTTCTCTTAGATTTTATATGCACAAGAGCTCAACAAAGAACAAAATGTGGTTGCAAGTAGGATCGTAGTGTAGTCAATCGCATAAAAGATCATTAGGGTTTGATAATGAAGAAGGCATCTCCTTAAATAGAAGACACAATAAGAAATGGAGGGATAAGATTAAGAGGTGTAAAAAGGAGGTCGGCTAGGATTAGAGGGTAGGTAGAAGAAATAATAAAATAATAAGAGAGGTAGGTAGTGTAGGAATTAAGAGATGAATGACATGTGTCATGTGTAGAAAAGGTTAATGAATTAATTAAATAAATAAAGATTCATTTAATTAATAGAAGAAATGAGATCAATTAAATAAATAAAATATTTATTTAATTAGACATGACAATTTTAGGTGTCTACAATATCAATTGCTGCTGAATTATCACACTAAAAGATTATAGGTTCTTTGCATTTTACCTTTATGTCCTTCAACATTTTCTTAATCCATAATACCTGAGTACAATTAGTTGTTGGTGCAACATATTCTGATTCTGCTATTGATAATGATGTACAACTTTGTTTCTTGCTCAACCATGAAATCAATCTGCTACCAAGAAAGAATGCCCCACCGGTGGTGCTCTTTCTATCATCTACATCTCCTGCCCAATTTGCATCGGTGTATGCACATAAATCAAAATTTTCATCTTTAGGATACCATAAACCAAGATTTATTGTGCCTTGTAGATACCAGAAAATACTTTTCACTGTCGATTCATGATTTTTTCTAGGATTACTCTTAAATATTGAAACAATACACACTAGATTCATTATATCAAGTCTTGTTTGTGTCAAATACAGTAAACCTCCAATCATAGATTTGTATCTTGTCAAATTAATAGGAGTTGAATCATCCTTCAATGAAAGTTTATCAGTTGTAGTCATAGGAGTACTTACCAATTTAGAGTTTTCCATACCAAATTTCTTCAGTAGTTCCTTCAAGTACTTTGTTTGACATATTAACATTCCTTTATAAGTCTGTGAAATCTACAAACCTAAAAAGAATTTTATCTCCCCAATCATAGACATTTTAAATTCTTGTTGCACCTTATTAGCAAAGTCTTTACACAATCCATCTTCTCCTCCAAAAATGATGTCATCAACAAAAACTTCAATAGCCAAGATGTCTTCATTTGTCACTTTGAAATATAAGTTGTTGTCAGCATTACCTTTAGTGTAACCAAGCTTCAAAAGATATTTGTCCAATCTAGCATACCAAGCTCGAGGAAGTTGCTTCAATCCATATAAAGCTTTCCTTAATCTACAAACCATATCTTTATCATTTGTCAATGAAAATCCTTCAGGTTGTTCAATGTAAATTTCCTCTTCAAGATCATCATTCAAAAATGCACATTTTACATCTATTTGATATACTTTATAGTTCTTGTGGGCTGCAAATGCAAGAAATAATCTGACTGCCTCAATTCTAGCAACCGATGCAAAGGTTTCATTGTAATCAATTCCCTCTTCCTGTGAATATCCTTTACACACTAATCTTGCTTTGTTTCTGATTACCTTACCATCTTCATTAAGCTTATTTCTGAATACCCATTTAGTTCCAATTACATTTTTATCTTTAGGTCGGGGAACCAATGTCCATGTATTGTTCTTTTCAATTTGTTCTAATTCATCTTCCATAGCTTTAATCCAATGTTTATCTTCACATGCCTCAATAACAAATGCTGGTTCAATTTGAGAAATTAAACATACCTCTTCATTTCCCAGTCTTCCTCTTGTCATAACTCCTTGATACTTATTTCCAATTATCTGACTTTCAGAGTGATTCAGTCTTACATACTTGGGTGTGTTCACATGCTGTTGTTCTTCAGTCACTGTGGAATTCTCTAATGATGTCGATGTGACTGGATCAATATTTTGTACAGGTGCACTCTATATAGGTTCATTTGTGATCATCTCAACTACTGGTTCAGAATCCATAGACCTTGAATTTCCTCTAAAGTGTTCATCTATCTTCACATTTGTACTCTCAATGATTTTCTACAATCTTTTATTCAAACATCTATATGCTTTTCTCTTAGATGAATAACCAAGAAATATACCTTCATCACTTCTAGGATCAAATTTGCCAATATACTCATCTCTCCTAATGTAACATTTGCTTCCAAATAATCTGAAATATTTAAGAGTAGGAATATTACCAAACCATAATTCATAAGGTGTCTTACCAGTTTCTCCTTTGATGTGAACTCTCTTGAAAGTGTAAACCGTTGTAGTCATTGCTTCTCTCCAATACACATGAGGTAGATTTGCTTCTGATATCATGCTTCTAGCTGCATCCAGAATAGTTATGCTCTTCCTTTCCACAACTCCATTTAAGAATAATCCAACACCTCAGCAAAATTAGGCACTCCTATGAAATAATACAAGATTGATAACTATTCTATCAAAATCATCAGTAACTCCTTCATCAACATAGTAACATGATTTGTCTCTATTCTTCTTAAATCTGTATCTCTGATATTCAGGGTTAGGCTTGTATGTTCTTTTAGCTGCTTCTCTCAATATTGCATGTCTATCAGGACATCTAGATGCCATATGACCAGTTTTATTGTAGTTAAAACATTTAAATGGTGCTTTACCTTCATACTTACTTCCAATAGGACCTTTAGGCATTTCCCTTGCAAATAGTGCTTCAAGTTCTTCCAGTTCTTCATTTTCCCTCCTGATATCTTCAAGTTCTCTTGCATAAAGTGCTTTCCAATCAGATTTATTAGATGATGATGATGATGTAGATGATGATGCTTTGAAGGATAAATCCATTTTAATTGTAGCAACAAGGCCAAATTCCTCAAGCTCGAATGCTAAAAGTTTTCTAACCAAGGTATCTCTAGATATTGATGTATTAGGCATTGTTATCAACTCATTAATAGCAATTAATTTCATTTTGTATGCCAGTGGTAATGCTCTCAAAACTTTAGAAACAATTTCATCTTCACTTAAGGAAACTCTATAGCATTGTATTCCCAAAACAATTTCATTAACCCTTTCCATAAAAGAAAAAATTCTATCATCTTCTTCCATTTTCAAATTTTCATACCTGACCCGGAAGCATTCTACTTTTGCAATTTAGATAGTGGTATCTCCTTCATTCAATGTCTCTAATTTATCCCAAATATCTTTAGCAGTAGATCGGTTTGATAATCCCATGATTTGCTGATTTGACAAGGTGCTCAAGAGTGCTTCTCTTGCTTTGCAATCATTCTCTTGATCCTTACCCAATGTTGGTAGATTAGGTTGATTCAGTGTAGGACCAACATAGCCATTCTTTGTAACATCCCATATGTCTTTTCCAATGAAATTCAGATGTGTCTTCATTCTAATCTTCCATTTACCATAGTTAGTTCCATCAAGTTTGAGATTGTCCTTCATGAAAAAGTTAGTTGCCATAGAATCTCCTCAAGTTGTTAAACTTCTGCAAAAAGAGAACTAGGCTCTGATACCAATTGTTAGGACCTGGAGGCGACTAAGAGGGGGCGGTGAATCAGTTGTCTATTAATTTCAACCCAAATATAACTTAATCAAACTTGATACATAATACCGGTAAACCAAAGATAATGTTAGTTAACAGATTAACTATTAATATTAATACCCATGAAACTTAATGCATGAAATAGAAAGAGAAACAACATTCACAATACATAACACAGAGATTTGTACATGGAAACCCTGTAATGGGAAAAACCATGGTGGGAAACCTTACCCACAATCAAATGATACTACTACAGATAGTATGTGTGTACAAATGGGGTCTGCACATGCAGAAAGGCCAACCACCTAGAGCTCACTGCTCAATCACAAAATAGGAGTCACACTGACTACAATTGTATGATTAAATCCAATGATAATGTACTACTCAAAGTAGCATCTCCAATGCTAGATTCAGTACCGTCTAAACTCTGCTAAACACCTTCTCTATGGTCTTCTCATATGATCTTCTATATTCGCACATACCATGTTATAATACCATAACCATATACCTTCTCTCTGTTCTATATCCTTTTCTACCTTATTACATCATCTCACAAATGAGATCTTACATATATACCAAGACCTAATACCAAATGTATAGGTCAGCTCACAAAGAATATTATAATTAAATCAATTACAAATAAGTCAAGATGTGATGCATCATGTCGGCTTAATTAAATTACAACAATACCAATTGATTAAATCATCTCCATATTGTGTCGTGATGATCTAGAATAGATAATGCATGTCGGTCCATAACCTAGACCAATTTGCCAGTAACAACAAATATGTCATCCCGATTAGACCAATAACCAAAATACCAAAACCAAGTGTTCAAACCATGTCTTCAACATAACCAAGTGATCTCCAGATGATAACAAGTCATCCTCAGTGCCGGTGAACAGTATAACCTATCGGTGAACCAAATATTGGTGACTGTGCATAAGTCACTGAACTTACCAGTGAACATAATGTGGAAGCTCAACATAATCAGAGATCTCTAGAAGGATAAGTGTTGACATCAATGACAAAACCAATGCAACACATTCATAATACCAACACATATCATTAATGCAATCTTCATGCAAATGCCAACAATATTAATATTCAAAAACTAAACAAAATAACATGTATCTCTATAAATTTTTGATCTTCAAAAATATTTTCTATATTCTATATGTGTAATGAATTGAACATATAATTCAATTTGAGAACATAGAAAATAAAAACTAATCAAAAAGTTGATTATATGTTGGATCAGTCCCAATATTTGGTGCAGGAGCACCTGAGGTTTCTTGATGAACTTTCAAATTTTGGAGTGAATGATCCTCATTGGGTTAATGATTGAATAAATGAGTATTGAAGAGTCTAGGAATGTGCTTGAGTTCATTTTGTAGTTTGTTGGTCATTAATCTTAGCTTGTTTACACAGTTTTGGCCTATGTGCCTTTGTAAGCCTAATAAGGCGTGAGGCATCATATAGAATTTTTTTGTAAAACTCCTTGTAAGGCCTCATAAGGCTTTTGGAAATGTTTATTTTATGTTCTGGAAACAATCCTAGGGGGTCAAGAGTGTGTCGATATGCAAAATTTGTAAAAATGCATTATGGAGGAAACGTTGTCATGTTTGCTTCACAACGTTTTGCAACAATGTGAGCAATTTTTGAAAAATGATCAAATTGGTTGCTAGAGGACCGATTGGTGGTTGGTTGTGATTTAGTCAACATATACAAGGCCTCTCAAAAAGTTGTAGAAGAGTTGCAAGATCAAAGGATTGAATTCCTCAATAACCAACTTCAAGCAATTTCTTGTTTTCCACAAAAATTGTCAATATGCTTGTTGTAGTCCATACTAAATGCATTGATTTCCATACTATGATTTCATGGAGGACTATTACTCATTATTATGGTGCTTTGAAATTATTTTTGTTCACTATTTGTGAAGGTTTAGTTGGTGCATTTGAAACTTTCTTGTTTCCACTACTCTCAGCCTGAGTAAGGGGTTAAGGCCCTAAAAAATGAGTCCAACTTGAATTCCCATTATAGTTTCTCAATGGCCTTTGGGATTTAAGTAATGGAGTCTATTTATATTGTCAAGATTCAATTTTGTGTCCTGGAAGTTGCATTGGATCAATTTACCTTCATGTCCTAGGCGAGCTCTACCATAGCTCGGCTAGGAGCATGACTATTATTTTCAATATTTCTTGTAGGGGTGTTCTAATATAATAGTTCCAAGTGATTGGCATTGAAGTTGTATGTTATGTAGTTCTTCAGTGTGAGTAGGGAGGTCTAATAAGGTGTGGAGATCAATAAACCCCATTGGAGAAAGCTTATAAGCCTAAAACCCTTATAAAGAGCCATTTTGGGGGTCGTACCTGTACGGACATATCAGACCACCTCATCCCCTAAATCTTGAAGAGTGTCCAAATGGGTATCTAGATCACAAAATCTTCTTGGGGGTCATTTGGAAGTTTTTAGTACAAAAGAGAAAAAACCATGAAGGGAGGGTTAAAAGGGGCTCATAGGGCTACAAGGGGTTGAAAATAGAAATCTATGAAAGAAATAGAGAAATGAAAGGGATAACACACCAAAACCACATGGTGGGAGTTAAAAAACTATCTCAGACCCCTTCTAATCCCCTAAAACTAAAGGATAAAGAATTAGACATGTTGGTGGTTGGACTTACTCCTATGAGTTCTAACCTTGATTGAGTAATTGGAGTAATCCAATTGGTAGAGAGTTCTCCAAAGGAGTTTGGGGGTTGGTGTTGATTCAAACAAGGAGAGTAGGGAATAGGAAAAACAAGGAAGCCCACAATGAGACCTATTCCTAGCGTATGAGCCAGACTGCACTTCTTTGTGAGATTCTCCCTATCAAAGTGGTATCAGAGTAAACTAAGACTTGGGAAGGAACTAGTTTATGCCAGAGATTGAATTAGTAGGTGAAAATAGTTTCAGTATGGTGACTAATGCAGAATTAGCCAAAAGGGTAGAAGACCAAGAGGAAGAGAATAGGCTCCTCAGGGAAAAGTTGCAATGATTGGAGAACAAACTAGGTGAAGTAGAAGACAAAACCGAAAAGGTGACTATCAAAGTTAATGAAGAAAAGGGTAAAGAAGTGGTAGAGGAGGATGGCACACCTGAACCAGATCCTATTTTTTCCCAGAAGAACCTTTCCTTAGAGCCATCAAAGCCTTAGGAGGTAAATCCTTAAAAGGAATGACACGTTTTTGTGGAAAAATGAAACCAAAATGTGGTTATGGAATGGATTGAAGGGTTAGAGAATCACTTTGAGTGTGATGGAGTTAGTGAATCCCAAAAGGTGAAGGTAGCCAAATCTAGATTGAGAGGAGCGGCCTTGACTTGGTGGAAGTTAACCCAAGAGGAGAGACAAAAGGAGGGTAAGAACCCAATTGCCACATGGAAAAGAATGTTAGCCAAGGTGAGAGAAGCCTATATCCCTAAATACTATGAGATCCAACTACACGAGAGGAGACAAAATTTGAGACAAAGAGAACTAGATGTAAGCAGGTACAATGAAGAATTTCAAAAGTTGTGTTTGAGATCCAAGGTGGTAGAAGATGAAAGCATTAAGGTTTCCAGGTACTTGAATGGTTTGCGGTGGAATATCCAACAAGAGTTAAGCTTGTTGTGTCCTAGTATTGTCCACAAGTTCTATCAATTGGCACTCAAGGTGGAAGAGAATAGTAGAAAGAAACAAGAGCAAAGTAATAGAGGTGGAGGTAGGGGAACAGATGGCAGAGGTCATAGAGGTAGCTATGGTGGAAGAGGTGTAGACCAAAGATTCCAAGGGGAATCCAAGTTGGTAGAGAAAAGTGGGGATTCCTATAGCAAGAGCAACTATAGAGGAAGGTCTAGTGGATCAGGAAGAGGGTCCTATTTTTCTACAATGAAGTGCTACAATTGTCATCAACTTGGGCACCCAGCCTATAGATGTCATGAGAAGTCTTCTTCATCCCAAGGAGGTGAAAGGAGAGTGAGTTATTTCTCAAAAGATGTAGTAAATGTGAAGACACCTGAGGTGAGCTTAGATTCTGAAGTTGGAGAGAACCTCATGATTAGAAGAGTTTTGATCAAAGAACTGGTAAAGGAGGAACCTAGTCAAAGAAGATCCTTGTTTAGGATAAAGTGCAATATCATGGGTAAGATGTGTAGAGTGGTGGTGGATTCAAGATCCACTGATAACATAGTGTTAGAAGAAGCAGTCAACAAACTCAAACTACAAAGAATCCCACATAGTGATCTTGATAGGGTTACTTGGTTCAACAAAGGGAAACATGTTTTGGTGAATGAGAAAAATTGGGTGGAGTTCACCATGGGAGGCTACAAAGAAAATATTTTGTGTGATATCTTTCCAATGGATGCATGCCACCTACTCCTAGGTAGGCCTTGGCAATTTGATAGAAAAGTAATACACCATGGACAAAAAAATTCCTAAACCTTTCAAAAAGATGGAGTTACTTACAAAATTCAGTCCATAGGAGATGAAGAAGAGAGTAGATCTAAAGGTTCAAATGTGCTACTAGTTAGTGAGAAGGAGTTCATGAAAACTCTCAAAGAAGGAGAAGGAGTGGGGTTTGCACTTGTTGTGAAACCAAAAGAGGAAAAGAAGGACAATAAAGTTTGTATTCCTGATGAGGTGCAGCAAATACTCAATCAGTTTAAGGAGATCATAAGTGATGGAACACCTACTACTTTGTCTCCTCAATGAGTCATAAGCCAGCAGATTGACTTTATACTCGGAGCCTCATTTCCTAATAAAGCAGCCTACAAAATGACACCAAAGAAAAATAAATAAGTGGCTAAGAAAATCCAAGAACTTTTGGATAATGGCCTGATAAGGAAGAGCATCATCCTATATGTAGTTCCCACCATTTTGGCACCTAAGAAGGGAGGTACTTGGAGACTTTGTACTGACTCAAGAGCCATCAACCAGATTACAATCAGATATAGACTTCCTATTCCAAGAATTGAAGATTTGATGGATTGTTTAGGGGGTGTTGAGTATTTAACCAAGATAGACCTCAAGAGTGGCTACCACCAAATCAAAATCAAAGAGGGAGATGAGTGGAAGACAACATTCAAAACCACTTAAGGTCTTTATGAATGGCTTGTTATGCCATTTGAACTCACAAATGCCCCTAGCACATTCATGAGACTCATGAATGAAGTGCTCAAATATTACATTGGTAAATTTGTTGTTGTTTATCTAGACGATGTCTTGATTTTAGTAAATTTAAAGAAGAACATCTTAGGCATATAGAGATTGTATTGAATAAATTATGTGATGAGCAACTAACTATTAGTTTGGAGAAATGTGAGTTCATGAAACAAGAGTTGGTATATCTTGGGTTTGTAATCTCAAGTGGTGATTTGAATATGGATACCTCAGAGGTTGAAGCAATAATTAGCTGGCCTACACCTAAAATAGTGAGTGAAGTGATGAGTTTTTATGGTTTGGCTCAGTTTTACAAGAAGTTCATCATAGGGTTCACTGAGATATATGCACCTATGCTTGATACAATCAAAGGAGGTGTAAAGACTAAGTTTCAATGGACAAAAGAGGCACATTAAGGATTTGAAATCTTAAAGACAAAGGTGGCTACTCAACTTGTCCTTATTCTTCCAAGATTTGACAAACTCTTGACCATTGTATGTGATACAAGCAATATAATTGTTGGAGCAGTTCTAAGCCAAGACAATAGACTGGTTGCATTTTTCAATGAAAAACTCAATGAAGCTAAGAAAAGGTATTCTTCTTATGATTTCGAATTATATGCACTTGTTCAATCACTTAGAAAATGGAGGCATTACTTATTGCCTATAGAATTTGTGGTTTATATAGATAACCAAGATCTTAGTTTCCTCAAATCCCAAGAAAAGTTGAATCATACGCATATGAAATGGGTAGAGTAATTGCAATCTTATACTTTTACCATTAAGCATAAGAAAGGTAAATGTAATAAGGTTTCTAATGAATTAATTAGAAGGTTACTAACAGTTCAAGAAGTGTAGTCAAGAGCATTGGGGTTGATAGTTTCAAAGGGTTATATCAAGATGAAGAAGATATTGCTACCATCTACAAGGTTTGCCAAGAGTTTAGGAATCCTTTTCATAGTGAATATGCAGATTTTACTTTACAAGATGATCTTTTATTTAAAGGAGGACAACTTCGTGTGCCAAGAGGATCCATGAGAGAGAACTCGATGCGCAAGAGAAGCACAATGGTTGCTTAAGTGGTCATTTTAGGTTGAATAAAACCTTGGAACTTGTTCAAAGATTCTATTATTGGCCAAAGATGAAAAGGGATATCAGAAAATATGTTGAACAATGTGTTGTTTGTCAAAGGGAAAAGTGAAACTCTTCCAATGTTGCACTCTATCAGCCATTACCTATCCTAAACTGGCCATGGGAAAGTGTAAGTATGGATTTTGTTGTTGGTTTACCTAAGACCAAAACTTGATTTGATAGCATCTATGTTGTAGTAGATAGATTCAGTAAAATGGCCCATTTTATTCTATGTAAGGTGACTAAGGATGCTAGCCATATTGCTCATTTGTTTTTCAAAGAAGTCAATAGGATTCATGGTTTGCCAATCAACATAGTGTCCGATAGAGATACCAAGTTCATTGGTCATTTTTGGAAAACTTTATGGCAGAGATTGGGTACTAGCTTGTCTTTTATCTCAGCATACCATCCCCAAATGGATGGCTAAATAGAGGTGGTAAATAGGACACTTGGGAACCTTCTCATATATTTGATAAAGGATTATGGGTAAGCTTGTGATTAGATCATCCATCAAGATGAATTTTCTTATAATGATAGTCTCAATAGATCAACCAACAAGAGTCCTTTTGAGGTAGTTTATGGGATTCATCCAAGAGGTGTGTTGGAGCTTAGAGACCTTGAAATTATGGAGAAGAGGAGTGAACATGTTTTTGATATGGCGCAGTCCATGAAGGAGATTCATGAGGAAGTTAGGCAAGCTTTACAAGAAAACTCTCAAAGATTCAAGGACAAAGTGGATCAAAAGAAGAAGAATGTGAAATTTATTGTTGGTGACTTGGTAATGGTCCACTTGAACAAAGAAAGGCTTCAAAAAGGTGTACCCATCAAGCTTAAAATGAGAAGGATTGGACCTTTTAAGGTCTTGGCTAAATATGGACAAAATGCTTACAAGATTTCTCTACCTGGGGACATATCTTTGTCTCCTATTTTCAATGTTACAGAATTGGTGTAGTACAAAGGCCCAATTCTAGAGGAATACAATAGAGTTTTAGATGTCTCTCAGTCACTTTCAGACCTGCCTTTGCCACCTCCAACCATGCTACAAGCAGAGAAGGTGTTGGATTCAAGAATTCTCAAGAAGACTAGGCATACCAACTATATAGAGCATTTGGTTAAATGGCACCATCTTCCAGAATCTGAGGCCACTTGGGTACCTGAAGAAAAATTTCCAAAGGTTGGAATTGACCTCTCTTTGTTTCCTAAAGGAGTCACTTGACTTCTTTCTCATTGGGGGAGTATGGTGCAGAAGCACCTCAAGTTTCTTGATGAATTTTCAAATTTTGGAGTGAATGATCCTCATTGGGTCAATGATTGAATAAAGGACTATTGAAGAGTCGAAGAATGTGCTTGAGTTTTTTTTGTAGTTTTCTGGTCATTAATCTTAGCTTGTTTACTTAGTTTTGGCCTATGTACCTCTATAAGCCTAAAATGGCATCATATAAAAAAATTGTGTAAAACTCCTTGTAAGGCTTCATAAGGCTTTTGGAAATGTGTATTTGATGTTAGGAAACCATCCTAGGGGGTGAAGAGTGTGTAGATATGCGAAAGTTGTAAAAATGCATTGTGGAGGAAAAGTTGTCATGTTTGTTTGACAACTTTTTCCAACAATGTGAGCAATTTTTGAAAAATGCTCAAATCGGTAGTTAGAGGACCAATTGGTGGTTGGTTGTGATTGAGTAGGAATATATAATGTTGGCTTGATGATTATTGTAATGAATTCATCATATGTTTTCATTGACGAAACACATACACACACATATGTTCATATTATCTACCAGTGTAACTTCAAAGTTGTTTATACTACAACCGGTATACTAGAGGTTTATTTCTAACTGGTAATTGGTGACAACCAGTATATATATGTATGGAGACAACCAGTGGATCAACATAACTCAGCAGCAACATAAAGATCTAGCGGAGATTATCACAGGAGCATCAAGGATAATGGTTTATATGTTTAACTCCAACCGGTATTGATTGTTCCAACCAGTATTCCTTGATTATGTGATGAGTTATCACACGTCATGATGAGTTATCCTTACCGATAAGATTTGGTGGTATTTTTGTGATGAGTTAGGATCACTTGACTAGATACGCCACACCTAGGTAATTGTGTTATGATTTCTAGAGGCTGACATGAAATCTAAAATGTCTATATATTGACATCACAATGAATTATTTTGTATGAGAGAAAGTGATATGCTATGTGTAGAGGCAGAAGTGTTAAGTCACGAAGTATGTTGGTAAAGAGGATTTAACTGTGTAGAAGAGGATCTATACAAGCAATTTGTGCTATCACTAGATCACATCACCTATTGTTTTCTAATCACTGCAACAGTCTAATCCCCTAACTAAGTAAGCTCTAACAAGCTTCATTTTTCAAATCCTCTAACTGGGTGATCCATTAGTTTGGATTTAGAAACCCTCCATCGAGGTTACTCCTTACAGGGTACTACATTTTATAGGGTATAACTTTTAACTAACCTTTGGGATCTTTAACAGGATTCACTCCTAGCAAAGCATTTGTAGACCCTAACCGGTCAGTTATCTATTACTGCAGATAGTTAACTTGTGAGTCCCATCTCACCATGGTTTTTACCTATTTTGGTTTTCCATGTATAAACACTTGTGTTATCGTGGATGTTTTACTTATTGTGGATGCTACTGTATCATTTTTTATTGCATGCATATTGTTTAACAAACGTGTTAAGTTTATCTACCAGACAGTGTTTAAAGTAGTAATATTTTTGGTGTCACTGATTCACCCCCCCTCTCAGTGCTTTACAAGTCCATCAATTGGTATTAGAGCCTAACTTCCTTAAATCCTAATCACTTGGAAGAAAACCCTAAAGCCATCATGGGGGATATGAGCTACTTTGAGATGGCTAGAGAACTTGAGGCTAGTAGGAATGAGCTTGACACCCTAAGGGTGAAAATGAAAGCTTCTCAAGTCAAAAGAAGAGAGATAACTGAACAACTGTTAGAAATATCTGATAATAGTTCTTTAGATGAGGCCAATATTGTTGCTTTAGCTGAGGAAGTTGAAAAACTAAACAATGAAAAGATAAATCTGGGGAGAGAGCTAGAAGGTCTTACTATCCATGTGAGTTAGGAACTGGAACAAGAGAACTGCTGAAGATCTCACCAAAGAAAGAGATCATGAGATTGTCAAGATCAAGTGAGAGAATGCTACCTTGAATGAGAATTTGAATGTAGAAAGAGAAGAAAAAGAGAATCTACAGCTAGATCTTGAATTAGCATCATCTCTGAGAGAGAACCTATCAAAACATAATGAAGATCTCACCAAACAACTCACTAAAGCAAATGGGAAATTGGAAAAGTTCAACATAAGCTCTATCTTGTTGAAAGAACAAATTCAATCACAAAGGATGAATGGTGATACCTATAGACTTAGTTTTCACACATCTGAAAAAGGTGAATCCTCTGGTACCAAGAGAAACACTCTTAAGAATAAATCTACTCCTAAGGTCAAAAGTTCTATCAGTAAGAAGGCCTTTAAACCTGTTTATTTTGTTTGCCATAAACCTGGCCACATTGCAAATGTTTGTAGAGACAAACCTAATAGAAATGCAAGCTACAATACTAATGCTAGGTATGTGTCCAAGAAATTTGAAGGTCATTGCTTCACATGTAGAATATATGGACATAGATCAGTTGAATGCAGATATTGAGTGAATAATCTAGTACCACATATACATTCAAGACCAAATGGTAGCTGGATGAGAAATTTTGACAACCGGGTCAACATGAACTGACAAAGACCCTACGGGAACCGATTTAGTCCATTTGAAATGGAAAAGGTAACAAATATCATTTGCACCATCTGTAACAACTTTGGTCATGTGGCTATAAATTGCAGAAGAAGAACTAGGAGAGGTAATGCAGGACCTTGGAAATCATCTGGTATGGCGTTCTATCACTGTCACAATCCGAGACACTTGGCAAAATTATATAGATCTAGTAAGAGAAAACTAGTCAACCCTTCTAAAGATCAGAAAGGAAAGAAAAAAGTTAATGTTGAAGAAACTAGAGAAGAAATGAATCTAATATGGAAGAAGAAGAGTGATGACTCACCTGGAGAAGAAATTGTTCCTTCACCAAATGTGGAGAATATTGTACTAGTAAATTAAGCCTTTTCAATATGGCTAAGGGGAACTTAATGGTAAATCTACCTTCGGACCCCTTGAAATGAATGAGCGGTAAGAGAATTTGTATGCATGAAATTTTGATAACTTTTTGTCAATCCGTTATCAATTGGTTTTACATCTATATATTATTAAGTGGTGTAATTAGGGTTTGTAACCCTAACGGGCAAGCATTTAATGTAGTAGGTAAAAAGGATAAAAGCGACTTTTCACTTTGTTATTTTTACCCTAACGCATTTGAGAAAGAATTTTTGAGCGCTTGCAGAGATGAGAAAGAATTGTTGCCTCATATTTGTCGAAGTTGCATTATGATTTGAGTAATCAAGTAGATTTAAAGGTTGGAGAAGACTAAACTAGTGTTCACTTGAGCATTCAATCGGTAAAGAGGCAGTGTGCGTGAAATAAGGTATTTCTTTGAAAAATCCTGCTTCGAATCGAGTTCATCTAGAATGGCATTGTCTTCTCAACTAGTAGAGAGATTAATGATTATATCTGAACCTATGGAAGTTGTTGAAGCGGAATAAATTGTGTCTTCTAATGCTTTATCATAAGTTCCTAGTGGTGTTGTAGTGAAAGGAGATTTGTCAAGCTACATTGATTGGAAGATTGAGGATTTAGGATCATTGTCAATATATTCTCAGTTAAAATCCCTCTGCAATGACAATGGAAAGATTCAAATAGAATATATTAGGGTTTATGAAAAAGTCTTTCATAACACAGCTTACTTTCTTGAAGATTTTGAAGAAGAGAATATCCGAATTATTTTGAGTCGAGTTCATGGAGAAAACATGTATTCAAAAAGGACTCATACTATAACCAAGGAATCTATTCAAGCTATAACTAGTTTTTACTCAATCGGTGAAGTACCTATGTTGAGGTGTATTTCAAAAGAGATAGTATACACTCTAACCATTTCAACATCCAATAAGCATGCTTTTTCTATCAATAACATCAAGGACCCAACGGTAAAGTTGGCGGCTATGGTTATAGGCTACCAAGTATTCTACTCTAGCAGATTAAATAGTGTTCCATTAGCAGCAGTGCATACTGCTTACAAGATGATAGCTGAAAATTCTAATTATGAACTATGTGAGGCCATAAGGAGCCAATTAATGTTAAATCTTCAATCTATCAAGAAGGAAAATAGTCTAAAGTTTAAATTTGGACAGTTATTGATTGGTCTATTCTTTTATTTCCATAATTTCCTACTGGGAATAGGTGATCTTGAATGGTCTAAGGATCTACCGGTATCTGCCTAGATTAAGAACAATATCAAGTCTGTGAAGAACACCTTTTCTGCTGCAATGAACAAATACTTCAATGAGTTTCAGAGGAAAATGGGCATGTGATTAAGATTGCCTGAGGATATGGTAAAACAATTTTCTAAGGACATTATTTTCATAGTTACCACTGATTTTTGTTTAATGGAGGCAATTGAGCCTAGAGAAGAAGAAATGGAAGATATGAGTTATGAGGTCAACTATGACTTACTGAGTTGTTATGCTAATAACCTGTTGGCATCTCCAAAGGATAAAAAGAAGGAAAAATTGAATGTTGTTGAAGATCAGACTGCACAAGCCGAAACCAATATTGTTCCTGCCATGAGTGGTATAGGTAAGAAAAAGAAGGCTGAGCAAGCACCTCCGGTGATGAAAAATACAAGAGTGACATGAAGTATCCAAACAAAAAAGAAACCGACACCTAAATTTTATGCAAATATGGAGAATGCATCTAAGAAAAGAGGTCGGAAACTAATTCTCCAAGTAGAATCTGAAGGTATTGACATTGAAGAAGAACCCAAGAAGATAAAAGCTACCAGTAGAGTAGCAAAGCAAGTGAAGGAAGTGTTGAAGGCAACTATGCCTTTTGATATTTCAACTTGCAATCCTGAGACTACCTTTGAGAGGATAGTGAAGACATTAGGGAAAAATAGATTTGACAATGTCAAAGAACATTTGGATTCTGTCACTGAAGATGAAAAGGAGCAAATCATTCAACAGGTAATCAATCATTTGTGTCATTACAATATATTACCACATGATCTTGAAAAGGATATCTCTAATTCCTTGTATACTAATATTTTGAATAAATGGGAGGAAGCAATAAAGAAAGAAAAAGGAATCATAGATGATGTATTTGTACAATATTTTCCTAAATTGTCAAACGATGAGTTGAATGAGTTGGTTGATAAGTATAAAGTTCATTTTGCTTACAAAATGAGAAGATTGAAGCTGATCAATGGAAAAGTGCAAACTGTTGAGACTGAGACTCATTAGCTTGCTCGTAGTATCAAACACTCTGAAGATCTTATACATTCTTCTAAGGATGAGCAAGATACTATTGATTGACTTGAACTGAATAAAGAAGAAATTGTGCAAGCTGATGTGGTCTATCCTATCAAGAAGAAGGATGACACTATCATCCAAGTTGTTGATGATATTCAGGATACAATTGATCTATCTAGAAACATCATTGTACCAGATATGCAGGCACCTAAAATCATTGATTTACAAGTTACTTCAGTTAAGAAACCGACAACTCAACCAAGAGTGGATGTTCTACCTACAAAGGAACAACCTGAGAAACCCCAATCCCCACCGGTTTCATAGAACATTCAGAAGGAATCTAATGAAAATGTTAACATACAGATTTCTAAATAGGAAATAGAGAAAGGACAAGAGAAAGCAATTGTTAAGGTAACATCTTCTAAACCGGCAAAAACATTAGTCATTCAGCAAACTGATGAAGATGATGATGACTCATTAGGCATATCAAGGCCTATAATTGTTGATAATATGAGTGCATTTGAAATGATGAAAATTGAAATTGTCATGCAAACTAGAGCACACAAGAAGAGACTTAAATAGAAAAGAATGGAAGCTGAAACAATTTAGAATGCAGTAGATATTTTATCAAGTCTACTACCAGAAACTTCTACAGGACATCTGGTAACCTCCATTAACAAAATTGGTCAATTGGTTGCTGATGCATTTGACGAAATTAAGTCACTTGAAGAAGCTACACAAACTTATGCTGAGAAGAGTTACAGGAAGAGGCATGGAGAGCAGCTTATGAAAGCAATTGATACAGGGAAAATTGCTCTATCTTTGAATAAAGATTTGTTAAGAAAATATATTGAAACGGGAGGAAAATATCTTGCTTCTACTTCTAATGTTTCATTCTTTTATTCTGATATCAATAAAAGGTAGACTGAAATAGTGCAAGAGCTAGAAAAGATATGCAATGCATATGTACCACTTCAAGACTCTATTTTTGCTTTTAGGAAATCTGTGGATGATTTGGACAATAGGTTTGATACCTATGTTCTTGAGAAAGCAAAAAGACTCTGGTCACTGAAGGAATTGAAGAGTCTCCTCACATCCCAAGTGGACATACTGCAGAGAGCCTACAAGAATGCAGAAGCTATTTTAGCTACTCCAGAAACCTGTACACTTGATTCCATGGAAGAGTTCAACGCACAGATTATGTCTACACTTGAGTAGATTGAGAACGTGCTGGAAACATGGAAACATGCCCTATCACAGTTGAAGAGGAACTTTAATGTTATTTTCATGAGACTTGAGAATGCATGAATCCTAATTCAGTTTTTCAAGTTTTGTATATGTAAAACATTTTGATACAAACCTCTCTCTCTCTCTCTCTCTCTCTCTCTCTCTCTCTCTCTCTCTCTCTCTCTCTCTCTATATATATATATATATATATATATATATATATTTCTTTTCAATTTGGCATTGTTGTCAAAGGGGGAGTAGAAATATGTATGTGTGTTTTTTAAAATTATTTATGATGTATGTAGTAAGGGGGAGTATGTGTATATGTGTATATTTTTTTTGTAAGCACACTTAACGATATTTCTAAAAATTTTCTAAGTGTTGCCATCAATGCCAAAGGGGGAGATTGTTGGCTTGATGATGATTGTAATTAATTTATCATATGCTGTCATTGATGAAACACATATACACACATATGTTCATATTGTCTATCGATGTAACTTTAAAGTTGTTTATACTACAACTGGTATACTAGAGGTTTATTTCTAACTGGTACTTGGTGACAACCGGTAGATATATATATGGAGACAACTAGTGGATCAACATAACTTGGTAGCAACATGAAGATCCAGTAGAGATTATCATAGGAGCATCAAGGATAACGGTTTATATGTTTAAATCTAACTTGTATTGATTGTTCCAACTGGTATTCATTGATTATGTGATGAGTTATCACAAGTCATGATGATTTATCCTTATCGACAAGATTTGGCAGTAATTTTGTGATGAGTCATGATCACTTCACCAGATACACTGCACCTAGGTAATTGTGTTATGATTTCTAGAGGCCAACATGAAATCTAAAATGTCTATAATTTGACATCACAATGAATTATTTTGTATGAGCGAAAGTGATATGCTATGTGTAAAGGTAGAAGTGTTAAGTTGTAGAGTATGTTGGTAAAGAGGAGTTAAGTGCACAGAAGAGGATCTATACAAGTAATTTGTGCTATCACTAGATCACATCACCTATTGTTTTCTAATCACTACAACAGTCAAATCACCTAACTGGGTAAGCTCAAACAATATTCATTGTTCAAATCCTCTAACCAGGTGATCCATTACTTTGGATTTATAAATCCTCCACCGAGGTTACTCCTTATAGGGTACTACCTTTTACAGGGTATATCTTTTAACTAAGCTTGGGGATCTTTAACAGGATTCACTCCTAGTAGAGCATTTGTAGACCCTAACCGATTAGTTATCTATTAGTGCAAATAGTTAACTTGTGAGTCCCATCTCACCATGGTTTTTATCTATTTGGGTTTTCCATGTATAAACACTTGTGTGATGGTGGATGTTGTTATATCATTTTTTATTACATGCATATTGTTTAACAAACTTGTTAAGTTTATCTACCAGTCAATGTTTAAAGTAGTACTATTTTTGGTGTCATTGATTCACCCCCCCCCCCCCCCCTCTCACTTATTTACAAGTCCATCATATAAGGCCTCTCAAAATGTTGTAGAAGAGTTGGAAGATCAAAAGAATGAATTCCTCAATAACCAACTTCAAGCAATTTACAATTTTCCACAAAAAATGTCAATTTGCTTGTTGCAGTTCATACTAAATGCATTGATTTCTACACTATGCTTTCATGGAGGACTAGTACTCATTATTGTGGTGCCTAGAAAGTATTTGTGTTCACTTGTTGTGCAGTTTTAGTTGGTGCATTTGAAAACTTTCTTGTTTCCACTACTCTCGGTTTTAGTAAGGGGTTAAGGCCCTAAAAAATGACTCCAACTTGAATTCCCAATGTGGTTTCTCAATAGCCTTTGGGTTTCAAGTAATGGAGTCTATGTATAGTGTCAAGATTCAATTTTGTGTCCTAGAAGTTGCATTGGATCAATTTACCTTCATGCCCTAGGCAAGCTCTGCCATAGCCCGGCTAGGAACATGACTATTATTTTCAATATTTCTTGCAGGGGTGTTCTAATATAATAGTGCCAAGTGATTGGAATTAAATTTGCATATTATATAGTGCTCCAGTGTGAGTAGGGAGGGCTGACAGCGTGTGGACATCAGTAAACCCCATTGGAGAAAGCTTATAAGCCTAAAACCCTTATAAAGAGCCATTTTGGGGATCGTACATGTACGGACATATCAAACCACCTCATCCCCTAAATCCTGAAGAGTTTCCAAATGGGTATCTAGATCATAAAATCTTTTGGGGGGTCATTTGGAAGGTTTTAGTACAAAAGAGCAAAAACCATGAAGGGAGGGCTAAAAGGGGCTCATAGGGCTACTAGGCCTTGAAAATAGGAATCTATGAAATAAATAGAGAAATGAAAGGGGAAACACATCAAAACCACATGGTGGAAGTTTAAAAACTATCTTAGACCCCTCCTAATACCCTACAAGTGAAGGATAAAGAATTAGACATGTTGGTGGTTGGACTTACTCTTGTGAGTTCTAACCTTGACTAAGTAACTGGAGCAATCCAATTGGTAGAGAGTTCTCCAAAGGAGTTTGGGGATTGGTGTTGATTTAAACAAGGATAGTAGGGCATAGGACAAACAAGCAATCCCACAATGAGACCTATTCCTAGTGTATGAGCCAAACTGCACTTCTTTGAGAGATTCTCCCTATCAATATTAGACAAAATGGGTAGGATGGATATTAGTAGGTAATGTTGGTTGGCTAGTTGATGTACCACTAGGAGGGATGTTCCCAACTCCTGCTAGTGGTTATGGACTACTATAAAGTTGACCTAGACATGGGCTAGAAAATTGAGTGCGTGTAACATGTGAGGGGACATCTAGACTACTACTAACTTGACTTAAAATTTGACTACAAGTAATGGGGGATGTTGAGGTATTTGAGTAGTTCTATATAGTCAAAAAGTTGGGGGTGTTTATGTGCATCAGAGCTCTTGGTATTGGAAAACTTTTAGGCATGGGATTAGTAGGATAGGGTAAACAACTTTTTCATGCCAATTCTCTCTATGTGTAGTGCCCCTCCATAATTCATCTTGTCTTTTGTACATCAAAGGATTATATTGATCTAGCTTAGTCTACTTTATGATGATTTATGGTATCATGCTATGTACTAACCATATTTCATGATTGTATTGGATATGATGATGGATCTATATTTGATGATTTATATGTGTTCATTATTCATGATGGATCATATTTCTTATGGAAATTTGATGATATTATGATTTCGCTAACCCAATTCTATGTTTATGATGATTGAGTTGATGCTTCGATGATTGTGATTGTCTTCTGGTGTCTCTGTGATTAGAGACAAATTCATACCACTCACTGCGAGAATGATATGATGTTGTGATTCTTTATCACTTGCCTGATCATTTATGATGTATATGTGTTGTATATATGTTGTATTGCATTTAGTGGTGGATGCAGGATTGTAGGTACCAGACATCGAATCCACCTAGTCTCATAGGTTTGAGCATGTATTTATCCCAATGGAAAGTTGTTGGAGATGGCACGTGTTTCCCTCACACATTCTAGGCTTAAGTTGTTGCCTTGTCAAGTTGATTCATGTTAGAGTTGTCCTGTGGTGCATTGTGGTTGTTAGGACCCTTATCATGTGGTCTTGTGAGTATGATTATTTAATTAAATTTACAATTGATTTCATTGTGTATAATTTACTAAGTGGTTAGATTAAGGTAAATTAATATTATTTAATGATTTATTATTTATTTTATATTTATTTATTTATTGGGATCTAATGTTTATTTTATTTTATTTATTTAATTTAATTGGTTTTATGACTTATTGTTTAATTGATTCTTTATTACCTATTATTGCTTAATTATGATTTACTATTTATTTGATTTTTATTTAATTATTGTTATTTAATTAATTAATTATTGTGTAGTTTATTTATATAGTTTTATTTGATTCATTATTTATCCCTTGGATATTATATTTATTACCTACTCTAGTATACTAGGATTGGAATTGCTTATGGATTATCTTTTGATCTCATGTAATTGCCTTGGTTCATTGCTGTATTGGTTTGGTGGAGGCTCTTGCTTTGCATATGGGTGTATGCTTCATATTATGTTTCAGATTGTATTAGTGATGTTGTGACTGTATTCATTTCTTTGGATAGCCTTCATGATGTGGATGTGATGTTATTTTGGTCATGTTTTCACCCTAAGGTATTGGTCCATGGTTAGGGGGAGTGGGATCTTGCATGTGTAGAACCAGGGTTGTGAGAAATGGATCTCTAGGAGGGGATCTAGACTTGATGGAACCACATGAAGAGTTTTTCTTTGTAATTGCAATTAATAACCTTAATAATTGATTAGTGGGTTTGGGTAATTACGAATCACTTTAATAAGATAAAAAATAAAGACATTTGTGGCCTCAACTCATGTCCCTAGGGTGATTATGTTGATTCAGGAATGGTTGAGAAGACCTTGGTGATCCAAGTAGGACAAACTCCCTTGATTGCCCATAGGTTGAAATGGCTCCGCATGGATATCATGGATGTCGAGACAAGTTCTCAGGTTCCCATGATGACTACGTCCAATGAAACTCTTTCCCTATGTGTGTCCATGATCCTTAATCCTTGTTGTTGATTATGCCTCTAGGAGTTTATCGATTTATGATTAGACTTGTGATGTTATTTGATCCATTATTCTTGAATATTATCTTGTAGATGTCATTTTGAGTCCCTTGGTTGCTAGGTGTCACCCTAGGTTTTGAGTGTGAGTTGGAACCCCATGTCATCTCCTAGAATGGGGGTGGTTCCTATGGGTTCCACATGGTCAGGTGGTTGATGCCTTCTTCCATTGGGTTTCCCTTCTTTGGATGGTAGCATTCATGGACATGGATTCTATGATTATTCATTGTGAAGATAGATATGGATCTGATTTCTAATTTATTAAGATAGTGTAATGTATCATGAAGATGTTGAAATGTAAAGAGATTATGTACTCTTATACATTGTATTCCTATGCATTACTACATGATGATGTAGAAACTATGATTCTTGTAATGGAATAAGATATTGTATTCATTGTATGGTCCATGTTGTGAGAATGATTCCTAAGTAGAAAAGAGATTGAGATATGTATGAGAAATCAGATTTGAAATGGATAGCAATGTGTATCTTATTGTAGGAAATGGAGTTATGAAATAATCTTGTTTGAAGTATTCTTATTGGGGAGATAAGTTAGTACTTGATGTATAGATTTGCATATGAAAAAGAATATGTCATCTTGATAGGATGTATGATGGATTTAAGAAATGAAATGAATCAGATTTTCTTGTGAGTTAGATAGGATTTATATGATGTTAGATGGTTATTGAAGAAATGGGAAATTAGGAACATTTGGATTTGGTGTTTTAAAATGAACTTAAGGATAATGGGATATGTTAGAATATGTGTATGATATTAGAAATTCTCATGGTCAATAAGAAAGTAATTGATTAGGAAATGATTGTATTATGTGCTTATAGTTGGAGATGTGTTTATATGTTAAAAGTTGTTAAGTAGTGACGTTGAGATACCCTGGGGGAGTATATATATGTTGGAATAAATGGACATTGGTTGTGACGTTATTTCTACTTGTGTTATATATCACTATGGATATGGTTATGTTCATCTTGTTATAAGTATTCTTGTAGATGTTAATCTATGATTTGGAGTATTGATATTGCATTAGTAGATGTTTTTAAAAAAATTATCTATTTGTTAGTTAGATTGGTTGTTTTCTCTAGGGTATTTTGGTGGGCATTACACTATGCATCCTCAATAGATTTTTGTTGTCTCTCATGTTTCTTCAGCTCCTTCTACTACTCTTTTCTAGTCCCTTTATCCTTCTTTTGTTGTTCTCTAAGCTTCTCTATTTCTTTATGCTTAATTTCCTTGTCTATTTTGGCTAGCTTCATTAGCTCCCTTGCCACCAACCATGTTGTCTTGTTTTCCTCAATCTGTTGTTTCTTTCAAACTTTGATCTCTTCAACTTCATTTTTCCTCTTCTCTTGCTCCATTAACATTTTCACATAGTCATCAGTTGTTAAGAGATGTGATTGTCGGCTAAGCTAAATTCCATTATCACCAGATTAGTCAATTTTGTAGTGATAGTGCGCACAGGCAAATTTAGGAATTTACTAATAATTGGTTCTGTTTGAGAAGGTAAAGTCTAGTTCTATAGGGGAAAGTCAATATTTTCATAATCTTCATCACTAATTTACTATGAATCCTGCATAAAATATGCATCATTACTATAATATGAAATGCCATGTTCAACATAGTAATGCACCAATTAGAGTACTATATATGTGGGTGGTGGTGATGGGAAAGAGAAAGTGCCTTATTCTTCTTGGGTATGCAATTCAATACCTAGATTCATGGCTCCTTCTAGCAACCATCATGGTTGAGTAGGCAACATTGGAAGACTAAGACTATCCCTCATATCAAAAACTCAGGTTTTCAAGGTCTAATTTGTTTGTTGATCCACAGTGACTTGTGAAATTAAATCTACAAGAGTATTTTGAAGTGATTGCATTGTAGCCCCATACATTTGTGATTTTACTGCTAATAGCAATTTTTGTGTGATATCTTTTGTTGAAACAACACCTCCAAATAGACTAAGTATGTTTTCAACTATTGAAGCCTCCTCACCTGCATTGAATTGGAAGGTGTTGTTGGGCTGCATATTGTTGATCAACACATCAAGATTTATGGGTCATATTTCAATCCTTCTAAACCCTACTATGATATTTGAAACTATCAATGCCTTAAGCAATACTTTGTTGCCTAGCCCTGGAATTTCTCCCCTCTTGATTTCAATATTAGGAAATCTTGCTAGCCATGATGCTCATTCAGATTTGAAGTATGTATTGAATGGTGAAAAAACACTCACATATAGTGGCTAAAGTTTATGGGAGGTGTGTAATGGTAAAGTTAGCAAATCATTACCTAGCTGCCTTGCCTTTTGGATGGTGGTTAGTGTTATGTGGCTGCGATGGCCATAAAAGATCAATAAATTCTTATTGGTAATTGGAACGCCTACTGAAATTAATCATGTGAAGTGGTGCATCCAATTGAAAAATAGCTCCTTTGCCATCCATGCATGTGGCTATGCTGTCACGCAAGCAACTATTTCCTATTTGGAAATGTAGTTTTTCAACTACTTCTTACCCTTGAACAAGTAAAGTCTATAATGGTTTGCCCTACAAAATTAACTCAGTAGAGAATGGTAATATACTTAGCTCTTTGGTATGATGTAAGAGACACTTATGCTTCCTCTTTTAGCAAGAACCTTCATCACCCATTTCTACCCACTTAGATACTAGTTTCATCACAACTCCATATTTGATAAGGACCATAAGGATTTGCAGCATATTCTTTCGACAATGTCTCATAGAAAGTAGTCACATCTATTGGTCTTAGGTTCAGTTTCATGTCTTTTTCAAGGTCTTTGGCTATCTACAAAGTGAGTTCTGGATGTCATGACTTAAAACCAATCTACCAAGACTTCCCAAGTAGACGATTCTTGAAAGGGTTTGATCTACTTTTGCAAATCTGTGTAGCCTCTTGTTTCATGTTTAGAGTCCCAAGCCCATGACCAACCAAAGTCATCTTCTTGTACCACTCATCAATTAGATATTCCTCTTCCTTGGTGAGCACAATTGGAGGTCCTTTCTGAGAGGTGGTTTTCAACCCACCCAATCATTTTGAAATTGTTGTTGTTGGGATCTTCCACCTTTTCATTTCACCCTTCACTGAGATGTCATTCTCTTTGACATATTCAAGTGCAAATTTCATGTCATTAACTAACCACCACTTTTGTTGCATTGTTATATATCATGGTTTTTGACATGCATCAACCTCCACTATTGTTGGTTTAGGCTCTAGATTTCTCTCAACTTGAATTAGGGAATAAGACTCTTGGGAGAATATGACACCTCTTTTACAAGTAGGAAACCTTGTGCTTGCTCTTTCTTTGCATCATGCATTTGTTTTCCCTTCCTCATCTATAGAGAATAACTATATTGAGAAGACTTGCCAGTTAAAGCTACTTTAAAAAAATATGAGGACCATTTTCACAATACAAATGTTAACCATTTTGATATTCAATGCCACTTAATTTAGTGTATGTTGACAACAATTCTTTAATAGAAGAGAATTAAGTAATGGTTGAACATGAAGAATTATTTGATGAAGATGACAATGACGTATGTGCTTGAAGACATGTTAGGATCCTCAACTATATGGTCTATTTTGTTTTGTACTTTTGAAGGGTTGTATGTATGTTTTGTTGTGTATATTGAAAACATGGTTGACAATTGCTAAACCTTTTTGTGCTATTTTGTTTGAAGATATGATTCAGTTGTTCTAATTGATTAAAAAACAGGTTTTAAGGACCTGAAACCTTTACATCATAGAAATAGAAAGAGCAGCAAAAGGATTAAAAGTTTGCATACATAATGACTAGCTAGAAGACCAATGAACAGAAAAAACAACAAAACACAGCAAAGAAATTGGGGAGATGCTAAATAGAAATTTTCTTTAGCAGGTCCTCTGCCTTTATCACCAACTCATCATAAGTAGCCCCGACAACTTTCAGCTCTTCCAAATCCTTGTTCATTTTCTTTTCCTTCCTCTTGCCTCTGGTGCGGGTTCTGGGACCTTGAGCTTCCCCTATACCTTCAGCGTCCAGGTCAATTTCCTGGATTTCCTTGTCATCATCAAGCTTACTGATGAAGGTATGAGTATTATTGGCCAAGATTTTTAGAATGCTAAGGCTCTGCTCCGTGATATTCTTAAGGCACTCCTCAATTTTTTCCACTTTAGTGACAGTATCCGAGAGTGTTTTTTCACTAGTTTCCGCAAGGCTTTTTCTGTTCAGCATCTCCTTTTCAATCTTCTCAAACTTGGGGTTGAAAGCATCTCTGATGTCTTCCGCTTTAGCAATAGTGTTTTTTAGATCCTCAATATAGTCAGCCATTGTATTCCCCTCCCCTATATTAATGGTCTCCAGAATCAAGACTCTGTTGCATAGTTTTTTATACTCATCCACAGCTTTCTTGTAACCATCAATGAGCCATTCCATAGTTTTCATAAAACCATGCAAGCCCTTGGGAGGAGGGCCATTAGGGGGAGTCACTTTACCAGGGGTTACCTATTCATCTTTAGGGATATGGAGGGCGGAGATAGTGTTGGCAGCCCTGAGAGTCTCTTCCATTGTCTCCTTTTCCAGGCTGTGCTTGGCTTCTAGGGTCCTAGCTTGCTTGTCAGCTTCTGGTTCCTTGCCAGTCTCCTCTTTTTTCTTATGCTTTTTCTGGGTCTGGGCTTGACTTTTAATTTTCTTCTTCAGCAACCCTTTGGGGTTCTTCTTCTCCTCAGAATAATCTAAATCCTCTTCTTCCGAAGAGATGCTGATCAAGGGTTTGATTTGAAGTTTTTTGCCCTTGGAAGATGAGGGTCTTGTTTTCCTCTTCTTACTACTCTCATACTCTAAATCATCAAAGCTATCCTTAGTATCAGACAAGGAATCATTGTTGGATTCCTCCTCCTCCGAAAAAGCAGAATCAGACATATCTTCCTCAGAGTCCACAAAGGGTTGCATCCGGTTAATTTGACTGGCCTTTAAATGGTCATAAATAAGGACCATTAGGCCTTGGTGCATTGCAGTATCACCCAGAGGATTCTCTTTGTAGGCTTTAAGAGAAGCATTCATTGAGCAAAGCAAGAAATAAGGAAAATTCACCTTATCATTATGCCTAAAGTGGTTTAACAGAACAAAATGATACCCATAGACTTTTGTAAACCTACCATCTAGAGTAATATACCGCATTAAAACAAAGAGAATTTCCCGCCAGGGTTTGGCAAAAGCCCTAGGTGGGTAGTAGGTTTTGCTCAACTTTGCCAGTCAGTTTTTCTCTTTCTCACTAACTAGGTACCTTTCAATGGCTTCCCTACTAACCTTCATGTCTCTGTAGAAGTTGCAGCATTCCCTGTTGAGACCCGTAGCTTTAGCAATTAAATATTCATCAATTTCCACCATTTGGTCACCCATTTTTAACATGCCCTTCTTCCAGTTTTTGCAGAAAAGGCTAGTTACCATTCCATCACAGCCGTGGAGTCTCTCTATGAAGTTTGAGAGACCACCCTTCTGCAAAATACCCCACACCTCTTCCTTCTGTTTCCATTCATTACAACTACTTGGCTTATATCGTCTCCTATTTCCACCCATGATGTCGCTTCTCACAACCAAATTTTGAAACTTGCAAAGCTGGTTAAATAAAGAGCTTTTTGGAGCTAAAAAAATTACCCAACAAGCATGGGAGTTGATGGCATTGATGTTATAATAAGTTATTTTCTCATTATAGAAATAACTCGAAGTGCTCACATCAGTACTTTTCATTATTACCCTGTCAATCAAGAGTCTTTGGGGTACTTTTATATCACTCATCACTTATGATTTGTCTGACATCTTCGGGGAGTCTGCTCTCACCCATCCATGTGGTAATTGTCTCATTTTTAACTGCCACATTGGTAGCCCAATCAACAGAACAATTGGCCTCCCGATAGATATGGGAGATATGGCATTTTTTAAAGGTTCTAATAATGTCAATAGCAGAAGTGATTATGTTGTGAATCGACCATGAGGGTTTTGAAGTCCCATTTAGGTACTTTATTATATTATTTGAGTCCTCTTCTATCCATAGATAGGGGCAATTCCATTTTTTGGCTAGGATAATGCCTTGAAGAGCTTCCATTGCTTCAACTTTATAGTTAGTTTGGGTTCCAATAGGGATAGCAATCATCTCTTTGCAGATTCCTCTATGATCTCTAAGAATAGCTCCACAACCTGAAGGACCTGGGTTACCTTTGGCTACACCATCAAAATTGATTTTGAGCCAGCCTTGGGGAGGGGTTTGCCAATCAGCTTCAAGCCTTTTATTGTAGCTAAGATTAGGACCATTAGTGATCTTCATATTCCAAGACCTTAAGATATTTGACTCCAAGGAGTTATTTGAGTAACAAGGACCCTCCATGATTCCCATATTTTCCTGGATTGCCCTTTGAATTTTCTGGAATACAGTATCTTGATTTAGGGAGACATCCTTGAAGATTCGATTGTTTCTTTCTTTCCAAAGACCCCACAAGATGTGAGGAAGAGAGAGTTGCCACATACATCTCAAAAAAGAGTTAGTCCATTGAATATGCCAGGAGGAGAACAAATCTCTAATGTTACTAGGAAACATCCAAGCTAAACTAAAGCTCTTGAGGAAACTTTCCCAAACTGAGGCTGAGAAGAAACAGTGGAGGGCAAGGTGGTCCATAGACTCTTCCTCTTGAAAGAACAACACACACCTGTTAGGAAGGGCAAAACCTCTGCCTTTTAGGTTGTCAACAGTAAGGATCTTATTTTGGAGGAAAGTCCAGAAGAAAAAAATGATTTTGGGGGTGAGACCTTTTATCCATGCTTTAGACCAGAAAGGATTTATAGGAGGATGGGGGGGAAGGACACAATACAATGAAGACATAGTTAAAGTACCTTTGGGATCATGTTTCCAAATTAGGGAGTCCTCTTCATTATTCAACCATATAGCAGAAAGATGGGTCTTAAGCTTAGAAAGGCTAGGGTGGATACTATCAATGTTCTGCCAATTGTTCACATCCTAGTATTCTGCCACTAAGGAGCCAAAAGAGCCAATACAAGAAGGGGCATGGGAGGCCCATTCATGGAAGTCCATTAGGGGTTTATCAAAAAGCCAGGGATCCTCCCAGAATCTAACTTTTCTGCCATTTCAAAGTTTCCATATCACTCCTTTAGCAATCACATCTTTACATTTAGAAACATGGTTCCAAATATGGGATCCATTTATGCTGAGATCCGAATTAAGAAAATAAGAGAGAAGTAGACAGAAGAGAGTACTTACTTCTCCAAATTTTGCACCATTAAGAATCAGAATGAAACCATCTTCAAGATTGTTTGGACAAGAGAGCTTCATTTAAAGTACGAATCCTCTTGAGACCCAGACCACCTTTTCTTTTCGGCCTACAGACCTGATCCCAAGCCACCAAGGACATTCTTTGCTTTTCCTCAACCCTAGACCATAGGAATCTTCTTTGAATTTTTTCAATTGCTTTAGCATACTTGACTGGAATTCTGAAGAGACTAAGAGCATAAATAGGAATACTTTGAACAGTAGCCTTAAGGAGTTGGAGCTTACCAGCTTGACTTAAGAGAGCCCCTTTCCAACCAGAAAGTTTTTTATGAAATTTGTCAACTAGAGAACTCCAAAAGGAGTTAGGAGGGGAAATACCCATGGGGAGTCCAAGGTAGGTAGCAGGAAGGTCAACAATCTTACACTCCAGAATTCTGCTGATCCTCTATTGTCTTCTCTCTGGAGTATTAATGAAAAAGACTTCGCTTTTAGCCCAATTGATAAGCTACCCCGTAGCAGAGGCAAATTTACACAGGGTACTCTTCAATATTTTAGCTTCTGAGATACTTGATTCCCCCATAATAATAGTGTCATGAACAAACTGCTGGTGGGAATAGATAAGGTCAGTAGAAGGTCAGTAGAAGAAGGCTGGAGGCCCTTAAAGGATCCTTGCTGCACCAATTTTTCCATGGTCCGACCAAAGCATTCTGCCAAAATTATGAAAAGGATGGGGGAGATAGGATCTCCTTGCCTAAAACCTCTTGAGGCTTGGAAAAAAGTAGAAGGATAACCATTGACAAGAACTGCAAAAGACGTAGAGGTAGTAAGTTGGGAGAAAAGATCCACAACTCTAGAGGAAAACCCAAAAGAAGTGAGAACTTTTTGAAGAAGAGACCAGTCAACCCTATCATAGGCTTTGGAGAGGTCAAGCTTAAGGATGAGACCCTGCTTCTTAGCTCTAACAAGAGAGTGAATGTTCTCATGAACTGTAGTAATGGAATCAAGAATTTGTCTTCCAAGAACAAACCCATTTTCCTGGTGTTTAAATAAGGCAGGAAGGATAGACAAAACTCTAGTAGTAAGGACCTTAGAAATAATCTTGTAAAAGGAGTTGCAGAGACTAATAGGTCTGAATTTGTCCAACGAGTCAGCTCCTTGAGTCTTGGGGATAAGAGAAATAAAAGTACCATTCATTTCTTTCAAGAGTTTTCTAGCCCCAAAGAATTCCTTAACCCCATTGGCAACATCAGTACCAATAATATCCCAAAAATCTTGAAAAAAGAACATTGGGAATTTGTCAGGTCCAGGTGCTTTGTTACCATCAAAGGAGAAAACAACATTTTTAATTTCTAAGATAGTGGGAATGGAAGAGAGGGAGGCATTATTATGAGCATCAATGAGACAAGGAATGTTCTGAAGAAAAGAGGATTGGGCTTCAACATCCAGACTATGATCCCTCTTTAGGAGGTCCAAGAAATACCTCTTAGCTTCATTCCTTATTTCATCCTCCTTGACCAGCTCCCCACTTTCCACAACTAGCTTGTTCATTCTATTGACTGCTTTATGCTTGATAGTCGACATATGGAAGAATCTTGTATTCCTATCCCCTTCCTTGAGCCAAATGCATCTCGATCTTTGCTTCCAGAACATTTCCTCTTTAGCAATAATATCATGGTATTTTTTAAGGATCTTGTTTTCATCAGCAATAGACACAATACTGAAACCATCCTTTTGGATCTGGTCCTATATTTCTTTAAGGTTTTCCTGAATTTTACTCTTAGCCTCAAATATATTCCTAAAACTGGTTTTATTCTAGAGTTGAATGTTGTCCTTTACACTTTTGAGCTTCTTAACAACTTTGAACATAGTCGTTCCCTCAACTTGGATACTCCACCATTTCTGAATATTTCTTTTGATGTCGAGGTGAAGGGTCCACATTTTTTCAAATCTAAAGGGAAAGTTTTTCCTTCTATTGATCAAGTCAGCAATGAAGGTGATAGGAAAATGATCGGATCCAACTCGAATGTGGGCAGACAGAGAACAAAAGTATTGACTATACCAGTCATCAGAAATGAGAGTTCTGTCAAGACGCACTTGGATAAGGTCATTACCAGTTCATCCGTTGGTCCAAGTGTAATTGTAACCCTGTATCTCCAAGTCATTAAGAGCTTGGGAGTTAATAAAATCCATGAGGGCCATCCTACTTTCCAGCTGAGGAGGATTGCCTCCAAATTTTTCCTCCTCTTTCAAAGGCCTATTAAAGTCTCCCATAACCATCCAACTAAGATTTTTGAAGTTGTCCCTAGCCTGGATGATCTTTTTCCAAAAAGAGTTTCTAGCCTTTAAGGTATTAGGAGCATAAATGTTAGTGAGAACCCATGAAGAACCATCTTTTAGGTGCTCAAATTTGATACAAGAAAAGTTACTTTCCTGGATAATGACCTGACCTTTAACAGTGTTAAGATACCAGATGGTAGCAATGCCTCCAGAAGCACCCTCAGAACTGCCCCCACTAACATTACCATTTTTGAAGAACTTCAAAGATTCAACTTTTTCTCTAATCATTTTGGTTTCTTGAATAAGAAAAATGTTAGGATTACTATCTCTTATCATATTCCTAATAATATCATGTTTATGGGGATTGTTGAGTCCCCTTATGTTCCAAGAAATTATCTTCATAGCTACTTACCAATTCCCAGCTCCTTGAGAGTTTTTTGAGTTCCATCTGCTATGTTCTTGCTAGCCTCCTTGTCTCTAACTTTGTGGTTAGAGGATCATCCTGGGGAAGAGGAAATGTACCCCACATCAACTTGAGCTATTCTGTTGGATTTCCTTATTAGAGAAGTCAAGGGAGTTGTTGCTTTCTTGTTCCTATATTTTGGTTGCTTCCATTCCGTTTCTATCACAGGAGCCGCTTCCGGGTTGATGAGGATTTTGGAAATTTCTTCTTCATTACCCCATTTAGGAGTTCTAGAGTCAGTTGAAACATTGTTCACTATTCTTGAGCTCTAATCTGAATCTGAAAGATTCATACCCAAAATTGCACATTTTTGGGCTTCTTGAATTTCAAAACTTGGCATGGCTAGAGAAGAGTCAGTTCTTTCAACTTGGGGATCAAGGATCTCTCCTTCCTCAGGTTGGAAATCTCTTGTTTCCATTGCCTTGCTTTCATAAGTGTCATCAACCACTTCAACTATCTCATTTGGAGGATCATTCTGATCTTTCATTTCTTTTTTTTGAGTTGTTCTTATGGGGCTGGTTTTGGTTGATTCATTTCTCTCTACTTCGTGTATTGTGGGCCTGAAGATAGAATTTGAGGCTTCCTTATGTTCCCCCAAAGGAAAAAAATGATTGGAATTTTCTTCCTTATTTTCTGGGTTTTTAACTTGCCACACCCATTTCTCTGGCAACTTTTGACTTTCAATCTAAGGTTTAAGCTGCTTGGGTTCCACCTTTTGCTTGTTTGGGCAGGATTTTGCCCAATGACCTACTTTTTTATAGTGGAAGCACACGAAAGGAATAGTTTCATATTCGATATGTTGTTTCTAGGTTCCCAGCTTTGAAACTAGGTCTATCTGTTCTAGCATATCTGCCTCGGGGGCTACTCCTACACAGAACCTTGCATGGGTTAGTCTTCTTTTTGAAGCAGTGACTGGGTCTATAGAGAGCAGCTCGCCAAAAGAACTTGCTATTCCAAAGAAGATACTTTCTACCCAGTATTCAAGAGGCAATCCTGGAAGCTTTATCCAAACTGGAACTTTGGTTAGGAGAGAATCATTCATGTTTAGATTTGGATGCCATTTTCTAAGAACTAGAGCTGTCTTTCCTACCATCCAGGGACTCCTGCACAAAATCTTAACCTTATCTTCTTCACATGAGAAGGAAAAAGACAGAAGACTTTTGGGTAGTGCCAAAATTTCAACATTTCCTTTAAGGGCCCATTTTCGTTTGACAAAGGCCCTGACAACTTCAATATTAGGGTGCGAACCCATGAATTTCCCTACCAAGGAGTTCGACATACTATTGATATCATTGTCCAGAACCTGGTCAGGGATAGAGATAGCAAACTTACCACCAGAAGGGTCAGAAATATTCTTAACAGGAGGAAGGGACGATTTACCAGTTGGTCTAGTTCCAAAAAGGAAAAACCATAGAGAGGGTTAGCTCTCAAGATAATATAACTAGTTATATGGTGTTTGTAAAAGGGGTGGCTCACTGTCGAAAAACCTGGTCTTCCCAAATGGCCAACGTGTAAAATATTATCTTGAGAGCTAACCCTCTCTATGGTCAGTTCTAAGATAATCTTAGATAACAACTCATATAAACTAACAACTATCTACTAAGGGATCTCTCCAAACTGTCCACAACTCTATCTACAACAAATCTAGTAAGGGATTATTGAATCATTGTCTGCACTCTAACTCTTATTTACACACCTTTGCTCAGATATCATATTCCACTGCTCACACTATATATGGCTCGCACACTGCTTACTCTTATATTCACCACACACACATACACTAGATGCTCATCACTATTTTCATCAAACATATCTTCTATGCATATATATTGGTAAGCACATACACCGAGTTATTATGTCAGCCAATATAAAAATGTACACAATAAAACATTGCTCAAATCAACACGCTCCCAAAATATGCCATGAATAAAAATAGGGTAATCAAGTTGGCCTTCACTAATATTTTACACGCTTCCTTCACACACTCCAATTACCAAAACATGCACCTTAATTACCAAGACAAAAAAAGGGTCTACTGGACCCAAAGATATAGACTCATAATCACAAATTCCAAGCACAACAACTCCTATCTCCAAGATGTAGATGCCATAGATTCTGAAACACAAATAATGATGCAATATAATCATTTGGCAATACAATAGATACAACTGATATAACTAATACTCAAACTAGATACAAACCATGATAAGAAAAACACAAGATTCCAAAGGAGAGGATCTTCTAGAAATAACTCCAGTTAATCATACATGCCTCATTGCTTCATATCACATACATACATATCTCCACTGTTGCACAAATTGCATTACTAGAACGTATTTCGATGCCTTGACAACAACACACCAAATTTGGTCCAACCAGATCACCTATTTTGACATTAATGACAACATTCACACAAATATAACAATCTCCCCCTTTGTCATTAATGGCAAAACATCTCAAAAAGAATAACTTCAAAAACATGTCTGCATGAATATCTACATGTAACTCCCCCTTACTCATATATCTTCATTATTCTACCTTTCTCCTTACTTCTCCATTTACCTTTTCTCCCCCTTTAACATCAAGGACAAAGGGTGCCTTCAATCAATCAAGCAAAAGGATATCAAAATTGTGTATCAACCCAAAAGATTTCTTAACTACTTTTCTTCTGAAATATCTGCTTGTATTTTTCCTTAAGCTCTGGAAGGAGAACCTTGCAAGAATGCATGGCTAGTTTAATGCTAAGAGATGAAATTCTACATTCAATCTGTAACATATCAATAGCATGAGATAAACTATCTAGAATAGATGGATTCTACTCATACTCAACCGCATCACCAATCAATACTGAGAAATGTTCCAATTTAGCCTCAACAATTTCCTTGACTTTCTAGAAGACACTCACATAGTCTTCCTTCTGCCTTTGCAAAAATAATAACTCACTCTGCAGGGAATTTACCTTTTTCCTTTTCTCTCCATCTTTGTTGCTCATAAAATCAAATGTCTTACCCATAGAATTAAATTCTTCTTCAACAAATTCAACTTTTGCTTTGAACTTCACCATAGCAATTGGCCATTGAAGACAATATTTATAAACTCTGCTAGAACTATTGATATAGTCTCTCATCTCATTTATACATTTAGATAAAGTCCTTTTAGCATCTTCACATTTCTCCACGATGTCTTGCGTATTATCAGCTTCAACATCTGAATCATCTTTCTCTTTCTCTACAATTTCCAATTCTTCTTTAACCACAAGGGATTCTGGATCATCCAACTCAATTACTTCTTCCTATTTCAACTCTTTCTACTTCTTCTCAAGTTCCAGATAACCAGAGGACACAATCTCTTTTAGCTTCCTCTTTCCAGAGGTCAAACCCTCCTTAATCGAACTGGTAGTAGGGGATACTAAACTAACACTCCACATATCCTAAAAAAGATGTAAAGTAAACATCACAAGCTTCTTCTCTCTTATCCAAACCATTAAGATACCAAAAGATCTACCTAGTAACCAGGACTCATTATTCCCACAACATATTTTCCTTTTCCAATAAAGATCCCAGACAATATATTGCCAAACATACAAGTAACGACCCAGACCAAAAGGGGTAACCTTGACCGTTTGTTATTTAATGTTCTTTAACAATTAATTCTCCAAGAGTTCACACAAATAGAATAATCCTTCTTCCATAACAAGCATATGTGCAACATAAATAGCAATAGTTGAAGTAGATCCTTCCCTATTTCTGAAATAAATTTTACAAAATATACTATACACAACATAGTTCACCATAGGATTGATGATTTTGTCGATCAATAGTGCTCTTTGATCCCCTGTCACACCAGTTAGGGTTTCAACTTCCTTGTTCTTCACAATCTTCTTAACCAATACACTCCCATTGTCACATAGACTAGTAACAACTGAATGATATCCTTTGAGATCAAATAGGGTTTATCCAACATAATATGGTTGTCTACCCCAACTATAATGACAATAATAATACCTCTAATTGAAATCTCAATCTAAAGTTTGGACATTCATATGGTAGAGTTTACTATTCTCATGGCTGGTGTTCATTTAGTTGTCAATCCAGGAATGTAAAACTTGAAATGGGTCTGCAATATATATGCACTAAGCTCCCTAAATGATTACTCTTAATTACTGCAGGAAAGGTAGGAATGGAAATCATAAAAGGTTAAATGAAAGCTTTACAAAACTCTACTGAAAAGATCTAATGAAAATAACAGGAATCACATTGTTCTACCTTGGCTACAGGAACAGTCAAAGGATCTATTTCTAGTGGCTACAGGAACAACGCAATCATGAACTTCTACTGCAACTAAGTAAAAACTAACTTCAATAATCATAAACATAGGATCACTCACCAAGTGGGCCCCCTTGGATGAGTGATATCAAACTCTCAGCAAAGAACTATTAATAGATCAGAATAACATATTTTTATTCATTTCTTCTTGAAAGATGATTACATATTCTAAACGAGAAAATTCAAAATGCATGACAAAAACTCTGCTCAATCCCTTTCCATTCTGTCTAACTTGGAAAAGAAGGAAGAGCTTATTATAAAGAAAAGATAAATTACAATGGAAACTCCAGTTACGCCCAGAAGAAGAGGTGGATAGCTGTCAGATGAAGTGGATAACAAAGAGCTTGCCTGCAGGAACTGTGGATCTAAAACTGAACCATAGTCTTTGCATGCCAAAGAGATATTTTGCAAATTAAACATGCACTAGATTTAAACTCCCATGGTGAAGTACAACTATTCTGATTATGCCATAGATTGTGCTCGCTTGAATCTCCTTCAGTTTGACGTCCAGCTATCTAAACGTGATTCTCTAGTCCTTAGGTGCGAAAGAAAATTCTCCACCGTGCATCAATTATTATCTACACTAAAACAGAAACAATATACAAGGACATTCATATGTATCTTACTTAACTAATACATTTATTAACTCATATATGAAATTATCCTAAATAATCCGCATATCACAGGGACAAACCATTTGGCTGCAGGAATAAATTGGCATGGCTGTAGGAATTAATAGACAAGGTTCAAACATGATTTCTTAAGTTATGTTTTAAAACATGGATTACATATAGTCAATTCACAATTTTTTACTATCACAATGCAACCCAAAAGATACCAAAAACCCAAGAGTCTTGATAAAAAAACATGTCAATACACCAACTTATCATGCCCCCCAACTTTAAGGGTTTGCTACTCCTGCAGCAAAAGGAAAATTTCTTATTTTTGTTGAAACTCTAAAATCACCAATAGTGTCTTGTCCAGTTCCCTTGGAAGGAAAATTCCAATAGAATCCCTTCATTTTCTCCAACCTGGACCATCTAGCTATTTCTTCCACATCTACATCATAATTTTGTTCTGTTGGTTGGCATGCCAAAAGTAGCCACATAAGGATAGGAGGCTGAAAGATTAATGGCAACCAATTTTTGGATTTCTCCCTGCCTAGCTGTATGTACTTGGAGGCTCTCTGTATAGCTGCATGAAAATTCTGTAGTGAGTAGGGTTCTCCCAGTTTTAAATGATTTGGTAGATGATTCCAGCGTTGAATTAGTCCTTCTAGGGATGTTGTCCTGTGGGTATGAACCAATTGCTCATACACTTGATAGACTTCCTCTCTCATTGGAAGTACTATCTTACTAACATCATCTCTTATTATCAACTTTTGCCAATCATAATACAGAACCCTGGGTGCTTTTGATTCCCTCCTCAATGGTAATGGATAGTCAAGTTCCAATTTTTCAAACTCCCTAGCTTGTGGTCCTATAATCATTTCATTTTGTAACCAAGACATTAGAGCTCTGAGATGGATATCCCCAATGTACAACAAAGGATTCCATTCTTTGTCCTAGGGTACTACATAATTATGTAAATATAATTCACATAACAGATTCCTTATAGAATGTGGGGAGGTTTGATAAGCATGATAGAATTCCTCAGTAGTTTCCAAGGATGGATTAAGATCCCTTACTATGCGGTTTAATCTGAAATTTAGATACCGTTCTTTCAAGTGCACTGCATAAATTCTTGGGGGAGCCCTACACTACATTATCTCAGGAACCATACCATAAATCTCTTCTACCTTAGTCTCCAATTCTTTAATTCTATTATCTTTTTTCTCAATCTCTTTTTGTTTCTTATTAATTATCCCTTGCAACCTATCCTTCTCTATTTCCCATTGCCTAAAGAATGTTAAAGCAATTGATAAACTAGTTAGGGATGAAGGAGTTCTTATGGGTCCTACCTTAGACTGTGGGATTTCTTCAATAACTTCCTCATTTTGGATTGGCATATCTCCCACATTTTCTTCAAGTTGTTGTGGAACATCATCAATAATCTCCTCACATGGCAATGCCACTGAAGCCAGATTTGCAAGCTTATCCATTACAATTTCTTCCTGAATTTCTTCTTGGATTTCTTCTCCTGTAGGATTTTCTTGCATTTCTTCTTCTATAGGGTTTTCTTGAATTTCCTCTTCTGTAGGGTTTTCTTGCATTTCCTCTCCTACAGGGTTCTCTTGAATTTCCTCTTCTGTAGGGTTTTCTTGAATTTCCTTCTCTACAACATCTTCTTCTTCTGAAGTTTCTGCTACAATCACCTCTGTTGGATTACTGACTAGTTGAGTCTTTTGTGTCCTCCTTCTTGTTCTCCTCACATACAATTTTGAAATAGACACAGGTGTTTTTGTTTTTGTTCGACGCCTCTTGGCTGTAGGAGGGATATGCACTTCCTGCGGCCGGATAACAAATTCTTCATCTGACTCCTCCTTTTCCAATTCTTTTCCTTTCCTCTACCAAATAGGTGAACCTCCTTGAAGAGAGGTAGAGGGTTGTCCTTCGATTGACTCTGCTTCAATATTTTCTTCTAAAATAATTGTAGCTCCTTCAGCAACCAGCAAACCCTTATCTTCACCAGAAAGACCTTCTGGAACTATCTCTTCTTGAACTAGTGGATTATTTTCAATAGGGGCTTCATCTACCCTAAATTGCAGAATATCTTCAAACACAACCCATTCCATCTATGAAACATCTCTCAGGGACCGTTGTACCAGCAACTTCACCAGTTCGTGATGGCTAATAGAGTGATTTCCATATTTTTTAGTCTCCTTAGCACTTATAGAAATGAGATGATACAAGAAATTTGGGACATTAACTCGCCGGTCATGACGCAGATGACTAAGTAACTTGAAGTGAGGCGAATGGAGATTTGAATACCATCCTTCATAGGTAATATATTTCATAATATACAAAGCTACCTGAGGCCGATGTACTGGCAAAGAAACCCTTCTAGTCCCTTGCCTATCCACCATTAAGGGCCTGTCAGTAGGAATTGTGAACTCTGCCCTGGCACTCCTTGCATCCTTTGATTCTGGAAAGAGTTCTCCTTCTTGTAGCAACCCTGTGACCTCTGCAATTCGTTGCTCTATAGCAATTACCCTCAACCCCTTAACTATAGCTTCTCCTTTGTCAAAAGAATGCATAAATTCTGCAGCTATTTCGTCATTAAAATCCCTAATTCTCAAGAAATAATCCAGCCAGCCGTGGTTTTGGAAATCATGCACATAGGCAACATCCTATAGCAACCCTTCATGGATAGTTGGTTCATGGTGAATCAGATCACCACCCATCTTTTACTCTGATAATTCCGCAGCTTCACCAAAATATTTGACAGATTCACAAAAGCTAAAATCTACATACCTTAAATTTGGCGGCAAAACTTATTATTCACTTGTGTGAAATAATAATCATCATAAATAATGTCAGTTAGGAAATCAGTTCAGGATAATAAATCTTACTAGGAAAAAGGACCATAAAGTACCCCCCCAACTTAACCTAGTACGTGTCCACACAAGCTGACGAGATTTTGGGTTTGGAGCGGATTAAAATAGGATTAAAATCATAATGACCTAATAAATGCATAATTAAAATAAAGTACAATATATACATACCTGCAATTCGGCGAAAATGATGGGGAAATGAAATGAAGTGATAGGTAAGAAAGTGGGATGGAGTGGTGGATGGAACTTTATGTACGGAGAACAATATTCCTCATGGAAATATTTTATTATGATATGGTAAATAAGTTCACTATAGAGGCTGCAGGAACATCACCTTTATCAACACGCTCAAATGCAATAGGAAGCTCATGAATTGATATCAAAGCATTGACAGTTGCTGCAAGAACTTGTATTTCATTTTGAGGAGCAAATTGCTACAGGAACTCTTCTCTAGTAACTGGCTTGTTGTAAAGTCATAGTCGATGTCCATTCACTAAGAGTTTAAATCGAAGAGGATCTATTATGGACAACCGAACTACTCCATTGTGAAAAACTTATTCTACCTCATAAGGACCAAACCACCTTGTTTGGAGTTTTCCCATAGCATCCTTATATCTGGAATCATACAAGAGTGCCCAGTCACCAACTTTGAATTTCTTTTCTCTGATATATTTATCATGCCATCTAGCTCTTTGGTTTTGAATCAACTCTGTCTGTTGAACAACTATCTTTCTCCATTCATCAAGAGCATTTAACTGCTAAATGCATTCCTTCTATGCTTCAGACAATGTCATATTCAGTTATAGAGCTATTCTCAAGATTTTATGCTCAAATTCAATAGGCATCATTGTTGTTTTGCCATAAACCATCTCAAAAGGTGTGAATCCATTTGGTGTTTTCCATGTTGTTCTATATGCCCAAATTGCCTCTAAAAGACAATTAGACCAATCTTTCTTGTGGATAGACACTATTTTTGTAAGAATAGCCTCAAGCTCTCTGTTAGTAACTTCTCCTTGGCCATTAGACTGTGGATGATATGGAGTAGATTTCTCGATTCTTATATTGTATTCATTGACCAAAGCTTTTATCAATGTTGATGTAAATTGAGGTCCCTGATTTGAGATAATATCCCTGGGTACTCCATACCTTGTAAATATTTCTTCATAGAGAAATTTAGCTACCTTATTGTCTCTTGCATGTTGCATAGCTCTAGCTTCTACCCATTTTGTCACATAGTTTGTACATACCAAGATATAAGATTTTCCATTAGAAGGTGGATCAATGGGGCCAACAAAATCTAATCCCCATTTGTCAAATGGTGTAACATATATTTGAGGATATAGTGGCATCTCATCAGATTTTGTAGGTCTGCTCATTCGCTGACATCTATCACACTTCCTTGTGTACTGAGCTGCATCCTTGTGTAGTGTAGGCCAATAATAACTAGTATTGAGTATTTTCAGTGTTGTCCATTTGGCAGCAAAATGACCTCCACATGGCTCATCATGACATGCATGCAAGATGTCATATGTTTCATCCTCTCTGACACATCTTTGCATGACTTGATCAGGTCCAATATAAAATAAACAATCAGCAATCCATGAAAAGTTAAAACTTTTTTCAACTAGCAACCTTCTTTCCTTAGGAGAAAAAGAAATTGGCATCTTAGCTATAGCTAAATAGTTGGCAATATCAGCATACCAAGGAGTATGAGCCTGTATGAGAAACAAATTCTCATCTAGAAAAGTGTCATCTATCATTGTAGAGTCTTCCTGCAATTGAAGACATGAAAGATAATCTGCAACAACATTAGACTTCCCTAGCTTATCAACAACTATGATATCAAATTCCTGCATCAACAATAACCAGCGAGCCAGTCTACCGATAATGGATGGCTTATTCATGAGATATCTAATTGCAGTATGATCTATATGCACAAATATTGGATACCTTGTAATATAGTGTCTAAACTTATTAAGGGCATATATGACAACTAGCATTTCCTTTTCAGTAACTGTATAATTCAATTTAGGTCCTTGCAAATTCTTGCTGATATAATATATTGCATTTTCCAACTTGTCAACTTTTTGTCCTAGCACTGCTCCTATAGCATAATCAGATGCATCAGTATGGATTTAGAATGGTAGAGACCAATTAGGTCCTTTTAGAACTAGTACTTGAGTCAAAGCATGCTTAAGCTTTAAAAAAGCTTCATTGCATGCTGAGGTCCATTTAAATTCTGCATCTTTAGTAAGTAGTGTATATAAGGGACTTGCAATTTTGCTGAAATCTTTGATAAATCTTTTGTAGTATCCAGTATGGCCAAGAAAACTTCTCACATCTTTCTGCTTCACAAGGTTTTTAATATGCTGAATAACCTCAATCTTTGCTAGATCCACTTGTATGCCTTATACAGATATATGATGACCAAGGACTATTCCTTCTTCCATCATAATGAAACACTTTTCACTATTTAGAGACAAGTTGTAGTTTTCACACCACTACAAAAATTTCTTCAAATTACCCAATGCTTGATCAAATTCAAAACCATAGGTTGTAAAGTCATCCATGTAAATTTCCATAATGTCTTGAGAATTATCAGAAAAAATACTGATGACTGCCCTTTGAAAAGTGGCTGGAGCATTACACAACCCAAAAGGAAGAACAGAATATGCATAAGTGCCCCATGGACAAGTAAATGTTGTTTTCTCCTAATCCTCAGGAGCTATTTGTATCTAATTATAGCCACTAAATCCATCCAGAAATGAAAAATATCTCTTACCAGCAAGAGAATCCAATACCTGATCAACAAATGGCAATGGAAAATGATTCTTCCTTGTGGCTAAGTTCAAAGCTCTATAATCAACACATACTCTCCATTTGCCTCCCTTTTTAGGAACTATCACCAAAGGTGATAGCCATTGACTGTCAAAGATAGGATAGATAAACCCAGCTTTCAACAATTTCTGCAATTCTTCTTTAACTATCTCCTTCAGGGCAGGATTGACTCTTCTTTGAGGTTGTCTGAGGAGGCAACACTGATCCTTTATGTAAATGTGATGAGTACAAACTGTTGGATCAATTCCATTCATATCCTTGTAATCCCATGCAAACGCATTTCTATGGAGTTTTAGCAAGTCCATCAAGCTATCCTTTTGAGTATCTACTATATTCTTGTTGATGTTCAAATATTTATTCAATTCAACCTCTATCTTGATAGTAAGATCAATTTGATTTATATCAGAAACATGAGAGTATGACAATTCTTGCGGCAACAAGGTATGCAAGATATCAGTGGCTGCAGGAAAATCCAATCCTGCAATATTCAGAACCAATTCTTGCAATACTTGGTCTTCTATTAATTCATTTGTTAGAACCTTATAAAGGATTGATTCTTCATCATATAACTGCATGAGTGGCATTCGATTAATCATCATAAGGTGATTAATAGAGTCAATTTCTTTAGATTCCTCTCCCAAAATAGGCCAAACAGCCAGCTGCTGCTCAAGCTGAGGTTGTGCAGGGGAATACAAGGCCAATGTTTTTGTGGAACTGCCATCTGAAATAGTCATGTCTCCTGATCTACACCCAATATATGCATCAGTTGTGGCAAGCCATGGTCTTCCCAACATGATTGGATATCCCCCCAATGTTGCTTTTAGGGATAAAATCATAAAGTCTGCAAGATATTCCTAGGAATCTAGAATGACCACTATATCTTCTATCATACCATCAGGTCTTACTGCAGAGCCATCAGCAAGTTGAAGAACTATGGGTGTAGCCCTTAAACTATCTATCTCTAGATGTTTCATTACTTCCCTTGTCATTACATTAATGGCTGCCCCTAGATCAACTAAAACATTTTTTATTTGAATGCCATTAATGACTATACTCACAACAGGACTACCTAGATCAGAATACTTTGGAATAGCAATTTTTCCTAACATAATATCAGCCAATTGACCCATAACATGAATTGTTTGTGGATCCTTTTTCTCTCTGTCAGATTTCTTTAGGCATGCCTCTCTCAATGCTTTACCATATATTGGAACATCCTTTATTGTTTGCAGCAATAGAATTTTAACACAAATGTGCTTCAGTTGATCAAGAATATCAAAGCTTTGCTGTTGATCAGTTGAAACTTCTTTATCTTGCAATCTTTGGGGAAATGGTGGTAATATTTGATTCTGAGGTATTACATCATTAGGATCAAAGATTGGCTACTCTTCTTGTACCTCAGTAATAACTGGCTGAGAGGGATTAGGTAGTGTTGTTCCAAATCGGAGGTGAATATCATCTAGTGATAAGAAATAGGGTGGGTATTGATTAGCATCAACTGAATAAGCTTGTTGTTGTTGCTGAGATTTTATATTTGGATTAGGCAACGGTTGAGTATGCAGCTATGTTGGCTTGGGAGGTGGTGTTGTCGCTATAGGAGGTGGCATTAAAGCAGGAGGTTGTGGCTGTTGAGCAGGGGGCTGATATCCAAAAGATTGGGGTGACCATGATGGGTTTCCCCTCCATTGAGAGGTAGGTTGCCAATTCCCTTGAAATTGGTTCCCTGCACCCTGAGGTGGATACCAGTTTCCCTGTGGCTACTGCCACTGGGGGATTTGATTAGCAAATTGCTATCCTTGGCCTTGTGATCCATACCAATGTGGATAATTACCAAAATTTTGAGAATACTATGGTTGCCATTGGTTATTTGGTGCATAAGAATTACCACTATAACCAGAAAAGGAAAGTGGATCAGGTGGCATACCTTGTCTCTGAAAATTTGGTCTTCTCTGAGAAACATAGAAGACTTGTTCATCCTCCCCTTGAATTGGTTTGAACTCAAGTACTTCAACATTTGCAACCATCTTACAACTACAATCTTTCTTTCGCTGTTTACAATGAGGATAGAATTCTGCAAGAAATGCATCAACTTCCTCATGCTTCTTCTTGGCTACCAATGTATCCAACTGAGTAGCCATATTGTTTATAATATCCTCCTTGAAATCTTTTAACAAATGACTAAGTTCCAACCTAGAAACTCCATTTCCAGATGATGATGATAGGGCTCCTGGCTTAAATCTCCTATTCTTCTTAGAAGTAGATCTACAATACTTCTTGCAAATTTGTCCTATTTCAGCCCAAGTAGACTATGTAATATCACCTCCCCTCATTAGATCTAAGGAATCAGTGCATTCATCACTGATACCCCTCAAGAATATCAATTTGAGGGAATCTTCATTCAGAGTACTATGCTTGGACTTCTTGACACTAAACAAAAACCTTTCCAGATAATCCTCAACGCTCTCATCTTCAGTTTGTGTCATTCTAAAGATATCATCCCCATGACGATTATTGCCTCTACAATAATCTCTGTATTTTGCAAGAAACAACCGTTTCATCTCATCCCATGTATTGATTGTGCTACTACCCAAGCTCATAAACCATCTCAAGGATGACTCCTTCAAAGTGGCTGGAAAAATTTTGAGTCTATGGGCATCTGTAGTATAGTCAAAACTCCTACAGAGAACATCAAACTCAAACAAAAATGTATCTGAATCCTCTATGACTAACCCATAGAATTTAGGAAGTGAAGATGCTAGAATGTTCTTGAGGTTAGCATTATCATGCTGGTCAGAGATAGGAAACTGAAATGTTGGACCAGGTGGTGGTGGTGGATTATTTCCAATAGGAGGTGGGTTCCCTTGCATTGGACTTGTGGGGGTTATTACAATAGGCAATTCTTCTTCTTGTGGACCAAAAAGGAACTGAAGACTACCTTCTGGAAATTCAGACTCAGGGTGATTCAAATTTTGTGGGACTTAATACTGCTCAAAAAAAGGGGTTATATCTAGAAAACTATCTTCTGCATGAATAGTATGAGTGGGCAAAAATCTACCTCTGGCATCTCTTCTTCTATTATGCATGCAAATTCATGAAATTCAAACAATTAACTAGAAACTAAAATAATCATGAAAGGCTCTTAGCTTGACACCATCCCCGGCAATGGCGCCAAAAATGTCCACCCCAACTATAATGACAATAATAATACCTCTAATTGAAATCTCAATCCGAAGTTTGGACATTCATATGGTAGAGTTTACTATTCTCATGGCTGGTGTTCATTTAGTTGTCAATCCAGGAACGTAAAACTTGAAATGGGTCTACAATATATATGCTCTAAGTTCCTTAAATGATTATTCTTAATTACTATAGGAAAGTTAGGAATGGAAATCATAAAAGGCTAAATGAAAGCTTTACAAAACTCTGCTGAAAAGATCTAATGAAAATAACAGGAATCACACCATTCTGCCTTGGCTGTAGGAACAGTCAAAGGATCTATTTCCAGTGGCTGTAGGAACAACCCAATCATGAACTTCTACTGCAACTAAGTAAAAACTAACTTCAATAATCATAAACACAGGATCACTCACCAAGTGGGCCCCCTTGGATGAGTGATATCAAACTCTCAGCAAAGAACTATTAATAGATCAGAATAACATATTTTTATTCATTTCTTTCTGAAAGATGATTACATATTCTAAAAGAGAAAATTCAGAATGCATGCCAAAAACTCTGCTCAATCCCTTTCCATTCTGTCTAACTCAGAAAAGAAGGAAGAGCTTATTATAAAGAAAAGATAAATTACAATGGACAACTCCAGTTACGCCTAGAAAAAGAGGTAGATAGATATCAGATGAAGGGGATAACAGAGAGCTTGGCTGCAGGAACTGTGGATCTGAAACCGAACCACAGTCTTTGCACGCCAAAGAGATATTTTGCAAATTAAACATGCACCGGAGTTAAACTCCCATGGTGAAGTACAACTGCTCTGATTATGCCATAGATTGTGCTTGCTTGAATCTCCTTCAGTTTGACCTCCAGCTATCTAAACATGATTCTCCAGTCCTTAAGCGCGAAAGAAAATTCTCCACCGCAGCATCAATTATTATCTGCACTAAAACAGAAACAATATACAAGGACATTCATATGTATCTTACTTAACTAATACATTCATTAACTCATATATGAAATCATCCTAAATAATCCGCATATCACAAGGACAAACCATTTGGCTGCAGGAATAAATTAGCATGGCTGTAAGAATTAACAGACAAGGTTCAAACATGATTTCTTAAGTTCAGTTTTAAAACATGGATTACATATAGTCAATTCACAATATTTTACTATCACAATGCAACCCAAAAGATACCAAAAACCTAAGAGTCCTGATAAAAAAAACATGTCAATACACCGACTTATCAATGGTTATTTTGCACCCAACTCAAGATTAATTTGATCACATCTTCATTTTCAAACCAAGGGAATTCACTCCATAAATCCAATCCTTTATGTCCTAACTCTTTAACCTTCTAGGATTCTACTTCACTTAAACTATTTTCCATCTTTCTATTCTTTTTCGTGTCAAATTCATCTAGTCGTACCTTTTCGAAAGTTTGAAATTCTCTCTTGCTTGACTCTCCAACAATCATCTTTGATTCCATGATTATATGCTCCGCTTCTTTGCTCTTTCTCTTTAATTGTACACCTACTCTTCAAATAATTCTTTTCACATTATGAAGAAAATGTTCTCAAATTCCCAAATTTATCTTACCAACTTCTCCTAGGGTTTTTTCGGCTAAAAAGTCTCTTGTCAATGGCATCAACATATAAATTGAATCATTGGATTACATCCCAAACACAATCATGTCAAACCCACAACATGAACTAGCTCAAAAGAGGGAATCAAATAATTTTCCTTGATAACTCCCCTTGAGCCAAAGCAATCAGCTCAGTTACTAGAGGAAGAGGTGGCTGCATTGGATTCTAGTACACCAGGCATTCTCTCATTGTTCACCTCCTTCTTTCTCCATACCATGACTTCCTTTTTATTTTATTTACTATCCTTAATCACATTCTTCTTTGTAGACTTCTCCATACCAACTTCATTTCTGCACTAATTATCATAATGTATGGATTGCTTACACTTGCAACAATTAATGTTACTTTACACTGAATTTGCTAGATGTGTTCTAGATCTAAACTGATTATTTTTGTGTCCATAACAATTACACAAATGACAATATCCATGAAAATTATTGTTCATCTTATTTGTTCCAACCAGATTATTATCTCGACTCACTGCATGATTTCTACAAGAGTTTTCTTTATGACCAAACTTATTGCAATTATAACATTGAATGCTTATACAATATGTTTCCTTAAGAACAAATTTATTGTACTAAAAACAATAACCATTGAAAGATGGCTACCTCTGTGCATTTGGTTGATGAACTAGTAGTCTCCTTGTAGATATCTGATTCCAAATATTTCTTGCATCTTCAGGCTTCTTTTTTGCTTCAGTCTTGACTTCCTTTCCTTTGTCTTTATCATTCTAATTTGAACATTCACCAGTTTGAAATCCTAGTCATCTCTTGTCTGAATATGCTTTCTGCATATTAATCATTTCTTCCGGAATTTTGTTGCTTTCAAGAACTTTACTTTCTAACTTCAACTTCCTTACTTCTTATTCCAACTTCTCACTTTCTTTATACTTTAGCTTAATTGATTCTTTCAGGGTTTCTTTCACTTTGTTCTTCTCCTTAATCTCCAGCATCAGATCTTTAACAGTTTCATTTGCCTGCTTTAGCTGATTGTTAACTTCAGAATCTATTCTCTCAGATTCTGCACACATTCATTTGCTACCATCACATTCTCTTTCAATTCCTCTTTCTTAGATTCCACACTTTCTAGATATTCAAGAGCTGTATGCAATTCTTCATCAAACTAATATTCTCCAGTCCTACTCATCAGTGTAATGATTCAACCAACAAGGATCTCCCTCAAGTGATTAAGCTATCAAACAAGGGACCAAGCTCTTATACCAATTGTTCAATGGTTGAATGGACCTGAATACTAACATGGGGGGTGAATTAGTGTTCCCACACATAAATTTTTTTATTGATATGTTAAAAATTAGCAATTAATCTCATCAACATGAACCAACAAATGTAGAACACACAAACAACACAACCACAAAATAAACACTGGGTTTTATACAAGGAAAACCCAAATGGGAAAAACCATAGAGAGGGTTAGCTCTCAAGATAATATAACTAGTTATATGGTGTTTACAATTAAGGGGTGGCTCACTACTAGATGGATCAGTGCCAAATTACAAAGTGGCTCACTTTCTGGATGCTCACTGCAATAGAAATAAATGAACTGAATAAAATTGCATCTCCTAATGCATGAAGTTCGTTCCAAGATAAGCTTAGATAACAACTCACAACTGCTCTACTAAAGGATCTCTCCAAACTATCCACAAATCTGTCTACAATAGATCTGATAAGGGATTACTACATCACTATTTGCACTCTAACTCTTCTTTACACACCTTTGCTCAAATATCATATTCCACTGCTCACACTATATACTGCTTGCACACTACTTACTTTTCTATTCACCACACACACATACACTCTACTCATCACTATTTTCATCACAAATATCATTTATGCATATATACTGGTAAGCACATACACCAAGATAATATATTGGCCAAGCATAAAAGATATACAATAAAACATTACTTGAATCAACATGCTACCAAAATATGCCCTGACCAAAAATAGGGTAATCAGGTCGGATTTCACTGATCTTTGCATGCTTCCTTCACACATTTCAAATACTGAAACATACACCTCAATTACTAAAACAAAACAAGGGTCTACCGGACCCAAAGATACAAACTCATAATCACAAATTCCACGCACAACTCCTATGTCCAAGATACAGATGCCATATATTCCAAAACATAAATTGTGATGCAATATAATCATTCGGCAATACAATTGATACCAAAACTAGATACAAACCATGATAAGAAAAACTCAAGATTCCAAAGAAGAGGATCTTCCAACAATAACTCCAGTCAATCATATATGCCTTACTGCTTCGTATCACATACATACCTATCTTCCACTATTGCACAAACTACAATACCCGAACAAATTTCAGTGCCTTAACATCAACACACCACATCTAATCCAATCGGATCACCTGGTTTGACATCATTGACAACATTCACAAAAATCTAACAACATTTGCAAATTGCATTAACATATATAGTTTAGACATTTACAGGCACAATAAGCACCATAAGTTAGAAAAAAATAGTTAGATCACAAAAATATGGGAACAAAACACATATATGTAGAAATAATATAGAAAACATTTGTAAATTGCATTCACATACACAGTCTAGACATTTACAGGCATAATAAGCACAGTAAGTTGGAAAAAAAATAGTTAGATCACAACAATATGGGAACAAAACACATATATGTGAAAATAATATAGAAAACATTTGTAAATTGCATTCGCATACACAATTTTTACATTTATAGGCACAATAAGCACATTAAGTGCGAAAAATATAGTTAGATCGCAACAAAATGGGGAGAAAACACACACATACACACACACACACACACACACATATATATATATATGAAAATAATACATCAAACATTAGCAAATTGCATTGACATACATAGTATAGACATTTGCAAGCATAGTAAGCATAGTAACTGGGAAAAAATAGTTATATCACATCAAATGGGGAACAAAATGTATTTATATGTGGAAATAATACATAAAACATTTGCAAATTGCATTCACATAGACTATATAGACATATACTATCACAACAAAGTGGGAACAACTATTAAAATTTGGAAATTGCATTTACATACATAGTTAACACATATAGATAGTCGAAAGAATAAAATTACACGTTTGTACTATCAAATAAATAAGATATAAATTGGAATTTAAGAAGAAAACTTACAACAAACAATGGTGTTTCTTCTTTGGTGTCTTCTTAGGTTGATCTGTCTTCTTTGATGTCTTCTTAGGCCACTACAAATTCTTCTTGTCTCCTTGAGTAGAAATAAAAATTTGATGTCTATTTGAACTTGAAAAATTTATGATATGTTGGTTGCTTGTTTAGTATGGCCTCTTTAATTTCTATCATCTTTTTATTTTCAAATTTGAATTTGCATTCGAAATTGCAGGGTCAATTCATGTTTGTTCATTTCATTGAATTTATAAGGATAATGGTGGCCTTATTCACTTGATTGTGTGGTTGTAGGTGGGCAATTGGTTGAGAAGACTAGTAGGTGTACACCCATTGTGGCTTAGATAGGACAGAGTGCGCTTTAACATGTTAGGGTGGTCATGTCGAACTAGGGAATTATGGTATACAGAGTTGATGGGCAGATGGGTTTGATGGGACAAATATCTCTATTATGACTTTAACATGGCATTGTAATTTTATTATGTTGGCTTTTTACTAGGGTGTTGAGCCCTGTATGAAGCGTATGTTGTGTATATTAAAAACATGGTTGTGTAAATTTTGCTAACATTTCCCATAAAAGGCCAACATAGAATATGTCAGTCATCTGATAGGTGCTCAATGAATTGACACCTTTTTGGTCAATTGGACAGTTATGCATACTTTAGACTATTTTGGGTATATATAAAATACAAATATAAACTGATGTCTGTCATTTTTTAATCCGATTAATAGTAGGCTAAAAGTTGTTTATTTTTTGGAAAAAATGTTGGCATGTATCAGTTATTTTTTGATTAAATGTGTGGGGCCCAAATGTGGCCATTCCTATAGCATGTTTAGGACCTCGCGCATGTATTGGGCCCTCTCCCCTATCTTACGAATGGAAATATGGTTGTAATTGTTAGATATTTAATGAGTGTGTTGATATCGTACTGGCATTTAAGAGTCCTATATGAAGAGTGCTACAGTTGTAAGTGGGGGGAATAGATAAAATACAATTGTAAATGATATGTGGAGAAAATACTCAATCCTATAGAAGGCAACATCTACCATAATAAGGTTGAACAAACAACATGAATTTTTGCTAGAGTTGTTCTCTATACTAATGGGGTAGTTTAGTTTTAATTGTACACACACGTGTGGAATTAACTATGCAAGCACCAAAAGGGCCTTGAAAAGACAATTTATTTATATTTAATAATTAAATTTAAAATTAGATTTAACAATTAAATTTAAAATCAAAATATAAATGCACTTTGATTTTTAATATAATTATTTAATGTCAATAAATTGTCTTGTCAAGGCCCTTTTGGTGCCTACATAGATAGCTCTCATGTGTGCGGGCAATAAGTAATTTTGGTAAACGCAAATTTTTCCCACAACTTGTGATAGGGAAGATGGTAGGTGGAAACCATGACATCAATAATTTGACTATCTAGGTGAAGGAAAGTTGCAAGTAGTAATTGTCTGGATGGGCTATCTAGAAATAGCCTTGAACTCTACGAACAATGGAGGGAAAAAAAGTGAAATCCAATAGTGAAATTTGTTTCAATCGTCTTGCATGCCTCTCCTGTTCTTTGAACCATTAGATTTTAAATTAGTTATTTCATCTCAAATAAGATAACGCCTTCAACCCAAATATAAAATAAATACTTATGTATGTTGGAAAATGCACATTCCAATGAGAAATTGTAGGTGATTAAAGGTATTGTGATTGATGGCAACCTTACAATCCTATGACATCGATAGACACTACACCGGAACCAGCAAAGATTTTTACTGGCACCCCAACCGACAGGATTTTGTTTATTATTTAAATGTAAAATCTTTTTGTAAAGCCGACAAGGCGAATTGTAATAGGGTTCATATAAGTATGAGATCTTTTAGATCATTCAAGAATGTAATGGATGTATGAGATGTAATAGGCGAATGTGAATATTAAGGCAGATTGTGGAATAAGGTTTATGGAAGTTGTATGAGCTTAAACCGGTACTGAACTTGGCATAGCAGATGCTGAACCAAAGCAGTACATGATATTGGATTTGTATAATCTATTTTTGTAAGTCAGTGAGACTTCCCTTTTGTATTTAAGCAGTGAGCTTTAGGCAGTTGGCCTTCCTGCATGTACAGGCCCTTATTGTAAGTAATATTCACTTATTGGCCAGTGAGCGAATATTGTGGGTGACAAATCCCATCAAGGTTTTTCCCACACCAAGTTTCCTCATTAAAAAATATTGTGTTATGGTGTGCTTTCTATGTTGTGGTTATTGATCTTATTTACTACATTATTTCTGGTTTACCGGTACACTGTTTTGGAATGCAATTCATTTAATAAGTTTAGAAAATCCATTAACCGGTTAGATATTGATTCACCCCCCCACTCAAGTATATTTGGGAATCCTAACAATTGGGTAAACACAGAGAAATGGGTAGAAAACATAGAGTCACAATCAGAAAAACCAATAGTGGAAAGTTCTGAGAAATAGACTGAGGTACACACTGAAGACTGAAAGAAGAATAAAGATGACTTAACTAGGAGAATCAATGATGCTAGAAATGAAAATCTAATACTTAGTCATGAAAATGATATGTTGAAGACAAATATAATTCACTTGGAGCATGATAAAACTGAACTCATGAGACCGAAAGATTTCTTAGAAAATGAGTTGGCTACTGCAAATCAACACAAGGAGAAATTCAAGAAAAGTTCAGAAGAACTTGATGACATGTTGAAAAATTAGAAAGCTAATGGAGAAACATGCAAGACAAACATTCTGAAAGAGAATATATATACAGAGATCAACAAAGCACAAAAGGAAATCAATAATATTGCTGATAATTTAATAGGTTCATCAAACTCCATATCGGTAGTAGAACAGGAAATCACCGGCTATGAGGGGAAAATTGAAAAACTTGAAAAAGATAAGGAGAGATTAAAGTTGAAGGCAAAAGAACTGAAATGCAGACTAGGTCCTAAACTAGATATCATCATCTCTTTGAGAAAAGAGATTTTTGAGGCTCTTGTTCCAAGACTTAAGACACCGGAAAGAGTAAATGCACATATTCACCAGTACAATCCAAAGGACAGAAGGAGCACTAAAGGATAGTGAGAGGTTCTATAACAGCCTAATTTTGCATTAGCAGATCTGTATCAGATTGTAACCAACTGGTTACAGGGATCCAGACAGGAACTACACTCAATTGACATTGAATGACAACCTTTGTCATTGATGCCAAAGGGGGAGTAGTAGAGGATGAGAAAAAAATTAAGGAGTATGACAAAAGAGATCATCTGCTCAGGGGGAGCACACAGTTTTGGTAAGATTTTTGGACAACACATTTTGGATACGATTTTGGTTTTTTCTCATGAGTGTTGCCATCAATGCGAAAGGGGGAGATTGTTGGCAAATGCACACTCCAATGAGAAATTGTAGGTGATTGAAGGTATTGTCAATGATGGCAACCTTACAATCCTATGACATAGGTAGCGACAGCGACAAAGATGTTTACCGGCACCCCAGCCGATAGGATTTTGTTTATTATTTAATTGTAAAATCTTTTTGTAAAGCCGACAAGGCGAATTGTAATAGGACTCATATAAGTATGAGATCTTGTAGATCATTCAAGAATGTAATGGATGTATGAGATGTAATAGGCAGATGTGAATATTAAGGTAGATTGTGGAATAAGGTTTATGGAAGTTGTATGAGATTAAACCAGTACTGAACCTGGCATAGCAGATGCTGAACTGAAGTAGTACATGATATTGAATTTGTATAATTCATTTTTGTAAGTCAATGAGACTTCCCTTTTGTATTTAAGTAGTGAGCTTTAGGCATTTGGCCTTCCTGCATGTGCAGGCCCCTATTGTAAGTAATATTCACTTATTGGCAAGTGAGCGAATATTGTGGGTCACAAATCCCACAGAGGTTTTTCCCACACCGGGTTTCCTCGTTAAAAAATATTGTGTTGTGGTGTGTTTTCTATGTTGTGGTTATTGAACTTATTTACTACATTATTTCTGGTTTATCGGTACACTATTTTGAAATGCAATTCATTTAATAAGTTTAGAAAATCCATTAACCGGTCAGATACTGATTCACCCCCCTCCCCTCTCAGTATCTTTGGGAATCCTAATAATGTATATCATTAAGAAAAAAAGTTAAAAGCTCACTATTCCAAAATCTAATTAAAGTACAAGTACAAACAAAAAAAGATATAAAATAAAATAAAGAAACAAAATAAAATAAAAAATAATAATAATTCAATTAAGGATATTCTAAGACTAGAATATATTTTCCTTATGCTTTATTGCCATGTCATTCCAAGAGGTCTATGTCATTCCAAGAGGTCATGTCAATAAAATAATCTTTTCTTATGTGTGCCTATCTATTATAAGTGAAAATAAGTTTGTGATCATTCATCTCTAGGTGAATAATCGATTCATGATTCATTATTGACCCCTAATTAAACTATCCAATAGTGGGCTCGTCTTTTAAGCGGTTGATCATGTGGGTGCTGAAATGAACCATTTTTACTTGTAGTAGAGGCGAGCAAAACCGCGGGATGTGCACGTCCGCAATCTAAGGCAAGCATTGACTACTGAATCAGCAGGTGTAGCATAAACAGCTTGCTTTTATTTCTCACGTTTGACTTCTTTGTGCTGTCTCAGCGACAATATTCATGCGTCCCCTTTATTGCATTAATTTATTACATATGTAAATTAATTCGAGGAAGATACCAGGAAACTACACATTATGTTTTCTTTAATCTATTATTGATTTTTCTATCAGGCATTCATTACTCTTTGATAGGATAAATTATGTCCATTCTCGTATGTAGACCTTAAAAGTATTTAGTGTCATTGCTTTATTAATGTATTATAGAAGTTGGTGGGTTGAATGGTTGGATAATTAAGAAAATTTAAGAGATAGGATACGATATGTATCTAATATTTTTATTTATATTAGTTGTGTATCTTTAAAAAAAAATATCAATGATAAGGTGTAGTGGGTTGATGATTGGAAAGGATATTTGAAAAATAATTAAGAGATATGATGTGATATGATTTTTAATTCTTAAATGTTATATTTTATTAATAAATGTTTACCAAAATTTATATTTATTAGTTAAGATTAAGCCACCCAACGAGAGATTAGACAATATAATATGTAATTAATCTATTGTAAGTTATATCTAATAAATACTTGTAAATTTTCTTCACCTAGAACATATCAAATCAAGACTATTTAAATTTCTACTTAATAAAAATAATAATAACTACTTTTAATGAATTATTTGAGATAAAATTTAAAAAATTGAATATATTAATTTATTTTTAACAATATTTTAAAAATTTATTAAAAAATAATATTAATTTTAAATTAATAATAGAACATTAAATATTTTTGAAAAATAGAAGTTAGATTTTCTAGAAATTAGACATGAAACTTAGAATATTTGGGAGGGAATAAATACGTTATGGTTATATTTTTGAAAAATTATGAAAAGAGTACATTCTAAAATATTGTTTCTTAATAAAAAAAGAGAGATAAAGAAATTTAGATTATCTTTAAATATTGGAAATTAAAATTTGTTGTGAATGATAATATTTTTCTTATACTATTATATTGTAATTTAATGATTACACTTTCTATAATTAATAATTTTTATGATGCTTTTATAGTAGATGTGAAAATGGAGTGAGTATAGGAAAATAATCCTACATAAATTTGATAGATTAATTTAAAAATATTTATATAAAATAGGATGATAAGTGTCTTTGAATTAAAATTCATAACTAAAGGTTTTTTAAAGATTAGAAAAATTGCATAAAAATATATATTTGATTGGATGCTTCTAAATAGTCTATAAATAGTCAAATGGAGAGAGTAAAAACATTAGAAATAACAAAATGGTGACACATTACAACTAAATATTTCCTTGTTGAGATAAGATAAAATGATGAAAGTTGATTGGTTTTATTAAAAGAAAAAAAGAGAACCTTGACTAAATATGATGAAATTTAAAATACAAATATAGGGAGCTACTAAGAAATGGGCCAATGTGTGGGGAAATATAATGGTATTTAAAAATGTATTTGTGGGAGACAATGTTTTTAAATGGAGTTCTTATATGGGGAAAATAGGTTAAATTATCATTAATGGTGAGAGGAAAAATAAGCAAATAAAGAGTTGGTTAGTTTTTGTTTTGAATGTATAATGTGATTTAATTTTGAATGAAATTGTGAATAAAATGATTAAACAATGTTTTGATATTTTGAGTTGTTGGTGTCAAGGGTGAAAGTTATGTTAGAGTTTTTTGCTATTTCTTTATGCAAATATTTTTACAACAGTCTCTCCCTTTTTGAAAAATTGAAATCAATGAGTTAGGATTAAAACATTGAAAAGACCTCAGGTAGATCATTGGTTCATGTCTTCAGTGGGGATGTGTCTTTGTTTTCTTTTTGTTTTTCTTGTCTAGTCTTATAGTTGTTTGGTTTTTGGTGTCAGTTGGTTGTCTAGTTTAAGGTTCTCAATCCTCGCGAGACCCCTAGTTTCTTCAACATAACAGTTATGTAATGGTTTGGTCCTATCTTAGTTTAATCTAATTAGAAAGTTTTGATATTTTGAAAGAATATTATAATTTGTAAAACATTTCTTAATAAATAATTCAAAACTTAGAAGAAATGGTAAAAATTGTCACTTTTATATAAATAATAGAACTTTTTGTAAAACTAATCTTGTTTTATAGTCAAAATAATTTTTCTTTGTATGATACTATTTATAGATTTTTATTTAACATTTAAATTTTAAGAAACATTGCTTATAATAGAAGGGCTAATAAAAATATTTTAGCAATATGAATAGTTATATAGTTTTTAAAAGGATAAATTATTTTGATGTAGAGCTATGAATTTATGAGGTCGCAAATGGGGGACATCATCCCTAATATAAAAAATTCATCAATAACATTGCAATAGAAATTTTTATTATTAAGACCTTAGCCATCAATTTTTGTATATTTGATCGATGTGTACATATCTTTACCTTTCATTTTAATATTGTATATTTAAGCTTGACAAATATTAATGAAAGAAAGCTAATTGTGTATATATATATATATATATATATGCCCTGGTGAATATGGCTCATTCTAGTTATTGGTTGTCTCTTTTAATTTTTAAAACATATATTTGATGTTGTTTTAAACATCAAATCTTGCTTATAACTTTTACCTATAATAATCTTGGACAAGATCTACAACCTAGGTTTAAATAGGATATCTAATATTCATTAGACAATCCCAAAGATATTCACAAAAATAGCAATGTCAATTGATATTGCATAGTACACAAAGAAAATTTCGCTTCATTCTGAAGCCCATTTGTTTCCCTATTTTCTCTCATTTAACTAACTATTGATATTTATTATTTTAAACTCATCCTTAGCCTTGCTAAAGATTAACTAATATGAAGTTCTATTTTGGTAAATATAAGATCTATTATTAGGGTTTAATAACATTTTAAGAAATGGTGTTTTGGTTAATGATGTTACTAATTAAACTATATGCTAACATGTGTTTATTAATTAAGAAAAAAATGAAACAATCAGTCATTAATGAAATGGGTCTAACACTTTAAATTCATTAATTCGATTTGTTGAAGTGTCTTTAACGAGGAATATAAACATCTTCACAAATACTATTTCTTGTAATTTATAAATAAATATTACCATGTTAGTGATTGTTATTCAAACTCATAAACTTTTTTTATTTTCTCTTTCTTCTACCCTCTTTTCTATTTTCTCTTTTCCAATTTTCTTTAGTTTTTTTAATTTAATTGTGCTATATTAAATATAGTCTAAGACTAGAGTCTATTTTCCTTGTTCTTCATTGCCATGTCTTTATATGAGGACATGTTACATTGATGTGGAGCTATCTGTTATAAGTGAAATAAATTTTGTGGCCATTATACTATAGGTGTTGTCTGATCAAACTTTTGTGGCCATTAAGTGAAGTAAAGTCGGGATCATCTTCCAATTTATTCATAGTCGGCGGAGGAAGGGAAACCTCCAATTCAACACTTCCTCCACCTTCCCCTCAAAATGATTGCCCATCCCACTCATTGCGTCTCCCTTTAATTATTCATTGCGTTTGCGTTCCCCTTTAATTATTTTATTGAGTCTGGCAGGCCTTAATAGCAAACTATAAGTTAATTTAGTACATATGTAATTAATTCGAGGAAGATATCAAGAAACTACACATTATTATTGATTTTTTCTATCAAGCATCCATTACTCTTTCATAGGATAAATTATGTCCATTCTCGTGTGTAGATCTTAAAAATATTCAGTCCCGTTGCTTTATGAATGTATTATAGAGGTTGGTGGGTTAGATGGTTGAAAGGTTCAAAGGGATAATGAAGAAATTTCAAAGATAGATGTGATATGTATCTAATTTTTATAATGTTATTTATATTAGTTGTGCATCTTTTAAAAAAGAGATATTAATGACAAACTGTAGGTGGGTTGGATGATTGGAAAGAATATTTGAAAAATAATTAAGAGATATGATGTGATATGTTTTTTAATTTTTAAATGTTATATTTTATTAACAAATTTTTATCAAAATTTATATTTATTAGTTAAGATTAAGCCATCCAAAGAGAGATTAGACAATATTTCATAAAAATAATATGTAATTAATCTATTGTAAGTTATATCTAATTAATTCTTGTCAATATTTTTTGCTTAGAACATTTTAGATCAAGACCATTTAATAACAATAATAATAATATTCTTGTCTAGTCTCATGGTTGTTTGGTTTTTTGGTGTTTGGCTCTGGTTCTTAGTTGGGTTTTGTTCCTTTTTGTTAGCTGGTTGTCTAGTTTGGGGTTCTCACTCCTCGTGAGACCCCTGGTTTCTTCAACCTAGCAGTTATGTAACAGTTTGGGCCTATCCTAGTTTAATCTAATTAGAACATTTTGATATTTTGAAAGAATATTGTTTTTGATTAATAAAGTAGTGAGAACAAGGGCACTAACCCTTTACATAGCATGACTATTAAAAATCATAGTGCAGAAACAACACTATAACAGCAATTAACAATAACTGTCAACAAAAAGGAACCAAGTCTTTAGAAATAAAAAACAACAGTAGAAAAAAAAAAAAAAAAACCTACAGGGGCGCCTTTTGCACCCCAGTGGCATCCATGGCATTGTTCCATTCATTGGACAAGAACTTGTAAAGGTCCCTAGCCTCCTGATTGTCCTCCTCCATGTCCGCAGAACATTCCCTCAACAGAGAGAGGGTGAGCGTCGAGCTATGTAACACCTGCACATGGAATTTGTAAAGACCCACCATTTGGGCTTCCCAAGCCTTCATCTTTTTCTTGAGCCGGTTGACATCATCCTTGATAGTCTGCAAATCAAGCATAGGATCGAGGTTTTCAATCCTCTGTGTGATGTCCAACACATCCGTGCTCAGCTTTTCCATTTGCTGAAGAGTAGGGACACCCTGGGGGTTCTCAGTAGCAATGTCATTCGTAGTCTCTTCAATCTGTTTGGGCACACCTCCAGTAGGGGAGTTATCAATGCCATTAACCAGACCCATCAGGGGGATAGAATGCATCACCTGTTCAGCCATTTTTAAATCTGGGTTCAAGTTACTAGAGTCCAGGGCTTTGTTATCAGAAATTTCCTCGCCCATAAGACCCTCAATGCCCATGTTCATAGGGGTCATATCCTTAACATCAATGGGGTCCTGGGTTTGCATTTCAAAGTTACCCATGTCAGTGGCACCAACAATGGTCAGAACCATGGGGTCCCTAGTCATATTCACATCCACAACATCCCCATCAGGGGCCCCCATAGTGGTAGTAGGGTCCTCTCCCTCCTTGTCCCCAATGGGGTCCTCCTCGAAGTCCAGATTATCGATCACTGAGGTCTTCTTTTTGCGGCTTTTGGAAGCCAGTTTGGAGGATCTCCTTTTCACCTCAGAATCAGGGGAAGGATTGTCATTCTCAGCATCCTTAGAGGAATAATTGTCATCAAAGATAATACATTTGCGTTTAGAAGGGGTTTTGCCTTTGCCCTTGGACAGGGAGTGGGAAGCACTGGGAGAGGCTGATAGAGTTAAACTGGGGGAGACCGCCGATAAGGAAACTGCCGAGGCATAAGCATGCAAGGACATGGTGGCTGTAGAAAATCCCTCATGAGGATAGTAGAAGAATCTAGGGAGCACCATAGACAGGGCCGCAAGCTACTGAGGAGTAGGCATGGGGGGCTGAGAGAGTGAAAGGTTCTGGGGGCCAAAGGGCCTCATGGAATTTATACAACCTATAAATGAGGCCCTGGTGAACAAGGTAGGGTGGCTTATCCCCATGCTTGGGATCCATGGTGTCTTTAACAAAAAATTATATAGAGCTACGGTAAATAAAATGGCAGACAAAGCAAATCATTATTGCGGAAGTGATTGAGCAGGGGCAAATTATAGTAGTATAATACCTTATGCCTACCTTCGAGAGTGAAGTACTTCATGATCATAAGGCAGATCATGTTCCATGGGTGCTTGAGCTCCTCCCAAGAAAACCCACCTTGTAGCTTGATGGGTTCTTCGTAGTTACGGAAGAATCGTTTCAAACCTTTGCTATTTGCAACATGGCTGGTACGCTTCTAGTGGTGGCCATCAAGAGTCAGCTTCGTAGCTTGGGAAATAGTCTCCTCAGAAACATCAAAGGCAATGTCGCCAACCGAGACAGACCTCCCAGACTAGGAGGAGGCAAAAGAAGCTGAGAGCTGCTCATCGTGGCCCTTCAAGCTTTCCAAAAAATCAACCACCCCACCTTCAACTTAGAAATTCCAGACTAGGGGGTCATTTTTAAAATTATCCTGATTATCCAATTCATATCTAACTCTGTCAGCCCCCATATCCTCCACCAACAAAGCTTCTTTAGTTATGAAAAAATTAGCATAGAGAAAGTTGTAGAGACCCTTCAAAAAGTAAGCTAAGAAGAGATAATGGGAAGTGTGCGAGACCAACGTCAATAAATGAGACATGAAGTTGGGTGCATGGAAAAAAATGAAGTCACTTTTAGAAATGATTTCCCGGTTACAAGGCATTAAGAGCCTACAAATACTGGTGGCAACCAACACGTTACCAATCCAATCATGCCTCATCATGAATCTGCAAGCCCAAAGGAACTGCCAACACAACAACATGTGTGTCACCACCAACATGGCCAAACAAGTCACCACCACATTAGAAAGGATCGAAGGGATATTCCCAAAATTTGAATTATGAAACCAACACCTCCAGACTACCCTGAAGGAAGAGAGGAGGGTAAGGGAAGCACTTGATAGTCACTCAATCATTAGTAAAGATTTTGGATTTCTCTTCCTGAAGAAGGAAATTAACTTGGTCTGGGAGGGAATTGTGACTCCTCCAACATCTCAAACCTAAGAGGTTTAGACCAATGGCTACCAGGGCATCTGCCACACTATTGCCTTCCTTGAAGACATGCATCATTCTGAATGAGTCAAGCCCAGAGATGAGCCTCGGGGTGTCCCTGATGGTTCCCTCAATTGTCCAATTAAGCTTATTTCTCCCTTTGACAATATCAATGATGAGCTTGGAGTCACCCTTAATGTCCATAATCCTGATTCCCATGGTGAGGGAAAGGCGAATTCCCTAAGCTAAGGCCATCACTTCAGCCTGATTAGAGGAATGCCCATTCAGGTTACCTGCATAAGAAGCAACAAGGGCCCCTAAATGGGATCTGATAACCCCTCAACCACCAGCCAGCCCTCCTGGCAGCCCCATCAAAAATGAGTTTGAAATGTGTAGCCGGAGTGGACCAGACCGTACTTTGTCTTAGGAGTCTCTTAGAGCAGTCAATAAGAGATAACGAGGGGGGAAGGTTCCAGCATCTAGCAATTTCCCACTCTCAAGTAGAGGGGGGCTTGGATGCCATCCGGGTTTTAGAAACAAAGATATTCTCAAGAATCAACTTAAGGAATCGAGCAAACACAGTTTCCACAGAGGCCTATTTATCTCTGAATATCCTGTCATTCCTTTCCTTCTAGATACTCCAGCTCACGTGAGGGGGGATCTGCTTCCACAGTTGTTGGATAAGGGGGTTGGAAGAGGAGCCACAAAACTCTTGGGACAAATTTAACAAATTATCATTAATAATCCAATAGATATTAAGCTTGTTGTAGACCATCCCCTAGAGCTCCCGAGTGAAGGCACACTGGAGGAAGAGATGAGCAGGACTTTCATCATCATTTTTGCAGAGGATGCATCTATTAGGGAATTGGAATCCCCTCTTGACCAAATTGTCTTAGGTCAAAATTTTGTTGAGGAGAGCAGTCCACCAGAAGAAATTAACCTTGGGGATGAGTTGGGGATTCCAAACCTCTTTCCAGATAGAGGTGTAAACAAGTTCTCTAAGTAAGCTATTGTAGGCAATTCTAACAGAGAAGTCTCCAAAGGGGTCCCACTTCCAAATGAATCTATCCTCCCTAGGAAAAAGGGGGAGAAATATACCAGCAAAAGCTTCTGGAGCTTTCTAGGAGCAGGGAGGAGGAAGGGATGATCAATGCAGCAGTCCTCCAAGTGTCGTTGCTGAAATAATCACTGACCCTTTCACCAAAGAAGATTTTGGTGGCATCTTGGATCCTTCTCGGGGAGGGGGAAGAAGCAAGGGATCTCTCTCCTAACCAGCAATCCTCCCAGAAGAGAATATTCCTACCATTTCCAATAAGCCACGTCAAGCCATGAGATAAAGGGTCCCTGCAGCTCAAGATGTTATTCCAAATTTTGGAACCCCTGGGAAGACCCTCCTCTTTCAGAATAGAGGAAAAGAGTCCCCATTACCCAGGTACTTGGCTTTGATGATACTACTCCAATCTGTGTCCTTATTTAGAAGCTTCCAGGCAATTTTGGTCATAAGGTCCTTATTGAACCTTGATATCTTGTGGGTTCCTAAACCGCTCATGGCCTTAGGAAGACAAACTTTGTCCCAGCCCACCAAGGCGAGCCTCTTCGTTTCTTCCATTCCCATCCAAAGGAAAGTCTTTTGGATGTTTTCCAAATTAGCAGCCATAGCCGCATAAATCTTGAAAAGTGAGAGAAAGTACACAAGGATCCCCTGGAGGGAGGAGGAGAGCAGCTGCAATTTCCCAGCACTACTGAGGAATCTACATTTCAAACTAGCCAATTTTTTCTACATTCTTTTGAGGATAGAGATTCAGAAGGAATTAGAGACATCTTTAATAGTCAAGGGGAGGCCCAGGTAGGTGCCAAGGAGGGAGGCCCTTTGACAACCAAGGATTTTGCAGACTTTATCTTGGAGTTGGACATGAGTGTGAAAGAAATAAATGTTTCTCTTTTCATAGTTAATGTGTTGGCCGGAGGCTAGAGCATAGGATTTGAGAAAGGATTTACAAGCCTAAGCTTCCCAAACATAGGAGATACCAAAAAGAATAATGTCGTCGATGAACTACTGCAAAACATTGGGGCGTGTCATAGAGGCAGGTTTGATGCCCAATATAGCTCCCCTGTGAACCAAAGAGTTCAAGTTAGAAGCCAACACTTCAAAAAGGATGATGAAAAGGTAAGGGGATAGAGGATCTCCTTGTCGCAACCCTCTAGACGCTGAACTTTTCCAGGGGCTCCCGCTGAGAAGTATAGAGTAGGTGACAATAGATATGCATTCCCCAATAATTTTGATGAGTTTTTCTCCAAACCCCAAAGCTTTGAGAACTTGAAAAGGAAATTTTGGTTGACTCTATCATAAGCCTTGGAGATGTCAAGCTTGAGCACCATCCCCGGTTGATGACACTTATCGATGGAGTGAACGGGACAAAAGGTTAACAAAATTCTAGTTAAGACACTTTACAATTGACGACATATATTTAATTCAAAAGGTGTGGGCAAAAGAGAGAAGAGGCATTTTCTTGTTATTTTGTTGATTTGATACATCATCTAAAACCAAATTGTAGAGAAGAATGTAAGAATTTAGAATCCCAGAAAATAAAGAATAGTAATTCATAGACGCTACGATAAAGTTCAAGACAAAATAAGAACAAAGGATGTCAAAATAGGAGTGTCTATTGTTCCCCACTTTATTTTGGTTATACATAAACAAGTTAGATGATTAAAAAGACAAGTCAAGTGGTGGCATTGCCCACCTATCATTTGATATTAGTACCTGAAAGAAAAGTCTAGAGTAAAATGGAAGAGTTTGTAATAATAGAAAAATATAAAGCAACAATTTGTAGACTCTATGACCAATTTCAAGCTAAAATAAGAAAAAAGGATGAATTGTGTGAATGTTTTGGGAGCAACATTACAGTCAACATCGGTGTGACCACCATCTTTCATTTTATTTGGACTATGCATAGACACATTAGATGAGCGAATAGACAAGTTAGGTGGTGAGGGTGTCCACCTACACTTTTGTGATAAAGTTAATGTTATATACAAATGACCACATCCTAATGGAAAATCAATGCATGGTTTGCAAGAACAATATAAGGGCCTTAGAGCTATTTTTCCAGGAGGTTGAAATGCAAGTGAACTTTCGAAAAACCAAAGTCGTGATCTTTACCTTAATAAGAAAAAAGAAGAAAATGAAATTTGCAGGAAGCCCCTTGCATACAGGAAAATAATAAAAATACACAGCCTTGGCTTTCATAGAAACCTTAGATCGGAAGCATGCAAGAAAAAATGATACAAGGGTGATAGAAAACTCTATATGTGCTTCAAAATATATGTAGATTAGCTGAGTTATAGGATTGAAAAATATACATCTTATATTAATTGCTTGGTATGCTAATGGTGTTGTATGGTTGCAAAGATTGAGGTAGTAGCATGACAATATGAAAATGGAGACAAACAAAAAGGTTACAAAGACATTTTATCACAAGTAGTTTTAAGATAAAAAATTATGATCCCATATGAAATCATTTTTTCCAAGGCCGAAGCATTTTGAATTGAAGTAACAACAATTATTCAACTACTAGGATATTATAAGAGGATATAAAAAGATGAAAGGACACTATTTACCCAAAATTGCAATTGAGGAAAACTTAAATAGAATGTAAGACACATGGATTAAGCAAAATGTCAAGAGGATGAATAAATAGGGAATCAACATGCAAGAGAGCCTAAACACAAATTTGAAAACTAAAAGACATGTGAGAAAGAAACTCAAAGCTATCATGTGGACAAAACAAGTTGGGAAAAAGTGAGAATATTATATAAAGAAAGTTAATCTCACATGTGACCATGAGCACAAACATTGTATAGAGGAAAATATAAAGTAGAAAGCTAAAATGTTAATAGCCCAATTGAAAAGTAGCAAACACCATCTTATGTGAAATGGAGAGTTGGACAACACTCAAAGAAGAGAACATGTTGACAAGCTTCATTATCACTGCATGTTAAGGTTAGTGCAAACAATATAGCATTAAATCATAAATTATGCGACATACAAGAACATTTGAGTCAAATATGCTAATAGAGAAAAAGTTCAATCTTACAAGTTTGTTCTAAGAGGAATGGATCGCAGAAAGAACAAATTATTTGATCAAAATCTATAGTAAAAGAACCACGATCAACAAGGTAATAGATGATAATTAGAATTAAGAACTCTATTTTGTTAGTTTTGACATAGTTCAACTTTTAGATCCTGCACAATACCTGATCTCATGGACGTGAGTAAAAAAATTACTTACATTTCATAAAACCTTAGTATAACCTTGAAACCCACTGCAAAGAACTTTAGCTTTAAATCAAAATTTCAAAAATATTTTAGTGTTACACTATAACATAGGTTAGAGCAAGATTGGAATAGTTATCCAGTCCCTATGATGAACCAAGACATCCATAATCCTCATACACCATAACAGATACCCAAATGCATCGTAATGACTGGATAGCCATTTGCACAGAAAGTTCATGTTTTTCTAGTTGGCTTGGAATGAGAGATTTATAGATTTTCTTCAATCTAAGATAGGCATCAATTGAATATGTTCATTACATTGCTACCTGCTTTAATTGTACTTTCTATGGTGGATGGAAATCAATTTAGACTCAGTCAACTTGGAGATAATTTCAAAGTTGAATGTAAATATACGGGTCACTTCTACACAGAAAAAAATGAGTGATTGATGTAAATAAATGAATTATCTAAGAATCAAGATTAGTCCTTGAAGAAATGGGTTAAAGGAATTAAGTTTAACTAATTTTATTGATAGCGATTATTCAATTAGAAACAAATCATTGAAAATTAAATCTAAACTAAAACAAAATTTGATAGTTTTTATGTAGGAATAGCATGTCTTATATTTGATGAAAAAAAAAGGTCTATTGCAAAAGTAGAATTAAATCAATCTTTTTCATTACCAAAAGCTGTGAAAATCTTATTTCTTATTAATTTAGATATGTTTACTTGTGATATTAATGAATTTGTCACTTCTCTTTACATCTACTCACATGACAATCAAATAAAAACCATAGGTAATGAGGAGACATCAAATTGGTGAGTTGTTATTATCAATAAGTGGCGGAGACGATGATTGATGATACAAAGTCCTATTACATTAAGTGTAGAAATATCATATTTATTACATTTGATATAAAAATCTACTACACAAGTTGAATTAAAAACAATCTCTCTTTAGCGTGGAGAAGATGACCCATGATGCAAAATCTTATTACGTAAAGTCTAGAAATATTACGTTTTTTACATTTGATATAATAATCTACTGCACAAGTTAAAGTACAAATAATCTCTCTTACATATTATAAGCTCTTAAAATATTATCTCTTATTTTTTAAAATACAATTATCTCCAATACTAATAAAAAATCTTCCTCCTTTTTAAACCCACATAATGATAAGATAGGTAAGTGCGTAGATATTAAATTGGTGAGTTGTTATTATCAATTTAAGTGGTTGAGAAGATGATTGGTCATGTAATATCCTTTTACATGAACTATACAAATATCTTATGTTTCTTAGATTTGAAAAAATTATTGCACAACCAAAATAAAACACAATCTCTCACTATTATAAACTATCAAAGTATTAACTTTAATTAATTAAGATGCATTTATCTACAACACTAACAAAAGTCTCTCACTTGTTAAAACCTACATTATTCACACAAAAGTGATAGATAGATATGGAGATATTCAACTGATGAGTTGTTATTATAAAAAAGTGGTGGAGAAGATGTTTGATATGTAAAATCTTATTACTTGAACTACACAAATATAATATTTATTTTATTTGATAGAAAATTATATTACACAACTACAATAAAAAGTATTTTTTCTCACTATATCATAAACTTTTAAGATATCATCTATTATTTATTTATTTATATACATTTATCTACAACATTAATGAAAATGTATCCACACTTATTTAAACTCTCATTACAATCGTACAACTAATAAATAAATGCATAAATATTAAATTGGTGGGATATTTATATATGTGGTAGAGAGGATTGTTGATGATTTATTACAAATATTATGATACATTTGATATAAAAATATATTTTACAACTTGAATTAAATGATAAATAGACACAAAATATTAAATTGATGAGTTGTTTTTATAAATAAGGGACATGGAAGATAATTGATAATTTAAAGATGGAGAGATGGAGAGAGAGAGAGAGAGAGAGAGAGAGAGAGAGAGAGAGAGAGAGAGAGAGAGAGAAAATAGGATAAGGAGATGGGGAGGGAGAGAGAGGGGGAGAGGGAGAGGAGATTGGGAGAGGGAGGGCATAGATGGGGAGAATATGATAAAGAGAGGGAGAGAGAGAGAATAGTAGGGGGAGAGAGAGAGAGAGAGAGAGAGAGAGAGGGGGGGGGAGGGGGGAGAGAGAATAGGATAAGATAACGAGAGGGTGAGGGGGAGGGGGAGAGAAAGAGAGAGAAGGGGGAGAGGGTGAGAATATGATAGAATAATGAGAGAGAGAGAGAGAGAGAGAGAGAGAGAGAGAGAGAGAGAGTAATGGGATAGGGAGAGAGAGTAGGAGAAGGAGGAGAGGGTGAGAGACATGAGGTAGAGAGAGAACTAGAAGGAGAAAAGGGTGAGAGACTTGACAGAGAGAGAAGTGTGTGGGGGAGAGAGATGAGATAGAACTCAAGGAGGATAATTAGGGCTTAGAATAGATATAGACGGTGATGGGGGAAGGAAGACGAGAGAGAGGAAAAGAAGAGAGACATGCATGTATACAAACATATATACATACATCTATATAAATATATGTATATATCTATAGTATGCATATATACATACATAAACACATATTATATATGTATGTCCATACATATGTGTAGTAAATGCTAAGTTTACTATCATACATTATTATGTCTTCATAACTCGAATGAGTTTTGTGAAACACAAAATAATGGTTTTAGTTCTACATAACCCATACGGGTTATGTAGAACTGCGAATAGTACTTTTTGTTTTTCAAAACCCGTGCAGGTTTTGGCTTGGTAAGAGGGTTGGAAAACAACCCTAAGGCTTGCAAGCCCATTTCCCCCCCATTTTTTTCCCTTTACACATTTTTTCATCTTCCAACCTGATTTCTTGACTTCGTCTTCATCAAGTTTACAAATGATCAAGTGGGTATCTCTAAAATTACCACCATAATCTCACACGTCTTCTTAGTTTTTTGACCATATAAATTTTTCTATTTTTGGACAACATTAGCATATTAAACTTTAATTTTCTTTACTAGTGCCTTGACAATCCTCACAAAACATATGTCTACCATTTTTTTAATAACTTTTGATATACTTAATCAAATTCAAAATAAATTACATATTATTGTTCTAAAATAGATTACATACACTTTTTAAAAAAAAATTGCATTTTTTATTATTTTTATTCAAGTTATGCCTAGTGCACAAACAGGTATCAAATTTTTAGGATGCGGTCACTTCAAAAAATCATTAAAAAAAAATACTCAATAGAAAATTACAAAAAAAAACACAACTTCTAGATATCACTCTTACCTATCATCGTACTAAAGGGTTTTGAAAAATACTAAATCTAACTATATATTTTGTGCAGCACATGAAAACAACTATGTTATGTTTTTGTGAAAAAATCAGGAATAGTTTTTTGTGCATTAGAGATTGCACCCTCTTTATCTTATCCAATTTTTTAAAAAAATAGTAGTTTAGAAACTAGATTCAGAGTACTATAATTCTTATTCTTTTCTCAACTCCTAGTTTTGAGTGCATGACCTTCAAATATCTCTTTGAAGTTCAGGTTTACCTATTTTCAGAAGAAAAAAAAAAAAAGTGGCCACTTATCCCCCTCTTTTTGTTCACCATTTGGTGCATTTACCCAGAGGCCAAACCCTCCTTAACAAAACCGGTAGTAGGGGATACTAGACTAATACTCCACATATCCTAAAATGATTTAAGGTAAACATCACAAGATTCTTCTATCTTATCCAAACCATTAAGATACCAAAAGATCTGCCTAGTAACTAGGACTCGAGATTCTCACAACATATTTTCCTTTTCCACTAAAGATACCAAACAATATATTGCCAAACATACAACCAATGACCTAAACTAGAAGGGGTAACCTTGATCTTTTGTCATTTTAATGTTCTCTAACAATTGATTCTTCAATAGTTCACACAAATTGAATAATCCATCTTCCATAACAAGCATATGCGCAACATACATAGCAATAGTTGAAGTAGAACCTTCTCTATTTCTGAAACAAATTTTGTAAAATATACCATACACAACATACTTCACCATGAGATTGATGATTTTGTCGATCAATAGCACTCTCTGATCTCTTGTCACACCGGTTAGGGTTTCAACTTCCTTGTTCTTCACAATCTTCTTAACTGATACTCTCTCATTGTCACATAGACCAGTAACAACCGAATTGATATCCTTTGAGATCAGATAGGGTTTATCCAACATGATACGGTTATTCTGTGCCCAACTCAAGATTGATTTGATTACATCTTCATTGTCAAACCAAGGGAATTTGCTCCATAAATCCAATCCTTTATGTCCTAACTCCTTAACCTTCTGCAATTCTGCTCCACTTAAACTACTTTCCATCTTTCTGATCTTCTCCATGTCAAATTCATCTATTCGTACCTTTTCCAAAGTTTGTAATTCTCTCTTGCTTCACTCTCCAATAATCATCTTTGATTCCATGATTACTTTCTTTGCTTCTTTGCTCTTGCTCTTTAACTGCACACCTACTCTTCAAATAAATATTTTCACATAATGAAGAAAATGTTCTCAAATTCCCAAATTTATCTTTGGTTAGGGCAGGATCAAGGGGGGCCAAAAAGTGGCGATGTGAAAAAAATAACCTTCTTCACTTGCCTAAAAACACGAAAATCTGTGTTGACTTTTTGCTTGGCCTAGGTGTTAGTACACCTTGGCCTGGTAATTACCTATGCAAATCAGATATCCGATTTTTATTTGTAATTTTAATTTAAAAAATATATTATATGTTACATATTATATAATATATAATCTATTATTATATTATATAATATAATAATAGATTATATATTATATTATATAATATAATAATAGATTATATATTATATTATATATAATATAATATAATAATGTAATATTATATTATATATAACATAATAATGTAATATTATATATAATATAATATTACATTATTATGTTATATATAATATAATATTATATTATATTATATTATAATATAATATAGTATAATATATTATTATAATATTATATTATATTATATTATAATATTATATTATATTATATTATATTATATTATATTATATTATATTATATTATTACATTATATTATAATATAATATAATATTATATTATATTATAATATTATAATATTATATATAATATAATATAATATTATATTATATTATATTATATTATATTATATTATATAATACAATACGTATTAAATTATATTATATTATATAATATAATACAATACGTATTATATAATATATTATTATATTATATATGTTATTTAAAAATAATTTAAGTATAAAAATCGGATATCTGATTTTCTGAGACTTTTATATTTTAATAGTGGCAGCCCGTGAGTCATTTTTTACTCACGAGCCGCACGATTTCATCACAATCTGATATCCGCTCCATCCGATATCCAGTTTTTTGACAAAAAATTGCTAAAAGATAGATTTAGAGGTAAAAAAATTATCGTTTTGAATCATTTTCATTCATTTTTTGTATTTTTTGTTAATGTTTATTTGATTTTTCATTGAAAATATGGTTTTTTTAATGGAAACTAGGTTTTTTTAAATCAAATACCTAATTGTTTAAGTTTGTTAACTAAATTTAATTGTTTACATTCAATTGAGTTAAAAATGGGGGATAACAATGAAAACACTGACAAACTACAACTGCAACAGCCAAACCCTCATTTGCCAAACCCCCCCTCAATTCAGGATTTGATTGCACAAAATTTGAATGAATTGAGGGGGATTGCAGAAGTATATCATAGGATCCCTCGTCTAAACCTAATGTTTGATCCTCTCACGTTGACCATAAAAAGTATGGAAACCATGACTAAGGAGCATGATGCTACCCTTTTGTGGTGAGATTCTATGAGGGAAAAATATGCAGATGGCTTGTCATATAAGGATATCAAGGATCTTGAGATATCCAAAGCCGAAATCGCCTCATTGTTTGTCAATCCTCGTACTGGTCAGCCCGTAGATCCCAAAAAAACAAAACTTTCTATTAAATGGTGCACAAATGATGGGATTGTGAAAAACTTTTGGGATCATTGGTGGATGGTTTTCGACAAACCACCCAACAACAATCTTGATATCCCCTTCTATTTTATAAAATCATTGTATGTTGAGTTTGTTTTACACAAACATGTGAGCTACTTTGACATCCAACCTTTCTAGGGTGTAGGTTTAGGTATGCCCCAAAATAGACCTGGGGCAGTCAAAGTAGTCCAAGGCCTGTATGTCCCCCCTCCTCCTGTTGATCCCCCACCTGCAGTGCAGCATCCTAATATCATTCGTGAGGCAGCTTCATGAACCATATTGGCTATTCACTCTTTGAGTAGCCTTTCGGTTTCTCAGGCTACGTCAGTAGCTCAACCTACTCTTTATGGTAGCGGTGCATCTGATGGCATTGACATGTCATCCTTGGCTTCACACATATGCGTGACCCATAGTTGTGTCATGTGTGGGCATGTATGCTTAGGTCCAGTAGGACAGCCCATTGATCATCCTGTGGACAGTGCAAATTATGAGGTGCATGAGATGCATGATGCACTAGATGTTATTACACAGACTGGAGGATACCCTGGGGAGTCCTCACATGTTAGAGGCGAGGAGGCACCATCATCGTACATTGATGATGTAGTGGTAAGATTTGTATTTTCACAGTTCATGTTATATTTTAATTAAATATTTATAAATTAGATAATATTAAGTACTAATTTTTATTTACATGGTCTATTTAATAGTTGATGACCGAGGATGAGTTGAGACAGATTTAGGAGGGCACCTTGTTAGCCATTTCAGTTGGCCTTGATAGCTTGACGGTACATATATTATTGCACCTAGTCGTTTGTATTTTATTGTACATACATGCTCATCATTTATATTGGTATTAATTAGATTATGTAGTAACTTGCATGTATATCTTATTTTACTCTTGTAGGGCACAAGCAACATGAGTACGGGGTAGTGTGATTTAGGATCTAGTAGTGTAGTTGGAGATAAAGGAAAGGTAATTGAATGAAAATATGATTGAATGAATAGTTTAAATAACTTATAGTGATTATACATGTCTAGACATAGATTGATAGTTTCATATACTTGTTGTGTATATATACAAAGAATTCTTGGCTTCACATCCTTGATGACTACACCCAGTATACCTGAAGAAGAAGAAGAGATGCCTCGAGTAGATGTGTGTTTATTTTATTTTTTGATTAGTAGATATAATTTGTTATTATCAGTGACAATTATATGCTAACTTGTATCAATGTCATGTTTCTGAGCATATGTAGGTTGTTTATGAAAATATTCAAAACATACCTCCTCTACTAAAGACATACATCAAGAGTCCTGCAAAGCTGAAGAGAAAATGTGGAGATAAGGTAAACATGAATAGTTCAATTATATTTCATTTTTATGTTAACTTTTCGAATGTGAATTATATAATATAACTAATATTAATCGTGGTTTGTTTTTCTTGTGCAGGATCCTTCAAAGCCGAGCAATGCGATGAAGAGGATCGATTTTGATGATCCATCAGTAGCTTAGGATGTTATAGATAGTTTTGGGATGCTTGCATGTCTAGTTGGCATGTATATTTTGTATATGGACATGCATTCACATATTTAGACATACATTTTGTTTTAGTTGGCATTTATGCCATATTTGTGTATGGACATACATTTGTAATCATTTGACATTTTTATATATACATAAGTTGATATTTGATCATATAAACTGTTGCTCATCTATGCGTGGTGTTATCATGGAAATCTTTAATCTTCATTCCAATAATTAACAATGGTTAATAATGGCTATTTAATGAACAATACAATTCATTTCATTTCATCGTAAGTGTTGTTTTTATAATGAACAATATAATTTATTTAATGAATAATACAATACAATTCATTTAATCAACAATACAATACAATTCATTCAATGAACAATACATTTCATGAACAATACAATTCATTCAATGAACAATACATTTCATGAATAATACAATTCACTTAATGAACAATACAACACAATTCATTTAATGAACAATACTTGATACAATTCATTATTACCCTATGCATGGTCCTATTTTTCCCCCCACCTCGATTGAATGCTCGGAGTTTTATTAGAGTAGCAATCATCAGTCTCACTCAATGGACTGTTGTGGCGTGGCTGATTTCTCATTCTTCTAATTGCGATGATGAACCGTCAACTTTGACATGTCCAGTTAGGCATTATTACCCTATGCATGCTCTTATTTTTCCCCCCACTTGATCGAACACTCGGGGTCATACCCTACCGGCATCGTCCCTTGAGTGCCCTAAGTGCTCAAAATTGTCAAACTTTGACAGGCCCTAACTCAAAATCTGTGGCACTTGCAAACATTTTGTTTAAACCTACGAGGCCATGAGAGGGGTCCCTAAAAAAGCCTATCTTGATTTTTCAAGTTTCCCTAAGGTTTTATTAGGGCAGCAATTTTTCGGTTGGGGAAAAAATCGTCAGTCTCACTCAATGGAATGTTGTCACATGGCTGATTTCTCATTCTGCTCATCACGATGATGAACCGTCAGCTCTGACATGTCTAGTTAGGCATTATTACTCCATGCATGCTCCTATTTTAACCCCCCACTCGATCGAATGCTCGGGGTCATACCCTACCGATGTCATCCCTTGAGCACCCTAAGTGCTCAAAATTGTCAAACTTTGACGGGCCCTAACTCAAAATCCATGGCACCTATGAATGTTCCATTTAAACCTACGGGGCCATGAGAGGGGTCCCTACAAAAGCCTATCTCGATTTTTCAAGTTGCCCTACGGTTTTATTAGGGCAGCAATTTTTTGGTTGGCAAAAAAATCGTCAGTTTCACTCAATGGAATGTTGTCGCATGGCCGATTTCTTGTTTTGCTCATCGCAATGATGAACCGTTGGCTCTGACATGTCTAGTTAGGCATTGTTACCCTATGCATGCTCCTATTTTTCCCCCCAACGATCGAACGCTTAGGGTCATACCCTACCAGCGTCATCCCTTGAGCGCCCTAAGTGCTCAAAATTATCAAACTTTGACGAGCCCTAACTTGGAATCCATGGCACCTGCAAATGATCCATTTGAACCTACGGGGCCATGAGAGGGGTCCCTATGAAATCCTATCTCGGTTTTTCAAGTTACTCTACGGTTTTATTAGGGTAGCAATTTTTCGGTTGGCAAAAAAATCATCAATCTCACTCAATGGAATGTTGTCGCATGGCCGATTTCTCCTTCTTCTTGTCATGATGATGAACTGTTGGCTCCGACATGTCTAGTTAGGCATTATTTTTCCCCCCCACTCGATCGAACGCTTGGGGTCATACCCTACCAGCGTCATCCCTTGAGCGACCTAAGTGCTCAAAATTGTAAAACTTTGATGGACCCTAACTCAGAATTCGTGGCACCTGCGAACAATCAATTTGAACCTATGGGGCCATGAGAGGGGTGCCTATGAAAGCCTATCTCAGTTTTTCAAGTTACCCTATAGTTTTATTAGGGCAGCAATTTTTCGGTTGGCGAAAAAATCGTCAGTCTCACTCAATGGAATGTTGTTGCGTAGCCGATTTCTCCTTTTGCTCATCGTGATGATGAACTATCAGCTCTGACATGTTTAGTTAGACATTATTACCCTACGCATGCTCCTATTTTGCCCCCCCACTCAATCGAACACTCGAGGTCATACCCTACGCATGTGACATCCATGAAGGGATATGAAAGGATATTTTGTAAACAATCAGAAACCTTTAATGATAATCAAGTTGAAGCCTTGAGATTTATGCAATATGGTTCAAGTCCAAAACTATACCCTTAAGCCACACACTCTTCCCTCTCTCAGCATATAGTAATGAGTCACAAGTTAACATAGAATTTGGAAGGATTTGACGAGAGTGTTTTGATTTTACTTACGTCTTGTGTATTATAATATAGACCAATTTGCCAATGTGACATCTTCATATGAGAGAAAAGCTTCATTTTATCTCAATACAGTTGTACCTATTTCATTATTAGAAAAAATAAATAAGTTCTGCACTAAACTATAATAAATAAATTAGTATCCTCTATATTATGGATTTGAATTGATGTTCTCAATTAGTTATTATTCCTACACCTCACACTCACAAGATTAATAATGAAATGACATTTATGATTCATCAAATGCTGACAAAGTCCAATCAAAGTTCAACTTCAAGATGTATACAACATATCATATTCAACTTCAAGATGCATACAACCTACCATATTCAAGCTCATGCCAACCACCACTTAGATATTGTTATATGTCGATTAAAGTACAATATATGTAATTAAACCATATAGTCTTACAAAAATGCCATCATAGACCATCTATGTCAATTAAAGTACAATTCATTTGTAACAGGGGCACACTCACAATGTGAAGTTGCAAAGCCCTGTGGGAAGCATCAAAATAGAAATTTACTAATCTAACTCATACTACTATCAAAAGCATCAAAGACGTTACTGCTAGAGAACACCATGCTCCATTGTGGAGAGAATATTAGGTGCATCTGATGTCAACGTCTGAAAATGAAAGAATGTTATTCAATTGCCAAAATCTAACTGACTTTATTTTATAAACCATTAATGAATAAAAATAGACAAGGTTACTTGAGTGAAAGTTTGATGACCACCTTGACTAGTCAAAGTCAAATGTTTGATTCAATAGATCATCTGTCATGACAATTTGATCCACTGTAGATGTGTCCTAGCCACATGCATTTGAATCATCTTCATGATAATAAACACAACAAGACCCTTTAAGACACAATATGACCCCTTAGGACACAATATGACCCAAAGCGACCCAATATGGTGTCACTAGGGGTCATATGGTGTCCTAAGAGGTCATAAGGGTTCATGGGACACCATAGGACCCCTTCAGACACCAAATCATGTTGTTAGGGGTCATATTGTGTCTTACGGGGTCGTAGGACACATTATGACCCCTAACGACACAATTTTTTATCTTAAGGGGTCTTATGGTGTCACAAGACACCATAAGACCCCAAATGACACCAATCGACCCCTTAAGACACCAAATCATAACATTAGGGGCCATATCATGTCTTATGGGGTCGTAGGACACAATATGACCCTTAACGACATGATTTGGTGTCTTAAGGGGTCCTATGGTGTCGTTAGGGGTCATATGGTGTCCATAGGGGTCATATGGTGTCCCATGAACCCTTATGACCTCTTAGGACACTATATGACCCCTAATGACACCATATTGGGTTGCTTTGGGTCGTATTGTGTCATAAGGGGTCATATTGTGTCTTAAGGGGTCCTATGGTATAAATATGACTCGTAACAACATGATTTGGTTTCTTAAGGGGTCCTATGGTGTCACAAGACACCATATGACCCCTAACGACACCATAGGACACCTTAAGACACCAAATCATGTCATTAGGGGTCATATTATGTCTTATGGGGTCGTAGGACACAATATGACCCCTAACGACATGATTTGATGTCGTTAGGTGTCATATGATTTCCATAGGGGTCATATGGTGTCTTGGGACACCATAGGACCCCTTAAGACACAATATGACCCCTTAAAACACAATATGACCCAAAGCGACCCAATATGGTGTCACTAGGGGTCATATGGTGTCCTAAGAGGTTATAAGGGTTCATGGGACACCATATGACACCATAGGACCCCTTAAGACACCAAATCATGTTGTTAGGTGTCATATTGTGTCTTACGGGGTCGTAGGACACAATATGACTCCTAATGACACAATTTGGTGTCTTAAGGGGTCTTATAGTGTCACAAGACACCATATGACCCCTAACAACTCCAATCAACCCCTTAAGACACCAAATCATAACATTAGGGGTCATACTGTGTCTTATAGGGTTGTAGGACACAATATGACCCCTAACGACATGATTTGGTGTCTTAAGGGGTCTGATGGTGTCGTAAGGGGTCATATGGTGTTCATAGGGGTCATATGGTGTCCCATGAACCCTTATGAAATCTTAGGACACCATATGACCCCTAATGACACCATATTGGTCGCTTTGGGTCATATTGTGTCCTAAGGGGTCATATTGTGGCCTAAGGGGTCCTATGGTGTCCCAAGACACCATATGACCCTAACGACACCATAGGACCCCTTAAGACACCAAATCATGTCATTAGGGGTCATATGGTGTCCGTAGGGGTCATAGACCACAATATGACCCCTTAGGACACAATATGACCCAATGCTACCCAATATGGTGTCATTAGAGGTCATATGGTGTCCTGAGAGGTCATAAGGGTTCATGGGACACCATATCACATAACTATCATTAGGGATCATAGTTATGGGTCGTAAGATACAATATGACCCCTAATGACATGATTTGGTGTTTTAAGGGGTCCTATGGTGTCCCAAGACACCATATGACCCCTAACAACACCATAGGACCCCTTAAGACACCAAATTATGTTGTTAGCGGTCATATAGTCTCTCTCTCTCTATCCTCCTCTCTCTCTCTCTCTCTCTCTCTCTCTCTCTCTCTCTCTCTCTCTCTCTCTCTCTCTCTAAAATATGACCAATAAAATCCGATATCCTATTTAATCGGATATCGAATTTCTGCCATGTGGCAGTTTACTTCATAAATGGCGGCAAAGGGAAATTCTTTGGGGACTGCAAAATTTTTCAAAAATCAGATATCGGATAAAATCCGATATCCAATTTTTGTACTCAAATTTTCAAATTTCAAATTTCGGCTCAGGAATGCTTTGGTATTAGGATTGGAAGTGACAAGCCTGGAAAGTCAACTGAAAAAACATGTTTTTCAGTATTCCTTGATTTTCCAGACTTTATACTGGTGGCTGACGACTTTTTTTGTAGCCAAAATAGATAAAACGAAAAGGGTTTTTTAAGGAAATTCCCAACTTTCCAACAATATAAGGCTTGTCTTATTTTGACTTTAGTAAATAATTATTATTTATTTTCTAATTGAATTCTGACAATAGTCCCGACTGATATACTGATTGAAAAACACTCATAACTTTCAAACGGTATAACATTTTTTGAAACAGAAACATGCGTCACATCCTATGCTTTGTCTACTATAGGGAAAAATTAAAAAAAATTAAATTTCATAAGGTTTTGACCAGGTTAAGGTGGTCAAATGTAGGAGTTTCTGAATTTCTAAAAAGTTGTAGTAAAAAAATCATAAATAATTATTTAATTCATAAAAAATTAAAAAAAAATATGTGTCACATCCGGACATGAGTCTAATACTTATATTATAAATATTATAAAAAAACTATTAAGATTTGACTGTGATTAGGGTGGTCAGACATACGTCTACTTCTTTTTTTTTTCTTGAAATTTTAGTACCACTGCATTGAAATTTGAAATTTTCATCAAATAGGATTTTTTTTTCCAAAAAATATCTAGTAGCTTAGAAACTACATTCAATTTTCTATATATTCTCTTCTTACATATTTTAAAAATAATGTTCACAACTTATTCAAATTTTCATGTCAAGTTGCATAACTCTATTTTTCTGAAATTTCATTGCCACTTAAGGGCCTATTTGGCACACCATGATCTTGCACATACCCTCTTACCAGCTTCTCCTAGGATTTTGCAACTAAAAAGTATCTTGTCAATGACATCAGCATATACATTGAATCATTGGATTACATGGGTGAACTCACAATACTAGTTCCCACTTTTTGGTACATATTGATTTTTGTTGAAATCATACATTTTTTAGAAAATATAATGATTTAAGATTTAAGAGGTCTCATTTGAAGTAATTAATTGTAGAGAGATAGATCAAAGTGTGTGGGAGAAAGAGTGACACTAAGCAAACATGCCCTAATCTCACTTTCAACCACACACTTGTGGAATACAAAAGAGCCTAGAGGTATCACACAATTGGCTACTTCTTCTTGTGGAAGAGAGAGCCACGGGCTACCTATTAGGATTTCTATTCCTTTGTTGCAATTGAAAGATGAAATGATGCAAGTTCAATCCTTAACTCCAAAGTGCAAGTATGAACTAATAACAAAATTGCAGAATTGAACTTAAACAATGGAAAGCTGTAAACACAAGGACAAGACAAGAATGCAAATGTGTACCCAGAGTTAAAATCTGACTGAAAATGTTCGGGATGGGGGCGCGGGCGCCACTGTCCTAATTCTGCCCCTAAAACTGCTCCGAAAACTACTGTTTTGCAACCTGAAAAGCTGTCAAAATGCTGAAACTTGCTGTCTGCCAGAAGGACCAGGGCACCCAGCGCCCCTGTCCCAGGGACCAGGGCGCCCAGCGCCCCTGTCCTGGCAGGACCAGGGCGCCCCATGCCCCTGTCCTAGCTTTCTAGGCTAGAATTTGGTGTGTTGTTCTGTCTCAGTCTGCTTCTTTCGGATCTGCAACTTGCGGCATCGTCCGAGTCCTGAAACTTGCACTTATATCTGAAAAGGTGTTTGGGCGGCTATATAGGGTTTTGCCTTAGTCAAACCCCCACTTCGGTGATTTCCACCTCCACGAATAGCCAAGTTGTATTGTAAAATGTATTGTGTGTGCAGACCTAGTGTGTGTGCAAGGTCCTTAAATGCAAGAAAGCAAACTAGAGCAACCTAGAAAGTAAACCCTAATTGCTTGTAAATGATAATGTAAATGCTCTAAATCAAGATGCAAAGTGATCTAAAGCATGAATAAAGGATATATTGAAGCTTATGCAAAGACATGAAAACAACATGAAATCATACCCAACCCTCAAGGGAGGAGTACAAGCCAATCTTCAGTCGGTAATCTCCTATTGTTCTTCAATGTCTTCCAAGCCCTAAATGGATGAATGAAATTGATAAATGCTTGATAGAAGGATGTTGAATGTTGTTGAAGTCTTCAAAGATCTGCTCTTTCGCTGCATAGAAGGTCCCTCAAAGCCAAAAATCGGATCCTTTCAAATGAAGAAAGAGAGCTCTTATATATGAAACCCTAGGTCTTAATTCCAACTTTTGGCCGTCCTAGAGATTGAATCTCCCGCCAATTTCTTGGGGTTAAGCTTTATTTTATGATTGGATCGCGCTCCTAAAATTTCGAGAAAAATGTCCGAGACCATGTTGCACTCCGGGCGCCATGGTCCCGACAACTTTTCACCAAATTTTCAGGACTGTCGGATATGATGATTTTAGAGAGAATCCCGAAGTTACAGGTGATTTCAAGATGTTTTGACCCCCGAAATCAAGCCCCCAAGTTCAAAATAGGACCTAATCAAGGTTTTTGATTAAATGATGTATTGGAAGAATAAAATGAAAGGGGCACACTTTAATGAAAAGGGCCCAACTTTATGATATGGGAGATGATAAAATAGAACCCTGGACCTAATTAATTTAATTAATTAAGTGCTAAAGGGGAAATGTAATGCAAAATGCAAAATGCGCCAAGGCGGGTGCTAAACTAGGTGTGAAATTGTACCACCCTAGCAAGTGCGTACAATTTACGATGCTACATTTAGCCCCCACTTTAGCAGTCATATGAACACTACGTGCATATGCAAGCTAAAGTACATAAAAGTAAACATTATTTGAAAAAGGATATATCCATAAGTCTGTCGAACGAAGCCCCCAGCGGTATCTGCAGTACACAGTTAGGAACCGCACCCTACAAAACACACGTTAGATCACAAAATCACCTAATGCTTACTAAGGAAGGTGATGAAAATTCGAGGGTAGCTATATGCCCCCCCCTGTTTCGGCTTGCTAATTTTAGTGAGTTGAAACAGGGTATCATGTTTACCACTTCGATTTGTTAAAGAATATTGATGACAAATGCTCACAAGAAGATTTGATATGAGATCAAAAACTAATGGAGAATCATTTGGTAAGAAAGAGGACTAAATCTCAATTCCAACACAACAAAGAGTGTGAGGATTTGAGAGTTCTCTAACACAAGATGAAGGATGTAAATGGAAACAAAATGCAAAGAGAAGAAAAAGAAAGGAAAAAAAGCATGAATACACACATTGGTGATCCATGAGAAGAATAGTGAGAGAGAAAACATGGACTTCTCGCCCCTAGATCTTGTCTAGGTGATCCATGGGAAAAGGACATGGAAAACTAGCCCCTAGAGTCTGTCTAGGTGATCCATGTAAGGGAGGAGAGTGAGAAAGTCTAGCCTTATGCCGCTAGTTCCACTCAACCTCATGCATGTGTGTGTAAGGGAGGTTAGAAGCACCTCATAGGAGTCTATGCCCGAGTATGCTACAACCTGTATATGTATAGTATAAAAGCATGACATCTTGCTCTAAGAGTCTGTGCTCTGGTTCCGAGAATAATCACTTTGCATAAAAGAAAAATGGAGACATCTCACTCTAAGAGTCTATACTCTGGTTCCGAGAATGACCCATTGCTCAAAAAGTGTAATGTTTATGTCATAAGCAAAGTAGAACAAGGATACCTACCTTCATCACAAAAGAAGATACCCCAAAAATGCAACAATGTCATAGATCCAAGCAAGAGAGTTTTGCACTCTTTAAGCAAGGATAAGATAGTTGAGAAGGGATATCTTGTAATATGTGTAAAGGAGATCCTTAGAGGAGAAGAGATCTTTGTACAAAAAGACACCTATCCCCGAGAGGACAAATATAACATCTTCTAGAATAAGACAAAGAAGAGAATAAGAATGCAATACTTCCTTCTTTTGTGAGGTGAAAGTGATTCTTAATGAAGGATGACGCTCTTTTTAACCCAATCAGGAGAGTGAATTCATTATGGATGTATTTTACCAAGTGCAAAAGAGGTTGTAGTCAAGGACTTACACCTCTTGTAAGAGAGAATCCTTGAACAAACAACAACAAATGCGTACAAGGCATAACATCAAGTAATAAAGTCCACACCATCCACAAAATAGGAAAAAGTGGATCCTTAGATAAAAATAAGGAAAGATCATTGCCTCCCAAGGATAAGGACAATGAGAAGGACTTACACAATCTTCTAGGGAGATATTTGGACATAAGCAAAAGAAGAGATGTATGAAATCATTCTTGTCCCCATAGGAACAAGAAAATTAGGCTATTATGTTGCTTAAAAAAATATGATTGCACTTGAAATTGTACCATCATGAATGACAATGAGCCCCCAGTATATGAGCTACCAATGTCACATAATGATGAGCAACATAACAGCCATTAATGTTATTTAAAGACATGATAGATTGAATGAGGTATTTGAATATGACATGTTAAATGCTCAACTATAAGTGAGATCAAGAACATGTATAAAATGATAAAGATTGAAGAAGAAAATTCACATGAAATCTTAGAAGAGGGATGAGTGTAATTTATTAGAGCCTTATCCCTAGAGGAAAGGACTTTATGATGAATAGGAGATAAAGATTCATAAGTGGATTTAGAAATTTGAGGGGATTCATAAAGAGATTTGTTCATTGCCAAGATTTCCTTATGAGAGGAATAAGAGTTGATAGAAGTAGAAGATGATTTAGTTGAAGTGGGATCATCATCACTATTAAATATAGCATTCACATTGAGAGATGGTCTTTTAGATGCTTTAGTGCGTTTGCAGGGATTATAGCCAAGTCCAAAGGCATAATTGTGAAAATTAGTCTCTAGAGGAACCTTCATCCCTTGTTCATGAGTGCCACAACCATTTCCATGATACCCATGCTTAGCAAAAATGTGAAAACCACGACCATAACGATCAGCCATTTCAGGAAGAGAAGGTGGTTTTTCATAAGACAAAGAATCAAACTCTTCAGAATTAGAAGTGTGAGGAGAAGAAGTTTGAGAAGCGGCCACAAAATTATTGCTCATAGGTTCAAGTAAGACTGATTGATTTTTAGTTTCTTCCTTTTCTTTAACTTTAAGCACTCTAGGAGGAACCCTATACTCACCTACAAAGGTGGGATTAAAATCAAGAGATCCCCAATCGTCTTCTGCGAGAACCTTCTCAGGATCAAAAGCCTTTTCATGTGTAGACTCAAGTCGAGAAGGATCTTCTTCAGGAGCTTTAGACTCATCCAAAGAATTTTGATTATCAGAGGGTGATGATTCATCCATAGGTATTTTGTTTAAAGAGTCATCATTAGAAGAGGAAGATTTAGAAGAACTCCCTTTGGAAGTAGATGTTTGCAAACAAGCCTGAAGATTAGTATCACCTATCAAGGTATATGTCTTATTGTTATAAATGAATTTAACTTGTCTATGCAATGTAGAGGGGACAGCTTGCATACTGTGAATCCAAGGTCTCCCTAATAACAAATTGTATGTTAGATTTCCCGACATAACATGGATAGGAGAAGCCAAAGTAACAGGTCCCACTATGATGGGTAAGGTGATAATACCTAATGAAGTCTTAGCCACATTGTCAAAGCCTCGAATGGGATGAGAGTTAGGCTCAATGAGAGATGTATCCACATTCATTTTATGCAATAGATTAATGCTACACACATTAAGGCCAGAGCCATTATCTACCAGTGTTCGTCTTATAGCAGTGTCATTTATGATAACCACAATCATCAAGGGATCATATTGATGTTGAATTTCACTAGTAGGCAACTCATCTTGAGTAAACACAATTTGAGCTTTAGGATTCATCATAGAGTTAACCAAAGACACTATATTACTAGATGTATTAGGTGGAGGAACATTCAAATCTTTCAAGGCATCTTGTAACATTCCATGATGAGCGGAAGAAGTTTGGATCAAATCCCAAAGGGATATCTTAGCAGGGGTAGCTTTAAGTTGTTCTATGAGATCATATTCCTTACCAAGAACTTGTGAAATACGTGGAGCTTGCGGAAGAATTGGTTGAGAAGGAGGAAGTGAAGTTGGGATAACTGGAGGAGGATTAGGTTGCCTATTGTTTCTTGTGTTATAGGTATGATCAACCGCATGATAACTCTCTCTAGTCAGTTGCTTAGCATACTCATAAGGGCTCTTAGTAGAGTAAGCTCCTTGCACAATAATAATAGGTTTCTTAGGAGTGCAAAAAGAATCATTAGCATAACCACCTTGAACCACTAAGATAGGCTTATTTAAAGGTTGAGAATTTTGAGAAGGACGAGCACCTTGGACAGTGAAGAGAGGTTTGTTAGGTGTTTCATTCACATGTATCAAATTGATTGAGGATGGTTTAGAGGAATGAAAAAAAGTGTTGGAAGAATTGTTGATAGTCTTCTCTTGCACTAAAATCTTATCATGGATTAAATCAATTTTAGGAGAGAGACAAGGAATAGGCATTGATGTTCTAGTAGGGAGAGTAATACTAGGAAAGGTCATATCATCCTCTATCATCAAAGGATCTACATGGGGAATAAACTCTCTAGGAGAAGGATCAACATTACTCTCTAAAGTCTCACTTTTGAGAGGGAGATCTTTGAAAGAGATGTTAACCATCTTGCTTTGAACTAGGGTTTCCTTATGAGTAGAACCAAGTTGAGGAGAGGGAGATGCTTTATTTTTAGAGGGAGAATAATTGAGATTCAAGGAAGGTGAGAAACTATCAAGGGAGTTTTCCATCTTGATTTCATCCCCTTTGGCTAGGGTTCTCTCATGGGATAGAGAATAATCTACACCTTCTTCTAATGGTTCATCCCAAATAGTGAAGTGGTTGAAAGGGATGTTTGAAGTATTGTCAATTTCGGGAGAGGAGATAACATTGTTTATTAATTCCTCATCCTTAGGAGGGAGAGCATCAATAGATGTGTTAAACTCATCCTCTTTCCTCAAGATATGTTCAATATGATCTTTAGGGGAGAGAGAATTAAGGAAATTGCTTATTATTTCATCTTCTTTCTCTAAGGGATGCTTATGGGTAAGACCAACTTTAGCAGAAGGGTAAGCATTTATCATTAATTCATCATCTCTAGTGGGAATTTTGTTGGAAAAGGAAATGCCATCACTAGGAAATGTAGGGATAATGTCATCTTTTTGCACAGAAGGATCCTCATGAAGGGAGCGTTTTTTAGGAGACATAAAGGCATCAAGGGCATCATTCAACAAAGCATGATCATACCTATTAAAAGATTTATCTTTTGATTCAAAAGGAGATATCTCTTCATAGAGGGGATCATTGAAAACAACCATGTTACTAGATTTAGTGGAAGAGCTGATAGGAATGTACCCTTGAGAGGAATCATTCGACTTATCTTTCTCATCACAACGAAATGGCATAGTAACAATGTTTATGAGTTTTTGGTAAAATGAAGGTTTGGTATATTTAGGTTTCAAAAATTCATCTAAAGCTTCATCTAACTCATAATCATCACAAATATGAACGTCTTGCAAATAAAAATCTGACATTTTGAAATTGCATAAACTTTAAACACACAATGCAAAGAAACACACTTTTTCTTTTCCTTCTAATGAAAATGAAAACACACTAAATCTAGATCTAGATCTAACAAATGCAATGCAAGAGGAAGAAATGATAGATTCACGTCGGGTTCACCAAAATGTGTGGGAGAAAAAGTGACACTAAGCAAACATGCCCTAATCTCACTTTCAACCACACACTTGTGGAATACGAAAGAGCCTAGAGGTATCACACAGTTGGCTACTTCTTCTTGTGGAAGAGAGAGCCACGGGCTACCTATTAGGATTTCTATTCCTTTGTTGCAATTGAAACATGAAATGATGCAAGTTCAATCCCTAACTCCAAAGTGCAAGTATGAACTAATAACAAAATTGCAGAATTGAACTTAAACAATGGAAAGCTGTAAACACAAGGACAAGACAAGAATGCAAATGCATACCCGGAGTTAAAATCTGACTGAAAATGTTCGAGACGGGGGCGCGGGCACCACTGTCCTGATTCTGCCCCTGAAACTACTCCGAAAACTGCTGTTTTGCAACCTGAAAAGCTGTCAAAATGCTGAAACTTGTTGTCTGCCAGAAGGACCAGGGCACCCAGCGCCCCTATCCCAGGGACCAGGGCGCCCAGCGCCCCTGTCCTGGCAGGACCAGGGCGCCCCACGCCCCTATCCTAGCTTTCTGGGCTGGAATTTGGTGTGTTGTTCTGTCTCAGTCTGCTTCTTTCGGATCTGCAACTTGCGGCATCGTCCGAGTCCTGAAACCTGCACTTATATCTGAAAAGGTGTTTGGGTAGCTATATAGGGTTTTGCCTTAGTCAAACCCCCGCTTCGGTGATTTCCACCTCCACGAATAGCCAAGTTGTATTGTAAAATGTATTGTGTGTGCAGACCTAGTGTGTGTGCAAGGTCCTTAAATGCAAGAAAGCAAACTAGAGCAACCTAGAAAGTAAACCCTAATTGCTTGTAAATGATAATTTAAATGCTCTAAATCAAGATGCAAAGTGATCTAAAGCATGAATAAAGGATATATTGAAGCTTATGCAAAGACATGAAAACAACATGAAATCATACCCAACCCTCAAGGGAGGAGTACAAGCCAATCTTCAATCGGTAATCTCCTATTGTTCTTCAATGTCTTCCAAGCCCTAAATGGATGAATGAAATTGATAAATGCTTGATATAAGGATGTTGAATGTTGTTGAAGTCTTCAAAGATCTGCTCTTTCGCTGCATAGAAGGTCCCTCAAAGCCAACAATCGGATCCTTTCAAATGAAGAAAGAGAGCTCTTATATATGAAACCCTAGGTCTTAATTCCAACTTTTGGCCGACCTAGAGATTGAATCTCCCGCCAATTTCTTGGGGTTAAGCTTTATTTTATGATTGGATCGTGCTCCTAAAATTTCGGGAAAAATGTCCAGGACCATGTTGCACTCCGGGCGCCATGGTCCCGACAACTTTTCACCAAATTTTCAGGACTGTCGGATATGATGATTTTAGAGAGAATCCCGAAGTTACAGGTGATTTCGAGATGTTTTGACCCCTGAAATCAAGCCCCCAAGTTCAAAATAGGACCTAATCAGGGTTTTTGATTAAATGATGTATTGGAAGAATAAAATGAAAGGGGCACACTTTAATGAAAAGGGCCCAACTTTATGATATGGGAGATGATAAAATAGAACCCTAGACCTAATTAATTTAATTAATTAAGTGCTAAAGGGGAAATGTAATGCAAAATGCAAAATGTGCCAAGGCGGGTGCTAAACTAGGTGTGAAATTGTACCACCCTAGCAAGTGCGTACAATTTACGACGCTACACAAAGGATCTTAGATCAAAATATCTTGGAGTGAACCTTTCTACTTCTAAATCATACTTGCAATGGAGTCTCCTTTACATCTATCAAATGATGATAAAAAACCAATTTTACATTAGTTTTAGGGGGTCAAATGAATTCATTTAGAAGTTTTTTTTAAAAAGTATTTAGTCCTTATTATAAGCTTTCCAAATAGTATAATTTTTAATATATTTAATTTCATTTATATATTTTTAGTTTATTTCTTATGAATGTAGGTTTCACCAAACATGAACTTCTTTGTTCAATGCATTGAGAAAATTAGTAAAGTAATTCAAAAAAATTATGAAAAATATCTATGCCTTAGGTATTGATGTTTTCTTTCTAAAAAAATTAAAATTGAATTTTGATATATATAGAACAAGTTATGTGTTCAAACGTACACCTATATCTTAATTATAATTAGTCGAACTTCAAAACTAAATAAAATGAAATATATTCTGTATATGGTGAAATGGATAACATTAATAATGATATTGAAAGGCTAAATGAATTCAACCACAAAACCCTAGCCTAACAACAACAAAGATCCACCATAACATATGAAGATTACCTAAGACAATGCAAATCAAATGAAATCACAAATATTATACCATCACATGTCCAATAGGGTTTTGATCTCCATTCTTCCTATCTCCATTGATCTTGTTTGATGTATTTGCTCTCAGATTTTATGTGCACAAGAGCTCAACAAAGAACGGAATGTGGTTGGAAGTAGGATCGCATATGCCAAGTAGTCAAATTGATCAAGTGATTAGCCAGGTTGCATAGATTGATTAGGGTTTGATAATGAAGAAAGCATCTCCTTATATAGAAGACACTATATGAAATGGAGGGATAAGATTGAGAGGTGTAAAAGGAGGTCAGCTATGATTAGAGGGTAGGTAAAAGAAATAATAAAATAATGAAAGGGGTAGGTAGTGTATGAATTAAGAGATGAATGACATGTGTCATGGGTAGAAAAGGTTAATGAATTAATTAAATAAATAAAGATTTATTTAATTAATAGAAGAATTAATCTTAGATAATTAAATAAATAAAATATTTATTTAATTAGAGTGGACAATTTTAGGTGTCTACATTTTGCCCCTCTTTGAGACAATGCGGCTTGTCACGTTGTTTCAAACAAGATAAGATGAACTGATGCAAAGTTGCCCCAAGATGGGAATGATATGCCCCCTCGAGAGATTGGATGAAAAAATGTCTGGAAAGATCGCAGACAATCTCTCGATAAGAAAGAAAGGGATAGAATGGACTGACCAGATAAAGTGACAGAGTCACAGGATAATGAAGACTGACTCAGGAGATGAGGGCTAGGGCTAGGGTAGTCTATAAGATAGACCACAAGGGAAAATACATCCTCATTATCATCCACACATCCACAAGAGCAGAGTGTAGAGCGAAAATAGAGCAGCAGCAGTCAGCAACGATGGCTTTTGTTCACAGATTCGACCATGTTCGCCGATTTCAGAGGCCAGTAGAGGCAGGAGAACCGGTAAGTACCACAAAACCTCCTTGTACTTTGATGCATTTATTGTTGTCATTAATGCATGCTAGGTAATGTAATAAATGCGCATCTATGTTAGGAAAGCGTGGTTGTGTCCAAAAATGTAAATTTGTGTCTTCTAGGTCAAAGCGGTAGTTCTGTGATGAACATACGCTGTCAATTGGATAAGCTGTTGAGAGGATACACTCAAGCAGGTCCTCTAGGGAAAACTAGGATAGCAAATAGGGCTAGGATTGACAATTCTATGATAGAACATACATTGCCAATTAGGAAACTACTCAAGAGGATGCACTCAAGCATAGGCCCTAGGATAAGATAGATCAAGGCACTTTGTGATTAACAGTGAGTACCAAGATATAGTACTTTGTGATGAATAGGGAGTACTAAAATATGAGCATCACTTTGTGATGAACAGTGAGTGCAAATGTGAGCAGCACTTTGCGATGAACAGGGAGTGCCAAACAGGTAGTACTTTGTGATGAGCAGGGAGTACCACTAGGATAGAAGCAACACTTTGTGATGAACAGTGAGTGTCACTAGGACTGAGATGATTGATTTGTGTGACTGCAGGAGTATTTGCCTATGCTGGAGTCATGGGAGAGATTCCCATCGACTCAGAGGTTGTGACCTGAGTTGACAGCTGAGGACTGAGCTGCGTTTGAGGCTATGGGATTGAGACATATTCTATATGTGCCTGAGTTTTGGGTGAACATGAGATTGTTGACTACACTGGCAGAGAGGTGGCACTCTACGACTTGCACTTTTCATTTGTCGATGGGGGAGATGACAGTCACCCTGGAGGATGTATACAAGATTCTACGGATACCGATCGATGGGGACCTAATTCCATACGATCGAGACGGAGATAGGGATGCCCTTAGACAAGCGTTCTAGGATCCGAGACTAGAGATGAGGGTGGGACATGTGGCTTCGGATACCATGACCACGATAGGACTAGCACTACCAGTAGTGTTGGCAGGAGTGATCAGTGGGTTTCTCTGTCCGGATAGGGTGACACGAGGGGTGGCTACAGAGGACACAGGGGCCAGGAGATATGATCTTGGGGTGGGTCCTTCCAGGGCTTAGACTCCATCGAGGCCAGCCGGCTCTAAGGGAGGGAGTTCATCATAGCCGTAGAGGGCTCCCTATGTATTAGTATTGTACCATTTTTGTATGATGATGTAGACACCTGCGGGTGATTGTAGCCATATGATTTTGACATCATTGTATCATGACACTTTTTATATATAGATGAGATGATTCATCTTTGTGGCAACTATATGCATGTGTACCTATGTGATGAGATCTTCTTATGTGATGCTTATGATATGGATGCAAATATGTATATGATGCAATGCAATATATTTTTTTGTTCTTTTATGTTTTATATGTGTATGCATGATGCAAATGTGAATGTATGTAATGCAGATGAATATGATAATGCAAATGTAAATTGTGCTAACAGGTGTTGTGTGCAGGATGTGATGTAGTTGTGATATCTATATGTATGTATGAAATGCTTATATGTGGTAATGCAGGTGCAACTACATGAAATGCAAATGTTTTTGGTGTGTCATTATACTTAGTCATGTGATAGCAGGCTACGCAAACTCAAGAAGGATGATGGAAGTCAATCAAGAAAGGGGGATGGAAGACAGAAGATATGAAAGTGAAAGAGCTTCTTGTGCATTATCATCATTGAGCTTTATTATGGCAAGTAGGTTATGACAATCGAGGCATATGTTTGACCCAGAAAGTCATTGTACCCATTTGCATGGAGATAAGACAGTTGCAAAAAAGGAATGCCCTAGTTCACACTAGACTCTGAGTGTCCTCATATCCTTGGACAAGTCATAGCATTACTAAAAGACAATCCACAGACAACAAATACAAATAGGTGACGATACCCCATCCTCACCTTTCTAGTCAAAGACATCCTGGAGATAAAATCTCTAGTCAGAGACATCCTGGAAAAGCTAAAAGACATGTCACCAAAAGATAAAATCAAAAGAAAACCAAGACTCAACACCAACATCCACTGTAGTCCTCAAATTTAGTGTCTCTCATCACTTGTATAAGTCTTATTTGATTGTGGTCACAATGTTTACTTTCACAAAAAGGATAGATAGCACGGAACCATATGTTGCCTGAGTCTATTGAAAGATTTGATTTTGTTGAAGCCCATTGTTGCTGCTGTCTCATCTGAAACTGATTGAATCCATGCAACTGATACTTTATTGCAGAGAAGATGAAACTTTATTATGGATCTGGATGCAAATGTTGCTTAATTGCGGATTGTGCACGGATAGACTGAAGGAAGCTAGAAGAAACTGTACTCCTCAAAACATGTGATGTTCTCAGTTCCACGCCCATCACTAGACGTAGGATTTGCCTTAGCCACAGATAGGATCTAATTTATTATGGATGGAAAGGGAGGTGAAAAGGGAGGTTTATTATGAATGGCTAACCAATCTTGGGTAGAACAATAACAAGCCATGATGGGAATGGGTAAGTTTATTATGAACAAATAGGTTGTGAGTGTGTGCAAAGTGAAAGGATGAAAGTGAATCCTGAAGGAGGGAGGAGCAATTTCTCTACGCATGGCACTGGTGACCCAGTTTTCACCATGGTACTTGCCCAGGGCACCACCGAAGTGGTTTTCACCATTGGACAAAATTATTTCTCTTTACTTTTTTCGATTTTTCAATGTTTTTTTTTGTCACAAGGCACCTGTTTGCCAGGTTTTCACCAAGTAACAATTTTTTTTGTTTTATAATTTTTTTTGTATTTTTAAAATTTTTGAAATTTTTGAATTTTTTTTGTATTTTTTGAATTAGGATATTCCAAAGAGCTATGTGTAGAACCTATGAAGGTGCATGCTATTGATAGGATCCTCCAAAGGTTCACCTTCTATAGTTGAGAGTTGATATGCCCCAGATCCATATGCTGTTGTAATGATGTAAGGACCAAGCCAATTTGATTCGAACTTGCCCTTCTTCTCTCTGTCTTACTGATTTTTGGGGTTTTCTCTGAGAACCAAGTCACCTACCTCAAATGTGTGAGGCTTGACCTTATGATTGTAACTGCAATGTTCCTTGACTGAATGATGTGTAGCTCAAGTGACTGTCTTCCTTGATAAGGGAACTCAGATAGAATTACTAGCATGTGGACTACACAAGCCCGTATGCGTGTCACCTAAAGAAGTTTGGGCATCCCTGATAACAAAGTCCCTTGAGGAAGCTCCATTAAAGGTCCATGATGTATCACTAGAAGGGAAAGGATGTGCAGAACAAGTGGATGAGTGACGAAGGCTTATGATTGTGAAAAGAAGTGAAAGTAGGATGACATGATGGAGACTTGGGATCAACAAGTATGCTTTTTGATTTGAAATTTTAGAACTTTTGCCCCCAGTTATTTTGATATTAGGGGAGATCAACTCTTGTTCTTTTTTCTTCATATGATTTTTATCCTTGACTTTGATTTTTGCGAAGTCCAATAGCTTTTGATTTTGATTTGGACTAAAGGACTTTTCTTTATTATTGACTTTTAGATTTTTCTTTTCAAAGCTTGATTTTTGATCCCCAATGAGTAAGGGCTTTTGTAATTCTTGTTGATCCAAGTCTGGAAGTGGAGTGGAAATGGAATGAGTGGATGATATGGTAAGGCTATGTGAGTTATCAAGAGGGCTGGTGATACACTCAATAGATTCTTCGTTGGAACCATTCTTAGGAGTATTTATATCAAGAGTTGTTTGCACCACTAGAGGAGATTTGCATTTGGACTTAGTAGCCACAACACTAGGTGGTTCACACCCAATTCCTTGGCATTGAAAATTGTTTGTAGGTTGTTCCTATTGACTAAATACCTTAGGAGATAGTGGGAATTGATCAACATGAAAGGTATACTCACCACATCCCATGTCTTTAATATTGAACTTTTCTTTGATCTTTGCTTGTTTTGATGTAGAAGCTTTCAAGGATTCTGGATCCACATATGCTGAAGATGGAACAACTGCTTGATTGACTAGGATTGTTATTTCTGATCTAGGTTGCAGATTGTTGCAATATTTGAATGGATTTGGGTCAGCTTTGATGGTCACTTCAACTCCATTGTGTGGAAACTTGATACATTGATGATATGTAGATGGGACTGTGCTCATTTCATGAATCCAAGGACGTCCTAGTAATATATTGTATGTGAGATCCAGGTCTAGGACTTGACAAACCACATCCTTTGTAACTGGCCCAACTCTGAGAGGTAAGGTGACTGTGCCTTTGGATGAACGCTCTTCATCATCATATGCTTTGATAGTAATTTTGTTTGTAGAATTCACAGCTTTATCATAATATCCCAATTGTTTAATAGTGCTCAATGCACAAATGTTCAGACTAGCTCCTCCATCTATCAAGATTCATTTTATTTGATGTTTGTGTATGAAGGCTTCAATGTGTAATGGTGCATTGTGTGGTTGGCTCATGGAGGCATCATCGGCTTCTGTGAATGTAAGGGAATGTGGAATGGAAAGGTATCCCACCATGGCTTGAAATTGGTCCACATTCAGATCAGTGGGACCGACAGTGTCTCTCAAAGCTTTGTCAAGAATGGCCTTATGTGCGGGAGATATGCGTAAGAGCTCAAGGATGGAGATGAGTGCGGGTGTCTTCCCTAACTGTTCTACAAGGTCATACTTAGGCTTGGTTGATGAAGAAATGGTGTTTTGGCTAGAGCACCTTGCAAAGTGAATTTACCTCAACGAGTTGTAACATGACATTCAGAGGTTGGTTCAGAAGAAGATCCAACACCTTTTAGGACAATCCTAGGTCTCTGGGTGGAATTCTCAGGGTTTTTGTCCTTGATGATAATGGTAGAGACGTAATTGTCCATCGAAATGTGATTGATAGTTGAATCATAGTTATAGGTTGCTCTGGTATGGTTGGTTTGGTCATCTATGGCTTTAGCTTTTCCTTTGTCATGTTTTGGGAATGGTTCCTTAAACATTTCATGTTCTTGATTGGATGAGTGTCCTTCAATCTCAATGTCACCTCTATCAATGAGATCTTGTATGATGTTCTTCAGTCAATGGCAATTGCCTGTCTTATGACCCTTGCTCTTATGAAATTCACAATATTCATCATCATTCCACCAATTTGGTTTAGCCTTTGGTTAATATGGAGGAAAATCTGGAATAGTGATTACCTTGTTTGCCACTATCTTTTTGAAAACTGACTCAAGTGGTTCTCCCAATGGAGTGTACTTGCTTCGTGATTTAGAAGTTGTTTGAGTATTCAGCTGATTTGATCTAGAAAAAATGAATTTGGGTCGCACTGTATTGGCATCAACAACACCATCATTGACTGTGTTCTTGTTTTTATTCCAAAATCTTGGCTTGTCTTTTCCTTTAAAGTCATCTTTGTTTTCCTTGAATATCTTAATGACTCCTTGTTCAATTAGGACCTTTTCTGTTGCTAAGACTTTTTCAATGACATCCTTGAAGGTGGACAAACAAGCTTTCCTTAGATCATAGCCAATGTCTTTGTTAACATTTTGGGTGAACATTTCTACCATTTTTTTTTGTGGAATTTCACAAGAGCATCTACTGGCTAGATTCCTCCATCTTTGTAAAAATTATGCAAAAGACTCTCCCTCTTTTTGCTTGGTGTTGCACAAAGTAGTGACTGATATGTCTATCTCTATATTGTAGGAGAAATGTTGAATAAATGCCTCTGCTAAGTCCATAGCTTGATCACCTAGGCTTTGTGGGAATAATCTCATCAAATATGTCTCTTTTGCTGCTATCTCAATGCAAGTTGTGAAAAACTATCTTATGTGTGCCTTAGGATCCCCTTTTCCTCTATACTTATCAAATTTAGGCATCAAAAAGTGTGTAGGAAAAGGAGGCATTGGAATGCTCTTGTCAAATGGATAAGGACATATGTCTCTCATTGTGTATGTTGGCTTCGGTGTATTTATGTCCTCCATTTTCTTTTGTAAGTCCCTGATTTGTTGCTCCAAATTGCTCTTAGGTGGAGATCGACTTCTTGGACCATACCCCATGCTTGAAGCACCAATTGGATGAGAAGCATGTTGCATATATGGATGATATTGATCATACACATGTTCATATGGAGGAGATCTATAGTGATGTTGCATAAATGGACCACTTGGTATAGATTCTAGTTGAGGAATGCCATATCTATTTTGTCCATGTATACCATACTCTACAGGCATGTCATGTTCTAATGTGTTACCCCCAAATTTGACACGGGGTTTCCTTGTGTCCAAATTCTGAGCATGCCTTTGAATATCCAATTGCTTTGGTGGTTGATCCTTAGCATTGGTATGTGATTGAGAATATCTTTCTGCATAAGACTTCCATAATGGTCTGCGAAGGTGAGTATCATATGCTTGACCATGTGTATGTGGGACCTCTAGTTTTTGAAACAAAGATGATGGTGATTCAGGCACCATATATGGTCCTCTATTGCCTCCACTATTAGGTCTCCTTTGATCCATGTTGGAGTGAGTTTGTTGCAAAGGTTGATTTTCCATTATTTGAGACATGTCAAAATCATGAGGTATCTTGGCTCCACTTTGTGCCATCATTTGTAAGAAGTATTGTCTATCTCTCCTCATTATTTCCTCAATCAATCGATTGAAGTGAGGGTCCATAATGGATTCTTCCACATCTGCTGAATGTACGGAAAAGTTGTCCATATTGTCATTGTGTGTATCATTGTTGTTTGTAGTGTCCATGTGCTCAACATTTGGAATGTTTCTATAGGCATCCATCTCAGGTAATGTGTTATGATCAGAATTGAAAAAGACATCATTGTCATACTCATAGACACTCATGTTTGCAGACTCTTGAGCCTCTTTAGTTTCTCTCCTAGATTTTTGAAGATGGGTTTCAACCATGAACTAGGTATTGACCAAGATGTGTGAGACTAGATGAAAATGGAAAAAGTATGGAAGACCAAGGGTTGGATGGAATGTAAATGAATCTGAAGTGTACTTGCAATGTCCAAAGTGTACGACCAAGTATGTATGTAGTAGAGTAGGTGTGACTTCCAAAGAGAGGATAGTTTCTCTTGATGAGGTAAGTTGACCTTGACTCTAAGTAAGACCAAATGACACCCAAAGGTGATAGACTTTGATGAGGGACCACTTAGCAAAATGTTGTTGTATGTAGTGTGTTGACAAAGTATGATGAGGACAAGCAAGTGACCTTTTGACTCAAGTTTAGACAAATGTAGATTTAATGCAAGATGTACAGCAATGATGGACTTTGTGAGACCCAAAGACAAGTTGAATGCTAGATGAAAACCTAGAGAAACAACCTAGGAAGCTCAAGAATTTTGAAACTGATTGCTCTTGTTTGCTGGACTGTAAAATATTTTCAATTTGTGAAGTTGTTGGTTGTGACCAAATCTGAATGTTTGACTGTTTTTTGTGACAAGAGGACACAATGTTGATGAGGACTCAATGTTTGCAAGTGTTTAGACTCAAAATAACTCCAAGAAAAGTGTGTTGTTTGATGTAAAAATGTTTTGCATACACTTGAAGACACAAAAGATACAATGTTTTGTTGTTTGGTCTTGAATGTTTTGAATGTTTAAAATAAGTCAAGCACAATTCTTATGGCTAGCCAAGACAATAGTTGTTGATCCCACATGAGGTTTTACCCCCAAGGCTACGCTATTCAGAGTGGATACTTAGATGTTTGACCTCACTAGCTCCACCCTCGACACTCACTTCTCGAGTCAGCCAAGCATTAGTCCCCACAAAAACTCCCCATGGTGAACTTTGTATCTCTACTAAGAACTGTATGTGTGTGGGCCGCTACCAGAGGTCCGACCTCCTGCCTCAACAACTAGAAGGATTTTGGCTTCTAAAACAAAAAGGTGCTAGTAAAGGCATCTGCTCATGTGGCCATACATGCAGCACTTTCAGCTCTGTAAATACAGAAGGCTCCCAGCTAGTAGGGGTTACGCCCTACAACTGATCAAATAAATTTGATCAAATGGGTTTATGGGGAGACATAGTGTCGGTATGAACTAATCAGCACACGTCATCCATAGTTTTCACCATGAATATAATTGTTTATAGTGGTTCGAAAGAGGTGGGTTTTCCTTGCTACCACTTGGGTCGTTGTCTTCTCACTAGTATTCGTAATGACCACACGGGAAGACAGGCCCTCTAAATATTAAACAAAAAGAGCCTATTGCTCAAGACACAAAAGACAATGATTCAATTTTAGTGCACCAATTGAAGTGTTTGCTAGTCTATGAAAATAAGGCACACAATAAAAATCCAAAAACCTTTTCCAAGGACCTGCAACAAAGATTTATTAGTAGTTTGGATTGTTTGAAATAATCACCCCTTCCTGCAAGCACACAAGTTAGGTAAATTTTAGATCCAAAAGACTTTGTGAAATAGGGGCCTTCAACAATGACTTTTGTTAACCAATTCAAAGATCTGATTCATCATAAAAAAATACCACCTGTAAAATTTCAAGAGATTTCTAGAAATGTAAGAAAATCCAAAAAATTTGCTAATTTGCTCCAAAAATTAATTTTTTATGAAAAATAATAAAAAAATTCATATAAAATGCAACATCAATCCAAAAAATCTAAAATTTTTACTAGAGAGTCCTGATGGTCTTCCAAACTGGCATAAAAAGATTTCTGCAACAACTCCAAGCAGTTTGTGAGATATGAGTAAAATAATGCAAAACCCTAATTTCAAAGATCTGATTTTTGAGGAATAATTTTGCATCAAATTTAAAATCACAAAGAATAGATCCTGTGTATAATTCTAAGATATTTCCAAAAATGTAAGAAAATCCAAAAAATTCTCTCATTTGCTCTCAAAATTAATTTTTTATTAAAAATTATAAAAAATTCATGGAAAATGAAAATGTGCTCCAAAAATTCTGAATTTTTGATTGAGAGCTCTTGATACTTTCTTCAACTTGAAAAAAACATTTGGTTCAAAATTTCCAAGCCATTTGCGAGATATGATCAAATCTCTCCAAGATCTTGATTTTGTGTCCAAAACCCTAGCTGCACAAGATTATTCTCCAAATTGTTTTACAAAACAACAATATAGGGTTAGAAAAATCTGCAAAAAACACAGATCTAACAAAAATACATGTCCCACGGGGCGTGCCAAAATGTATATGGTGAAAATGGATAACAATAATAACGATATTGAAAGGCTAAATGAATTCAACCACAAAACCCTAGCCTAACAACAACAAAGATCCACCATAACATATGAAGATTACCTAAGACAATGCAAATCAAACGAAATCACAAAGATTATACCATCACATGTCCAATAGGGTTTTGATCTCCATTCTTCCTATCTCCATTGATCTTGTTTGATGTATTTGCTCTCAGATTTTATGTGCACAAGAGCTCAACAAAGAACGGAATGTGGTTGCAAGTAGGATCGCATATGCCAAGTAGTCAAATTGATCAAGTGATTAGCCAAGTTGCATAGATTGATTAGGGTTTGATAATGAAGAAAGCATCTCCTTATATAGAAGACACTATATGAAATGGAGGGATAAGATTGAGAGGTGTAAAAGGAGGTCAGCTATGATTAGAGGGTAGGTAAAAGAAATAATAAAATAATGAAAGGGGTAGGTAGTGTATGAATTAAGAGATGAATGACATGTGTCATGGGTAGAAAAGGTTAATGAATTAATTAAATAAATAAAGATTTATTTAATTAATAGAAGAAGTGGGATTAATTAAATAAATAAAATATTTATTTAATTTAGGAAAAGGATAATTTAAATAAATAAATGTATTTATTTAAATGAGAAATAAGGCTAGAAGAGGATAAATGAATTAATTAAATAAATAAAGATTTATTTAATTAATAGAAGAATTAAGCTTAGATAATTAAATAAATAAAATATTTATTTAATTAGAGTGGACAATTTTAGGTGTCTACATATTCAATATATCACTATCAAACCAATTGTATGCCTTGGGTATTGATGTTACAAACCAAATTTCAAAAGAATTAAGTTTTTATCATTTATAAGAAAAAAATTATGCATTTCAGGATGCACAACACTCTTAAAAAATGTTGTTTGCTGTAAAAAACTACTTTTTGAGGGAGATAGAAAATCAATAAAATTTTATTAAAAAAAAATTTGAAAAAAATATATTTAGAATCTACAAACAAGATGTTACAAATCACTAGTTTACATCATCTTCTAATCCTTAATGGTTTAAAAGTTGTAGGTGTCAGAAAGTGGAGGTTTTTTTCAAAATTTTCATCTAAGTGTCAAAGTTGGTCAAAAAGTGGGAACCAGTATTGTGAGTTCACCCACATCTCAAACACAATCATGTCAAACCCACATCATGAACTAGCTTAAAAGAGGGGACCAAATGATTTTCCTTGATAACTCCCCCTGACCCAAAGCAATAAGGTCAGTTACCAGAGGAAGAGGTGCTTGCATTAGATTCTAGTACACCAAGCATGCTCTCATTGTTCGCCTCCTTCTTTCTCCATACCATGACTTCCTTTTTCTTTGATTCACTAGCCTTAATCACATTCTTCTTCGTAGACTTCTCCATAATAACTTCAAATATGCACTAATTAGCATAATGTCTGCACTAATTAGCATAATGTCTGGATTGCTTACACTTGTAACAATTAATGTTCCTCTGCACTAAATTTGCTAAATTTATTCTAGATCTACACTGATTATCTTTGTGTCCATAGCCATTACATTAATGACAATATCCATGACAATTATTGTTCATCTTATTTGTTCCAACCAGATTATGATTCTGACTCACCGCATGATTTCTACAAGAATTTTCTTTATGACCAAACTTCTTTCAATTATAACATTGAATGCTTCTACAATTTGTTGCCTTGTGAACATATTTATTGCATTAAAAACAATAACCATTGAAAGATGGCTACCTCTGTGCATTTGGTTGATGAACTAGTAGTCTCCTTGTAGATCTCTGATTCCAAATATTTCTTGCATCTTCAGGTTTCTTTTCTACTCAGTTTTGACTTCCTTGTCTTTCTCTTTATCATTCTAATTTGAACATTCACCAGTTTGAAATCCTAGTCATCTCTTGTTTGAATGAGCTTTCTACATATTAATCATTCCCTCCAAAAGCTTGCTACTTTCAAGAACTTTACTTTCTACCTTCAACTTCTTTACTTCTTATTCCAACTTCTCACATTCTTTAGAATTTAGCTTAATTGATTCTTTCATGGTTTCTTCAACTTTGTTCTTCTCCTCAATCTCCAACATTATATCTTTAACAGTCTCATTTTCCTGCTTCGATTGATTGTTAACTTCTGGATCCGTCCTCTCATATTCTGCACACATTCATTCGCTACCATCACATTCTCTTTCAATTCTTCATTCTTAGATTCCACACTTTCCAGATCTGCAATTCTTCATCAAACTAATATTCTTCGATCATACTCATCGGTGTCATGATTCAACCAACAAGGATCTCCCTCAAGTGGTTAAGCTATAAAACAAGGGACCAAGCTCTTATTCCAATTGTTGAATGGTTGAATGGACCTGAATACTAACAAGGCAGGTGAATCAGTATTACCACACATAAAACTTTTACTAATATGTTAAACCTTAGAAATTAATCTCATCAACATGAACCAACAAATGCAGAATACACAAACAACACAACCACAAAATAAACATCGAATTTTATATGAGGAAAACCCAAATGGGAAAAACCATAAAGAGGGTTAGCTCTCAAATTAATATAACTAGTTATATTGTTTTTACAATTAAGGGGTGGCTCACTGCCGGATGGATCACTGCCAAATTACAAAGCGGCTCATTGTCAAGATGCTCACTACAATAGAAGTAAATGAACTTAATAAAATTGCATCTCCTAATGCATGAGGTCAGTTCCATGATAAGCTCATATAACAACTCACAATTGCTTTGCTAAGGGATCTCTCCAAACTATCCACAACTCTATTTGCAATAGATCCAATAAGGGATTACTGCATCACTATTTTCACTCTAAATCTTCTTTATGCACCTTTGCTCAAATATCATATTCTACTACTCACACTATATACTACTTCATATCACTTACTTTGCTATTCACCACACACACATACACTCTACTCATCACTATTTTTATCACAGATATATTCTATGCATATATACCAGTAAGAACATACACCAAGGTAATATGTCGGCCACGCATAAATGATATACAATAAAACATTACTCGAATGAACATGCTACCAAAATATGCCTCGACCAAAAATAGGTTAATCAAATCAGCTTTCACTAATCTTCTTCATGCTTCCTTCACGCATTTCAATTATCAAAACAAAACAAGGGTCTACCGGACCCAAAGATACAGACTCATAATCACAAATTCCAAGCACAACAGCTCCTATCTCCAAGATATAGATGCCATATATTCCAAAACATAAATAGTGATGCAATATAATCATTTGGCAATACAACTGATACAATTGATCCTGAAACTAGATACAAACCATGATAAGAAAAACACAAGATTATGAAGAAGAGGGTCTTCTAGAAATAACTCTAGTTGATCATACATGCCTTAGTGCTTCATATCACATACATATGCATCTTCCACTATTGCACAAACTACAATACTGGAACGATGTTCAATGCCTTAACAACAACACACCACATCCGGTCCAATTGGATCACCTGGTTTGACATCATTGACAACACATTCACACAAATCTAACAACATTTGCAAATTGCATTGACATATGTAGTTTAGACATTTACAGGCACAATAAGCACAATAAGTTAGAAAAAAATAGTTAGATCGCAAAAATATGGGAACAAAACACATATATGTAGAAATAATATAAAAAACATTTGTAAATTGCATTCACATACATAGTAGAGACATTTACAGGCACAATAAGCATAGTAAGTTAGAAAAAAAATAATTAGATCACAACAATATGGGAACAAAACACATATGTGGAAATAATATAGAAAATATTTGTTGATTGCATTCGCATACACAGTTTAGACATTTATAGGCACAATAAACACATTAAGTGGGAAAAATATAGTTATATCGCAACAAAATGGGGACAAAACACATATATATGTGGAAATAATACATCAATCATTTGCAAATTGCATTGACATACATAGTTTAGGTATTTGGAGGCATAGTAAGCATAGTAAGTGGGAAAAAATAGTTATATCACATCAAACTGGGAACAAAACACATTTATATGTGGAAATAATACATAATACATTTGCAAATTGCATTCACATACACTATATAGACATATACTATCACAACAAAGTGGGAACAACTATTAAAATTTGGAAATTACATTTACATAAATAGTAAACACATATAGATAGTCGAAAGAGTAAAATTACATGTTTGCACTATCAAATAAATAAGATATAAATTGGAATTTAAGAAGAAAACTTGCAACAAACAATGTTATTTCTTCTTTGGCGTCTTCTTACGTTGATCTATCTTCTTTGATGTCTTCTTAGGCCACTGCAAATTCTTATTGTCTCCTTGAGTAGAAATAAAAATTTGATGTCTATTAGAACTTGAAAAATTTATGATATGTTGGTTGCTTGTTTGGTATGGCCTATTTTATTTCTATCCTCTTTTTATTTTTAAATTTGAATTTTCATTCAAAATTGTAGGGTCAATTCATGTTTGCCATTAATTTGACTAGATAGTTATGTTCATTTCATTGCATTTATAAGGAGAATGGTGGCCTTATACACTTGATTGTGCGGTTGTAGGTGGGCAAGTGACTAAGAAGACTAGTAGGTGTACACCATTGTGGCTGAGATGGGATAGAGTGTGCTTTAACATGTTATGGTGGTTCCAATACATGTTAGGGTGGTCATGTCGAACTAGGGAACTATGGTATACATAGTTGATGGGCAAAGGGGTTTGATGGGACTTTAACATGGCATTGTAATTTTGTTGTGTTGGCTTTTTACTAGGGTGTTGAGCCATGTATGAAGCGTATGTTGTGTTGTGTATATTAAAAACATGGTTGCGTAAATTTTGCTAACGTTGCCCATAAAGAGCCAACATAGAATATGTCAGTCATCTAACAGGTGCTCAATGAATTGATACCTTCTTGGTCAATTGAGCAGTTATGCATAGTTTGGACTATTTTGGATATATATAAAATACAAGTATAAACTGATATGTGCCATTTTTTTATCTAATTAATAGTAGGCTAAAAGTTGTTTATTTTTTGGAAAAAATGTTGGCATGTATTAGTTATTTTTTTATCAAATGTGTGGGGCCCAAATGTGGCCAGTCCTATAGCATGTTTAGGACCTCGCACATGTATTGGGCCCTCTCCCCTATCTTATGAATGGAAATATGGTTGTAATTGTTAGATATTTAATTGAGTGTGGTTATATCGTACTAGCATTTAAGAGTCCTATATGAAGGAGGGCTACGATTGTAAGTGGGGGGAATAAATAAAATACAGTTGTAAATGATATGTGGACCAAATACTCAATTCTATAGAAGGCAACATCTGCCATAATAACGTTAAACAAACAACATGAATTTTTGCTAGAGTTGTTCTCTATACTAATGGGGTAGTTTAGTTGTAATTGCACACACACGTGTGAAATTGGCTATGCAAGCACCAAAAGGGCCTTGACAAGATAATTTATTTATATTTAACAGTTAAATTTAAAATTAGATTTAACAATTAAATTTAAAATCAAAATATAAATGTACTTTGATTTTCAATTTAATTATTTAATGTCAATAAACTGTCTTGTCAAGGTCGTTTTGGTGCCTACATAGATAGCTCTCATGCGTGCAAGCAATAAGAATTTTTGGTAAATGCATTTTTTTTCCGACAACTTGTGATAGGGAAGATGGCAGGTGGAAACCATGACATCAAAACCCTTATAATCTGACTATCTAGGTGGAGGCAAGTTGCAAGTAGTAATTATCTGGATGGGCTATCTGGAAATAGCCTTGAACTCAGCAAGCAATGGAGGAGAAAAAGGTCAAATCCAATAGTGAAATTTGTTTCAATCATCTTGCATGCCTCTCCAGTTCTCTGAACCATTAGATTGTAAATTAGTTCTTTCATCTCAAATAAGATAACGCCTTCAACATAAATATAAAATAAATAATTATGTATATCATTAAGAAAAAAAGTTAAAATCTCACCATTCCAAAATCTAATAAAAATACAAGTACAAACGAAAAAATATATAAAATAAAATAAAGAAACAAAATAAAATAATAATAATAATTCCATTTAAGGATATTCTAAGACTAGAATATATTTTCCTTATGCTTCATTGCCATGTCATTCCAAGATATCTATGTTAATTCCAACCAAATTCAAAAATATAAATTTTTTGATTTAAGAATATTCTAAAACTAGAATATATTTTCCATATGCTTCATTACCACGTCATTCCAAGAGGTCTATGTCATTCCAAGAGGTCATGTCAATAAAAGAATATTTTCTTATGTATGGGTATTTATTATAAGTGAAAATAAGTTTGTGATCATTCATCTCTAGGTGAATAATCGATTCATGATTCACTGTTGACCCCTAATTAATTGCTTGGGCTCGTCTTTTAAGCGGCTGATCATGTGGCTTGCTTTTATTTCTCACGTTTGACTTCTTTGTGCTGTGTGAACGACAATATTCATTGCATCCACCTTTATTTATTTTATTAAGTCTCGCGGGCATTAATAGCAAAGTATAAGTTAATTTATTACATATGTAAATTAATTCGAGGAAGATACCAGGAAACTACACATTATGTTTTCTTTAATCTATTATTAATTTTTCTATCAAGCATTCATTACTCTTTGATAGGATAAATTATGTCCATTCTCGTATGTAGACCTTAAAAGTATTCAGTGTCATTGCTTTATGGATGTATTATAGAGGTTGGTGGGTTGGATGGTGGGAAGGTTCAAAGGGATAATTAAGAAAATTCAAGAGATAGGATGTGATATGTATCTAATTTTTTTTATGTTATTTATATTAGTTGTGTATTTTTAAAACATTTCTTAATAAATAGTTCAATATTTAGTTGTGTATTTTAATATTGTATATTTAAGCTTGACAAATATTAATGAATGAAAGGTAATTGTCTATATATAAATGATCGGGTATGACTCATTTTAGTTATTGATCATCTCTTTTAATTATTTAAACTTATATTTGATGTTGTTTTAAACATCAAATCTTGTTTATAGTTTTTACCTGTGATATTCTTAGACAAGATCTACAATCTAGGTTTAAATAGGATATCTAATATTCATTAGATAATCCCAAAGATATTCACAAAAATAGCAATGTCAATTGATATTTCATAGTACACAGAGAAAATTTTCTTTCATGCTTAAGCCTATTTGTTTCCCTTTTTGCTCTCATTTAACTAACTATTCATATTTATTATTTTAAACTCATCCTTAGCCTTGCTAAATATTAACTAATATGAAGTTCTATATTGGTAAATATAAGATCTATGATTAAGCTTTAATAACATTTTACGAAATGGTGTTTTGGTTAATGATGTTACTAATTAAATTATATGCTAACATGTGTTTATCAATTAAGGGAAAAATGAAACAACGAGTCATTAATGAAATGGATTTAATACTTTAAATTCATTCATTCGATTTGTTGAGATGTATATTTTAACAAGGAATATAAACATCTTCACAAATACTCTTTCTTGTAATTTGTAAGTAAATATTACCATGTCAGTGGTTGTTTTTCAAATTCATGAACATTTTTTATTTTCTCTTTCTTCTACCCTCTTTTCTATTTCTTTTTTTTTTTTTCATTTTCTTTAGTTTTTTTATTTAATTATGCTAGATTAAACATAGTCTAAGACTAGAGTGTATTTTCCTTGTGCTTCATTGCCATGTCTTTCTATGAGGACATGTTACATTGACATAAAATTCAATGAATCTTTTCCAACTCCCAAACAATCTCTACCAACTGCCAATGAATCCTACTCAGCTTCTGCTCTGTCAACAAGTTCAAAACAATTTGTGAATTTGATTCATAGATAACCTTCCTTCGAGCCAACTCCCAAGCATGCTCCAAGGCATAGAGAATTGCAAAACCCTCCATAAAATTATTAGAATTCCACCCTTTATGAACCGAAAATGAGAAGACCACCTCCTCCATACAATCCCTACCAACACCACCAACCCCAGCAGGGCCTGGGTTACCCCTAGAGGAGCCATCGGTATTAATCTTGATAAACTCATCCTGAGGAGGCATCCATCTTCCCACACTTTGAACCTTCTTCAAAGTACGTCTACCTCTCCTGACACAAGCTAAGGCAAGAGGAAACTCTTGCAATCCCAACCTACTCACAATATCCGCCTCATCTCTTTTCAGAGGAAAGTGTGCCTCACATTTATCTTCCACCGTCTCTTGAATCATAACAATGATTCTATTCCACACTTATTGAACTACTAGTCTGACCTCATGAAAGATCCTCATGTTCCTCTCGAGCCAGATCTTTCACAGTATGAAAATGGGCCTAATGTACCAAATAGTCGGGAGGAAGGAGGAGAAGATAGGTGGTCTGCCCAAACTACTCCAAAACTCCACCAGAGAATCTGCGTGAACAGAAGAAAGCTTCCACACACCCCACCAATAGTGCCAAATAAGCATAGAGAATGGGCATTTGAAGAACAAGTGTGAGGATTCTTCCTCCCCATTACCGCACAAGGCACAAATGGAAGGCCCCAAAAATCACCGCTTGCGAATATTATCCCAAGTTAGGCATTTGTTCAAAGCCAAAGTCCAAGCGAAGCAGTTACACTTCGGCCAAGAAAAATTATTCCACACCTGTTTCCACCAAAGCACCTCTCTTCCCTCAAGTCTTCGATTCAACAGTTCCTGGTATCCACTAGCTACAGTAAAGATGCCCTTAGGATTCAAAAACCAAGCAATTCCATCCCTACCCTTGAGTGAACTACAATGTCTATTCACCAGAATGCCATGCAACTCATCACACTCTTCCTCCATCCCAACAACCGACCACTCATTAGGAGCCTTCCACCGCTCCATCTCCAGCCACCCACACCTATACACAGCCTTGAAGTCACTCACCCTAGACCACCCTACCTCCAAAAACCTCTGGCAAAGATTCCCAGGTTGGGAAACTGGTGTAGGATGGGGGGGTAACCATCCCAAGTGTCGTTCCAGAATAAAACTTCTTCCCCCCTCCCGCAAATCCAAAAGAGACCTTCCTTAATAAGAGAAGCCCCCTTCTCAAGAGTACTCCAAATCATTGAGCCTTTTCCCTCAAGCAGATATCTTGGAATTTCCTCCATCAGGATCTTGTGCATATATTTGTAGGCCAAAATCCTAGCCCAGCCACAATCCTGCTCAGCACACCACCTCCAGTACAATTTAGCTGTCAGAGCCTCCCCAAATAAAATAGATTGCCTTAAACCAAGCCCCTCGACTACTTCGGGCTACACACCAAATCTCGATTGATGAGACTCCATTTGGAGGAGGAAAGATTGCCTGCCCATAAGAATTGCCTTGCCAGAGATTCCAATCCCTTCAAGAACCACTTAGGAGCCACTTGAAGCATACATCGATAAATCAAAAGAGCCTGAACCACTAACTGAATCAGCTGAACCCTCCCAGCAAAGGATAACCATCTATTTGTCTAGTGATCAACCTTCATGCGAAATTTATCCAAGATACCCTACCAAGATTCGCTAGGAGGGTTACCAGGAGAAATAGGAATACCCAAATAAGTCAAGGGCAAAGAGCCAACTTGGAATCTCAAGATAAGAGCAATCCTCCTTTGAATAGAACCAAGAGTGTTGAAGAAGAGGATATAAGATTTATCCTCATTGATCAACTGGCTTGAAGCTACAAGATAAACCTCCAAAACCTTTCTTAGATTGGTGGCCTCTTTGATCTAAACAAGTCCCATCAGGGCTGTGTCATCAACAAACTACAAAAGAGACTACAGCTGCAAGTCATTACCCCAACTCCATCCCTGAATAAAACCCAGACCCACATTATGCTTAATCAACCTCCCCAGACCCTCAACCAGAAGAATTAATAGGTAAGGGGATAGGGGGTGCCCTTGGCGAAGACCCCTAGAAGCACCAAACAACTCAATATGATCTCCATTGATTAGCACCGAGAAAGAGGTAGACGTAACACAACTCATAACCCATTGGATCCATTTGTCAGCAAAGCCAAATGCCCTGAGAATCTTCTAGAGGAAGGACCAACGAACTCTATCATAAGCATTAGCCATATCCAACTTAATAAACATAGTGTTTGCCTTGGAAGTTGTCATAGAGTGAATGGTCTTCGTAGCAATCACCACCCTGTCCAGGGTTTGGCGCCCTTCCACAAACCCACTCTGCTCCTCAGAGATAACATCCCCTAGACACTTTTTCAACCTATCCACTATCAGCTTAGAGATAATCTTGTAAATCACATTGCAGAGAGAGATAGGTTAGAATTGGCCTAACCGGTTAGCCCCATCACACTTGGGGATAAGTGCAATGAAAGTTTCTTTTAAAGCCCAAAGCATCTGCTTATTCCTTTGGGACTCCTGAACTACTTCCCATAAATCGAGTTTGATAATATCCCAGAAATCTTGAAAGAATTCAACCGAGAACCCATCCGGTCCAGGAGTTTTTCCCTTTCTCATGTGAAAAACAATCCTCTCTAGTTCTTCTAGCGAAATGGGACCCATAAGCTACTCATTCATCTCCCTAGTAACTAGAGAAGGGATGCAATCGAGAACTTGATTCTCCTCCACCGATTCCCCATAAGAATCCTCCTTGAAGAGGGATAGAAAATAATGTAAAGAATCCCTAGAGATCTCCTGCAAGGATAAAAGCTGCTCACCTCTATCATTGACCAGAACAGGAATGGAATTTCCATGTCTTCTTGCTTTCACTTATTTGAAGAAGAAGGTAGTGTTCTTATCCCCCTCTTGAAGCCAATCAATACGAGCTCTTTGTTTCTAGTATATTTCCTCCCTAAGCTCCCATTCCTCTAAAGCCTTGACAGCCCTGTCTTCCTCCCTAACCAAGGCTTTAGACAAACCATGCTCTCTGATGTCACTGGTGATGCCATTCAACACTATCTGAGCAGCTTTCTTAGCATGGAAAATATTCTCAAAACCCTAACGGTTCCACTGTTTAAGTTGAAACTTAACAAATTGCAACTACTTGGCAAAAGTGTACATAGCAGTGCTAAAGGAAGGCCTCCCTTTCCTCCACCACTCTGCTACAAGAGTCTGCAAAGCAGGATCCCGAAGCCACATAAGTTAAAATCTGAATGAGGGAGAGCAAGCGACCTGAGAAGAAGAAGAAACCATCTTGATGGGCCAATGGTCAGACCCTCTCCAAACAAGAATCTCAACACTTGTGGACCACTCCCCACCAATCCAAAAACTAGAAACCAAAAAATGATCCAACCTTTCTGCAATCCAATACTCCCCTACTCTCCTATTGTTCTAGGTGAACAGACCATTACAAGGCTTAATGTCAACAAGATGCAATGAAGCTATATTATCCTGAAAAAGGAAAGATGAAGGTTCCAACCGCATAACACCCCCCTTCTTCTCACTCAACTCAAGGATGGCATTGAAATCACCTGCCATAATCCAAGGATTAAAAGGGACCAACCTTTGCATACAAGAAATATGGGACCATAAGTTTTTCTTACTGTGAAGATCAGTGGGGGCATAGATGTTAGTAAACAAGATATATTCCCTAATCTCAAGACTAGAGACAACCCCAGATAATGAATATTTGGAGGCCACCCACCAGACAAGGTGAATCCATAAAGGGTTCCAAAGACAGGTCACCCCTCCCGAGGAGCCCACAGCCCCAATACACTGACACTGGCATCACCCCCAAAGCTTTGGCACCAGATCCATCATACTTTCCATAGATATTTTTGTCTCAGCTACCAAAATAGGATATCAAGAGAATGACTCCTTATCAATTCCCGAACAACTTTTTGTCTAGGGCCACTATTCAAGCCCCTCACATTCCATGATAAAACAATCATTTAGGGGGATTGGAAAAGTGAGAATCCAGAGTCTTTACTGAACCTGACTCAACCAAATTCTCCCCCATCAATTTGATCTTCTCCAAATCCTTTTTTTTGCCAACCTTTGAACTCTTCTCCGTTGATCCTTTCTTAATGTCCTTCTGGTGGAGACCCAAATGTAAGCCCATCTTGTTAATTTTGGCCCCAGCAGATTCCAAGTTTTGAGCTAAAGGAGAAACATCCCCCCCAACCAACTCCACTACAACACTAGGAATGGTACCCAATGGAGCCACAACTAGCAGATCCATCTCCATTTGTTGGCTCCCAACAATTTGCAGAGCCTGGGTCGAGTCCCAATTCACACTATCATTGACCAACCCTGATGCACCCTGATCCAAAGGAGTCAGCCCAAGGTTCACGTCCTGCTAGGTGAGGTTGTCTAGGGCTTCAAACCTGTTAAAGGCATCCTCCTCCTGTCTCTCCTGTAGGGGCCTCTTTTGTCCCCGATTCTTGTTCTTTGTCTTAACTAGGACAAAACCATCAATACCCACAACTTCCCCTGTCATGGCGACTTTTCCTTTGTCAGTCCCATCTATGTTATTGGTTAGTTATTGAGGTTGGCACACCATCGGTTTATACCTAGGACACTGACACTACAAATGACCATACTCATGACACAGACGACACCAAAATGGTAAAGTCTCATAATCCAGCTATTGAACCCAGGAATAAGAACCTGCACACATATCTATAGCATCTAGCAGAGGCTTACTAATATCAATTTCAACATAGATACGGGCAAAGGTCATTACCCTTCTCCCCAGGGTTTGCGATGAGGCTCCAACTAGCCTCCCAAGCACTGAAGCGAGCATCCGTAGCACATCCTCCCAACAACATTCCACCAGAAAATGCAGTAAACGAACCCCACTGGGACCCTATTCAGGAGTTCCTCCAAAGGGTTGAACCTTGCATGCCAAGGTTTGATGAACAACCCTACCTGGTTGTAGAAATACAACTCTCCTTCAAAAACCCTACTCTGATCCTCCATGCAATTGAAGGTAACCATGAAGTAGTTGTTTACCAATAACATAATCTCCATTTCCCCTTCTGGTGCTCAAGATCTTTGAGCCTAGTTCTCCAAAAACTATAGAGAAACCCTCATCCCCAAAAAGTTGCAGTATATCGAATGTTTTGAAAAGTAATCAACATCTTCCGCTATCATCTCCGGAGGAATACTCAACCTTGGTCTCTCATTGCACCTCTCCAAGAAGCCATTAATCTTCGAGATTCGAGAGCCCCCAACACTTCTAGCCCCAGACTCTATGGCAAAAAGGTTATTATCAAAGGTCTTTACATTTTAGGGTGGAGATTTCAAACCCACCATAGCCCATAAATCCATATCATGAGACACCTTCGAGGCCTCTCCACCAGATCTAGACATCGCACCACTCGAAGAGCCCACCTCCTGAAAGGAACTGGGCAAGGACGCCACACCCCCTTGCAAGAACACACACCCTCCCCACCATGCAAACTGAAACCCCCACTGCCCTTCCCCACAAATAGGTTGTGACTCTGCAGGAACCACAAGCCCCTGCCTCTTGTAGCACCTCCCACCACCCGCAGTCACCACACCACCTTCCACCCCCACAGCCCCTTATCTAACCCCTCCCGCATCAACACCCGCAAATGCCACCATCTCGTCATTGTACCAGCATGCAGGTTCCACTCATGAGCTAGGGTTGCGATGCTCTAACCCGCGTTCAGCTCCCACCACGCACAACACCATCCATTTGGTTCATAGAGTATTATCAACCTGTTGGTTAACAAATTTATCCTTCAAAGAAAGTATAGAAAATGAGTCAAAATACCTAGGAAGAAGGACAAATAAGTGTATGTGGGAAAAATGGATTGTTAGAATTGAAAATGTGAAAAATATGTAAAATACCAATCCACACACACACACAGGACTTCTTGATGCAAGCTATGGAGTAACGTGATGTCACTCAGCTTCCCAAGGAGGGTCCCATGGTTCTCTATCTCACAATGTCCCTCAAACCAATGTTTTGCTCTCAAATTACTGAGCAAAATGGTTTAGGGATGGCAAATATGAGAACGAGAGAGATTTTAACTGTTTTTAATATGAGATGTGTTATAAGCTAGATGAGATGTTAGAAATGCAACAAACTAGATGATAAGATGACAAGGTTAGTATGAATACTATCCTAGCATACTATATTTAATCTATGATTGAGCTAAAATGATAAATAAACTACTTTAGCATGCATGTTCATGATTAATTCTGATCTAAATGGTAAATAAAGTAATCTAAGCATGCATATTAGTCTAATTTATGATCTAAAAGAGGCTAAATGGGGAGCATATATAAAATGAGAAAGCTTGAAAGAATTTGAGCATAAGTGTGATGCTTCAAATTTGAAAGATGATTGTTTAGAGTGGAGGAATGAGAGCTCTATTTATAGCACAAATAGGGCAATGGATGGTCAAGATTGAAAGGTTCAATCAAGGGCCAAGTTTGAAAGTTGGGGATCCATGTGCACAATTGGCACCAATGAAATAGTGACAAATGTCCACACCAGATTGGGTTGAAAGAAGAGGTTGGAGGCATTAAAGGCCTGAGGAGACCTCATGGTTATCTAAAGGCTAAGGGTCAAGTCTAAGTTAGGTTTACCCACTGAATTAGGATCTAATCCAAAGATAAACCTTTGTGCAAATGATTAAGAGATAATCATGGTCAAAGCATTAATGACCTGATGAGACCCTTGGGTTGGATAGAGGTTGAGTCAAAACAAATGTTTTAACCATGTGGGAGGGTTTGAAATAACCATTAATGGTTATTGGAGACTTTGTGGATTAAGTGGTTGAAGGTTGGAAGCCTTCAATGGTTTTCAAAGACTTTAGGGTTTTTGGTGGTTGAAGGTTGAAAACCTTCAATGGTTATCCAAGACTTTGGGCCATTTGAGAAGTGACGTCCCTTTGCTTAGGGATGTGACAAAGTTTAGAGGAGGGTTAGGTTAATTAGAATCGATTAGAAGATTCTAGAAGGGATTAGGAAGGGGTTTGGGATTTTGCAAGTGGATGTAGGGATAATAGGATTTAATTGAATTATTTGATTTTCATTCAATTTGGTTGCAATTAAATAAATTTGATTTATTCAATTTAGGATAACTATTTAATTAAATTTGAATTTAATTAAAAGTGGCTAGGGGGATTTAATTGAATAAAATGATTTATTCATTAAATGGTATAGTGAATTTTATTTAAATAAATCGAGCAATTTACTTAATAAAATAGAAGAATGTGGATAATTTAATTAAATTGGATTTAATCAAATAGAAAAATGAACATAAAATATTCATTTTAGGAATATAGTCATTTTTATACGTCTACATTTTGCCCCTCTTTGAAGTGACGTGTGTGCACATGTTAATTCAAAGAAAATGATGTGTTTTTGTGTTTTTATGATCAAATGCAATTTTTGTTGTGTCGCTCTTTTAATTTGCCAATCATGCCCCAGATTCGATATTTGATGTGATGCCCCAGATTTGATTTCATGTGTGATGCCCCAGATTCGAGATTTGTGTCGTGTTGTCATGATTTTATGTAGTTGTCCAATATGAGTGTCGGTATAACTTGTTTTGATGTGAGATATTTCAAGTTATGTAGATATCAATGTGTTGTTCTGATTAAAATATGATTTATTTGCGTGTTCTATTTCAAGTTCGATGTGGGAAGCCTGATGTGTATTACAAGCCGATATGGGTTGGAAACTTGAGTTGTGTTACAAGCTGATATGGGTGGGAAACTTGAGTTGTTTTACAAGTTTATGTGATTTTGGTACTTGAGTTGTTTTACAAGTTTTGATATGGTTTTTGAGAACTTGAGTTGTGTTACAAGTTGATATGAAATGATAGGATTTTGAACTTGATGTAGATGAGCAAATTTGTTTCATGTTGTTGATGTAAGTTTGATTTTGATATCTTTGTTTTGATGTGGAAACTGATATTGGATTTGTTTTGAGATTTGATATGATAATGCCCCCTCGGGAGATCGTTCGTGCACACAAAGCATGAATGATCTCTCGAAAGAAGAAGAATGTTGTTTGAAAGATGGAAGAGTAGATAGTGATGGCATGCATGGGTTTGATAAGATTGATTAGATTGATTGGAATGAGAGCAAGTCGTGTTTTGGGTATGACACCTCCTGTATAAGACATGGATGATCGATCATCTGGGTTTAGGAATGATATCGCCTGTATAAGATATGGATGATTGAGCATCTGGTTTCAAGAATGATACTGCCTGTATAAGACATGGATGATCGAGTGTCTAGTTTCAAGAATGATACTGCATGTATAAGAGCTAATCAAAACATCTGGTTTCAGGAACGATATATCCTGTATAAGACATGATAGAAGATAGTTTGGAAGAATGATGAAGATAGTTTAGAAGAATGATAGAGGATAGTTTGGAAGAATGATGAAGATAGTTTAGAAGAATGATAGAAGATAGGTTGGAAGAATGATAGAAGATATGAAAGTGAAGAAAGATTCTATGATGATGTGATAGATATGCATGCGAGGGATGCAATGATGAATGATGAATGATATTTTGAAAATGAGATGTATGATATGATATGCAACTAATTGTAAAATGATATGCAACTATGTTAAAATGATATGCAACTAATTGTTTTTGGAGCATCTCTCGTTCTATATTTGCCATCCGATAGAACCATTCATTTGCTTTCTTTGTAAATATCATCACTGAGCATTGATTTTTTTAGGATATGTTGAAAATTTATACAAGCATAATGGTATAATTGAACCATAATGACCTGAGAAAAATTTACCTGATATTTGATTTTGCAAGATAGCACAAGCGTCAAGGTATAATTGAACCAGGACAACCTGAGTGCGTATTGCGTAAACATACAAGAGTTAACCTTTGTCCCATACAAATCCGAAATGTCCTCAGCAATATGCCACCGGATTTCTTCATAGGACAAATTTGCATGGTAAAAGGCTTCACTCATAGATAGAAGACAAATAAAACATCACATTCCTTCCTTGCTTCTCTAGTCGTAAGACATCCTGGAGGTGCTCAGGAGATATGATAAGCAAAAATTAACAACCATAAGTAATCATGCATGCTATTGGAAACGTATTCTTGTCAATTAAAACATCTTGCAAAATAGATCTTTGTTTAGTTGAAATCAGTTCAAGTTCGTGATGTTTAGCCTTCTTGCATTGTCATTTGTCATTTGTTGGTTGTTTTGATCCTTGTTGTCTTGCTATGTTTTTGGTCTGATGTTGAAAATCTTGAAGGCGAGATGCCCCCAGCGAGGTCAGGATTTGGCCCTTTTTTGTTGATACTACTTTGATATTGATATGTACACAGATCACCAAGCCATGGTGGGATATTATTTTGGATAATTGTTTCAGATAAACCAAGGACAATGACTACACTAAGTATGTCCAAGATTGATAAGCATTTGTGAATTTTTGGTGATGTCTCAGATGGATGGATATGATATGTACAATATGATTTGTGAAACATGTATTTCCATCAGTTGATAAAGATAAGGCTAACTATAATAAAATCCAGCAGTCATACTGATTGATGTCATTGTTATGATTTGGTTGATGATTGATGTATAAAAACTTATTTCTCTTGATGAATTTGGAAAAACTAAGTTGTTGTTTCTTCAACGTGATGTTACGATAGAGGTTCTTTCTTCTCAGAATAAGGGGATTAGTCATGCATGAGTGATCAATGGTTTCCTTTGATTGGTTTGGATTCAGTTGATTCTTGTTTTTGAAAATTTCAAATCTTACTTTATCAAAGTGAAGGTTTAGCTGCCCCTTCAGGATAAAGCGTGTCAAATGATATGGATAAAGTCTCCCGGTCTGGAAACTGGATTTGACAATTTGAAAATTCTAAACAAGTATTTTTGAGATAAAATCCGTAAGATGGTAAAGGATTTGATTGATACTGATGATGAAAATTTTCCGGATTATGATAGGAGAGACATCCTCTATTGCTCGATTCGTTTAGGATTCAGACAACTTTGTTTGACACAAATTTTGCTTAAGAAATAGTTTTATGGCTTCTTTTTGTCACTCTGCTTTGATGAAAAATGATGTTGATGGATGGATTGATTATCAAGACTTGATGATTGATAGGAATGTCTAGATTCAAAGAGTGAGTACCCCGTATAAGACTGATCTATCTGGTTTCGAGTGTACCTATCCCTGTATAAGACATGTTTGATGTTGATGTTGATTTCAAGTAATGAATTGATTAACAAGACATGTGATAAGTTTGATTGTAGACTTTGAGAGTTTTCCTGTTGTTGATCTGATTTGATGGATGGTCCATGTGTTCATGCTTTGATTTTTTTATTTTTTTTTTGTTTTGTTGATTTTTGGTTTTTGGATATTTTGATTTTTTTTGAGTTTTTGGATATTTTGATTTTTTTGAGTTTTTGGATATTTTGATTTTTTTGAGTTTTTGGATATTTGATTTTTTTGAGTTTTTGGATATTTTGATTTTTTTGATTTTTTGGATTAGAAGAAAGATGTATTTGGTTGCCCCAATGTATATTAAGACAAGGAATGGATGAATGGATGACTGAACCATTGAGGTTGAAATAGATTCGTTGTCCATAGTTTTGATCAAGATCAAGGATGAAAAAGGGGATATGGATAGAGATAGGATAGAGGTGAAGCAGGATTGTAGAAAGAATTGGATGATAGAAGAAATGAATAGATAGGACAAGGGATGTGGATTAGAGGACATGGGAGATATGGTAGGAAGAATAGAGTAGATGAACTTTGCCCCCAAGCATAGAGGTTTCCATTTGCAAAAAGGTGATATGTAAGATTGTCATAGTATTTAGCACCATCTGAATAAGTGTTCTTGAATTTTTCAAAGATAGAGACCCAACCCACACTTAGAACCTCTGGAAAATTCAACTGAACATTTCTAGCAACTAGGAAGCAGACTCAAAAGGGAATAAGAATCTCAAACTGGATCAAGGTACTTAGTCTTTGATTACCCATGTGTGTGCAAGTGGGTTCATTCTGGCTCATATGATCATTGTAATCTTCAGAATCCAACATGGCTAGCTACATGAGTTACCTTGACTTCAAAAGCATCCTGGATAGAGCCTCGCTGCCAGCGAGTGTCCATAGCCCTGACGAGGTTATCGCTGTAATCTCACAAATATTGCTCCATTGCCAGCCAGGCGTCCATAGCCCCGATGGAGTTACTTGCATGTTCCCATAGCCAATCATTTTGATATTGCATTTCATTGCATTTTGCTTTTCTTGATATTCATTTTCTTGCTCATGCTTTTGATATTTCTTTTTTTCTCTTTATTTTTCTTGCATTGGCTTGTAAGTGATGAAACTTACATGGGTCTGATAATTACAGTGGCGCTGAAGCAAGATTTTAGATTTTTCACTAGCCATGTCTTCAATTTAAGAGATCACAATGATTTTTAGAGCAATCGATTAAGTGTATGAGATATAGTAATCAAAAGATGTCAGTACCAAGATACGATAAGTGGTTCTTTTCTGGATTGAGTGTGTATCCCAACCAAAAGAAAATGTTAAAGAGGAACAACCTCGGATTCTAAAGCATTTCATGAATAGATATCTAAGAAAAGGACTGAACATGAGATTCGAGTATGGGCAAGTATGTGACAAAATGACACAAACTCCTATTTCAGAGATGAAGGATGTATGCAAAGGATTGAATGATAGGGATGGAAGGATAGAAAAGAGGTGTTGGATAATAGATAGAATGTTGGAAGATTTGTGCAAGGATAGATAGAAATGTTTTCATGATGAGTGTTGGTACTTGAGAAGTGATGAAGAGATGGAGGAAAATTGAATTTTGGGACAGAAGGACCCAAAATAGATAGAGGAAATGATAGAAGAAGTTTTGGAAAGATGTTTAGATAGAGGATTGAAAGAATTTCAAAGATGTGCTCCTGATTGATCTTTCTTATGGATCATTTGAGGTGATGGATTGGTGGATGGAGGGAAGTAAGGACCCAAGATGGATGGAAGGGATGGAGAATTCGATTGTGGAATGAAAGGACCTAAGATAGATTTGGAGGATGAAGAGATTCCTTGATCTTGATCTTGACTTGGAGTAGGATCATTTGAGTTTGTGCTTTTCTCTTGATTTTGAATTAGAATAGTGGAGGATATGGAAGGCCATCTCAAAAGATGTTTTGTTGGATATGGAAATCTTCTCCACTTTATGATTTTTCCTTGTTTGAACTGACTTTTGAGTTTGATTGTTGGATACTTTGCAAGATATTTTAGCATTTGCGACAAGAATACATAGCACACATGAAGACAATGATCATCCTAATGCTAAACATTGAGTGTATATTCTTTTGAGGATGTGTTCAAATCCTCGATGTTATTACTAGTTTGATTTACAACAAAAGACACATCAAATAGACTCTTTATTCAAAGGTCATTGACAATATCATAGCCCACTAGTCTCGATACTCCGTCAGCTCAAACAGCCTTGTCACCCCCTAGAGGGCGCCCATTTTTTTGCCTTTTGCCAGAAGTTAACTCAAAGTGAATCGCTTCAAAGTTGAGTAGTTATCTTGGGAGATATATGGTGAGTAATCTTGGGGGCGGATTCTTCCCCACCCTTGCACTATGATATTGCCAATGTTTGGCAACTGACTCAGCTCAAAGTTTCTAATGCTAAAGTTCGTAATCAGGCTTCCCGTTCGGCCGTCAGTGATAAACTCCCTCAGGAGGCTTCCCAACCTTTAGAACAAAGGCTTTACGTATCTCAAGGATACTAGGGGAAGGCTAATCGCTGCGCGTAACCGTTGAAAAGGACTTTCGTCACTTTCCACATTTGATTGTAGTGGGTTGGAATACTTGGCGTCAAAGCCGTTCCCCACTTAGGTCGTTCCCCTCACACCGGCCAAAGAATGGCTTTAAGAGTTTTTCAACCCCTCGGGAAGGCAGGCCTGCTAAAGGATGTAAATGCTTGAAGTACAGAAAGCTTAAGAGTGGTTTGGGTTTTTGGTCACCCAGTTATGGGGAGAGTATATACCTTCCACTTTCGAGACAAGGCAATCAATTTGTTCTTTTTAGCCTCCAAGACAATGATTTGCTAACTTCTATTTGGAGATGTTGCTCCAAAAAGCATGGTGTTCTTTTTAACCTTTCATAGCAAAGTGTGTATTTCCAAAACTTTTGTAAAACAAGCCTGGTCAACAAAAGTAAATCGTGATGTTTGGTCAACAAAATTAAAGTCGATAGGGAAAAACTTTCCCTCTTTGCCTTGCACAAAATGAAGATGAGGTTCTTTTACTTTGCAAAATGAAGTGAATCCTTTTAAACACCAAAGGATGGTGAGGTTCTTTTTAAAATTTTTGCCAAAGTAAAGATTGTTGGTTCTTTTTACAGCTTCCAAAATGAAGTGTTTTTCCTAACTTGTAGGAATGAAAGGTTTGCTTTGTTGTTCTTTTTACCATGCAATAAAGAAAAGATGAAGTTTCTTTTAAAACACCAAAAAGGAAGGCATGAAGTTCATTTTATGCATCCAAATGAAATGATGAGGTTTATTTTAATTTGTGCAAAAAAAAAGAGAGTGAGTTCTTTTTAACCAACTTTTGTTGAAAGAAAGTAAAAAAAAAGAGACTTAAACCCTCTAAACTAACTCCTTCCCCTGCATAAAAAATATTATAACCTGCACACAATCAGTGATCAAGTGTTAGTGTGGGCTTACACAAGCCTAAATTCTGATCTTGGTTACAAATTTTACAATCCTGAGCCTGAAATGCCCTGAAATTTGTCTAAGTCTGAAATTTGGAAGATCTTCCAAAAACTAGATTTTGCATTACAACTCCTAGAGGTCTGAAACCCCTCTCAAACATCCTGAAAGTATATATGGAATATAACTTAAAACTTATACTTAAATGTTATATTCCATATATACTATGCCTCTCACAAGCCTAATTTTTGACTCTGTCATAAAATTTTGACTCTGTCAACTCCATGCGCTAAAATATTGCACAGACGCGCTAAGAAAAAGCACCCACGCGCTACTCTGCCCCTGATTACGCGCTAAAATATTGATTCTGGAAAATTTTGTTTTGTTGACTGTGAAATATGCACACGCTAGACTTTATTTTCCACGTGCTGACTAGTTTGGCCAATGCGCTAAAATAGGAATTCTACGCGCTAAGCTGTTTGTTCCACGCGCTAAAACAGGAATTCTACGTGCTAAGCTGTTTGTTCCACGCACTAAAACAGGCTGTTTTGAAATTTGCTGTGAAGTTTTTCTGGAGAATCACGCGCTAATGTTTGAACTACACGCGCTAGAAGATGGTCTCCACGCGCTGAACAGTGGATTGGATGCGCTACTTTGTTTATTGGATGTGCTAAACAGTGTTTTACCCGCGTCAATACCTACAGGAAATTTTTTTTAAATAGAATCACGTGCTAAGGAAAAGTATCCACGCGCTAAGACAGAGAGCCCACGTGCTAAACAGTAGGCTAGAAGCGCTAAACTGTTGGGCGGATGCGCTACTCTGTTAAGTAGATGCGCTACTCTGTGTTTTGCCCGCGTCGATACCTACAGGAAAATTTGTTAAATAGTGTCATGCGCTAAGGAACAGTTTTAACGCGCTAAGACAAAAAGCCCACGCGCTAAACAGAAGGCTAGAAGCGCTAAACTGTTAGGCGGATGCGCTAAAATGTTTCTTAGACGCGCCAATTCTAGTTTTCCGCGTACCTGCAAAAGTCTTCAAATTCAAAAAATGATAGGTTATCGTGGGTTCGAGCCCCACGGTGGGCGCCAGAAATGTATGTGGGAAAAATGGATTGTTAGAATTGAAAATGTGAAAAATATGTAAAATACCAATCCACACACACACAGGACTTCTTGATGCAAGCTATGGAGTAACGTGATGTCACTCAGCTTCCCAAGGAGGGTCCCATGGTTCTCTATCTCACAATGTCCCTCAAACCAATGTTTTGCTCTCAAATTACTGAGCAAAATGGTTTAGGGATGGCAAATATGAGAACGAGAGAGATTTTAACTGTTTTTAATATGAGATGTGTTATAAGCTAGATGAGATGTTAGAAATGCAACAAACTAGATGATAAGATGACAAGGTTAGTATGAATACTATCCTAGCATACTATATTTAATCTATGATTGAGCTAAAATGATAAATAAACTACTTTAGCATGCATGTTCATGATTAATTCTAATCTAAATGGTAAATAAAGTAATCTAAGCATGCATATTAGTCTAATTTATGATCTAAAAGAGGCTAAATGGGGAGCATATATAAAATGAGAAAGCTTGAAAGAATTTGAGCATAAGTGTGATGCTTCAAATTTGAAAGATGATTGTTTAGAATGGAGGAATGAGAGCTCTATTTATAGCACAAATAGGGCAATGGATGGTCAAGATTGAAAGGTTCAATCAAGGGCCAAGTTTGAAAGTTGGGGATCCATGTGCACAATTGGCACCAATGAAATAGTGACAAATGTCCACACCAGATTGGGTTGAAAGAAGAGGTTGGAGGCATTAAAGGCCTGAGGAGACCTCATGGTTATCTAAAGGCTAAGGGTCAAGTCTAAGTTAGGTTTACCCACTGAATTAGGATCTAATCCAAAGATAAACCTTTGTGCAAATGATTAAGAGATAATCATGGTCAAAGCATTAATGACCTGATGAGACCCTTGGGTTGGATAGAGGTTGAGTCAAAACAAATGTTTTAACCATGTGGGAGGGTTTGAAATAACCATTAATGGTTATTGGAGACTTTGTGGATTAAGTGGTTGAAGGTTGGAAGCCTTCAATGGTTTTCAAAGACTTTAGGGTTTTTGGTGGTTGAAGGTTGAAAACCTTCAATGGTTATCCAAGACTTTGGGCCATTTGAGAAGTGACCTCCCTTTGCTTAGGGATGTGACAAAGTTTAGAGGAGGGTTAGGTTAATTAGAATCGATTAGAAGATTCTAGAAGGGATTAGGAAGGGGTTTGGGATTTTGCAAGTGGATGTAGGGATAATAAGATTTAATTGAATTATTTGATTTTCATTCAATTTGGTTGCAATTAAATAAATTTGATTTATTCAATTTAGGATAACTATTTAATTAAATTTGAATTTAATTAAAAGTGGCTAGGGGGATTTAATTGAATAAAATGATTTATTCATTAAATGGTATAGTGAATTTTATTTAAATAAATCGAGCAATTTACTTAATAAAATAGAAGAATGTGGATAATTTAATTAAATTGGATTTAATCAAATAGAAAAATGAACATAAAATATTCATTTTAGGAATATAGTCATTTTTATACGTCTACAATAAGTACCAACAGTTGGAGAGATTATCATGGGATTGATAATCTTCCTTTGAATTTTAGAGGTACAAATCCCTCATAAGATTTAATCAACCCCTTGCTTTATAAATGATAAAAAAAAATATTTTAATAATTGACCTCTCTTTTTTCAAAATCGTGACTTTATCGTCGTCAATGGCCTACTCACATTAATGGTGATCATTTCATAAATAAAAAAATCACTCCTTATATTTGATAATTTTATCTTTGTAATCAATGATACAACTTGATGAAATTAGAGAGCAAACTCTTTACTTCATTTAGGGTCCAAATAATCTTTAAATAAATAAAATACATAAAGACGTTTTTATATATATAGACATGAATAAAGTATATGTATTCAACACTCTTTACGTATTATCAAAACTACCACTAACTATTTTAACTGTTGCATTAATCTCTAGTCCCATATAATAGAAAATATATATTATTATGACACATCCTATTATTTCGTGGAACTTCAAACTTTTTTACTTGAAACATAAAGAATAATTTTAACATAAATGACTATTAATAGCTTGAAGCAAACTATTACTTCAAAATTAATAATAACAAAAGAAACATTGTATTTAAGCACACTCTTTATTTTATTTAGGGGTCCAAATAACCTCTAAATAGATAAAATACATAAAGATGTGTCTATACATGTAGACATGAATAACACATATGTATTCAATGTTTATTCCATAATAACAAAACTACCACTAGCTATATTAAATGTTGCATTAATTTCTAGTACCATATAATAGAAAGCATATATTATTATGACACATCCTATTATTTCATGAAGCTTTAAACTTCCTTACTTGATAGATAACTAGTACTTACAACATAAATAACTATTAATAATTTGAAGCAAAGTATTACTTAGAAAATAATTTAATAACACAAGAAACATTGTATTTAAGAACTCTCTTTACTTCATTGAGTGGTCTAAATAACCTTTAAATAGATAAAATACATAAAGATGCGTATATATGTGTAAAAATGAATAAAGTATATGTATTCAATGCTCTTTCAATATCAACAAAACTACCACTAGTTACGCCCAAGGTGTCCCATACTATGAAATGGACCACCTATATTTTCGAAATCAACGGTAGAGACTGTTTAAAAAAGGATGCAAGACGATGCAAGATATCCCAACTGTTCATCGTTTTCAGTCGCAAGATAAGTCGTAGCAAAAAAAAAATAGTAAGAGTGGAGGTAGCTTCGAGGAAAGCACGTTGAAGGCAATGCGAAAGACTTTGTGTCGCGCCACTCATCTATCTCTGTACGAAATGTGGTGACTTACGAATGCGTGTTAGAGTGAATTATTTGAGAGACATTGATTGGGTCGCATCACTGGATTTTTAATTAATATCTATCATGAAAAATGCATTGTATTGGCCTCAGTTTAAACAATTTCTAATGTTCATGGGACAAGAATCCCATATTATGTATTCTGTATTACATTTTGTGTGAGGTTTTGACCTGAAACCTGTCTCACGCCAGGAAACTACTCATCTGTTTGGTAAACCGTGCTATAAAACAAGTCGAGAAATTGAATGCATTGATATTTCTATTTCCCCAAATATTTTGGGAATGCTAATAAAGTTTGTCAAATCAAATCAAATAAAGTATTGACAGCTGGTGAAGATGGAGTGGAGTCCGTGCCATTTTTGTTTGCCAAGGTAAACATCGCCGAATCTTCTCTTTTCACTTTTTTACTTGATGTCCTCTTCGATTTTCCATATTCTAACATTGGAGTACGAAGTAAATAAAAAAGTGTTTCCAAAATTATACACGGGACAAAATATGTGGTAAAAATAAAGGAGAAATTTAACATATGATAAAATGAATGGGCAAAACTTTAAGTATGTTTATTATTCCTTTTTAAAGTCTTAGCTTTCTCTTATTTTATTTTATTTATTAAATTGATTTTACTTAAAAATAAAATGAATTAAGATTAAGGGTCAAAGTAATAATGTTTTCTCTATATTTTTAAAATAATAATTAAAAATATATTTAAGATTAAATTGTTAATAATTTTATTAATTAATATTAGTATTATATAGATTGAATTATACTTATTATTATATATTTTAAATTAAATTTGATTAAGATTATAATTATTAATTAATTAAAATAAAATTTAGTTTTTTAAATTAGAATTAGAATTATATAGTTTTATTTTAATAAACTGATTATTAAATTTTAATACTGGAAAATATAATAAATATAAAATATAATTTATTAGTTATTATTTCAAAATCTATAATAATCATTAAATAATTATAAATAATTTAATCAAAATATTATAATTTTTATTTTAATTAATAATTAAATTTTAACATCTATAATCATTTTGAATGTTTACAATTAAGAATTATTAGTTAGGATTATTATAATCACAATATTTAAGTAGTGAATTCTATTTTATATTATGTTTTATATAATGTAAATTCATTGTTTAGATAATATTATATATATTTTTCATATTCATTTGGGTACCTATCAAATGATCTTTGGACAAATAAAATCAAAGAAAGTTTGAATTGTAAGACAAAATAATCTTCTTACACTCAATGAATAAATTTTGAGTATGCATTTATCTTCCCAATGCGTGATGTTTAAAAATGCATAGTTGTCAATATTGAGTAAACATATCTAGCAATAAAGTTCCAAAATTAAAAATTGATGGCAGGGTTTAGTCTAATTCTTGGTAAATACTGGGATCGAGCAATTCTAAAATCTATGATATTCTTAATACATGATAGTTGTGGTCAAAGAATTATCATAAAGAACTGTTACCTAGCAATTTGCTAAATCATGACCAACTATTCCTATTGTAGATAACTCCAAAACAATGCCCAACCACTTGGTCCTCCTTTTGTCATAGATTTTATGATGGCAAATTAGCAGATGTTCCTTAGGATGATTATATATTACTACCCGTTTTGGGCATTTTGCACAATTGTTTCAATTTCTTGCATTGAAACATTATTCTATTTTACTGATAAATGTGTTGTTTGCAAGTCAATATTTGGAGATCAAAATTGGCAATTGATTTCATCAGTGCCTTTGAGAGTATTGGCAACCCTTAAATTAGCATTCCTTTCTTAATGATCAGTTTCGTACACATTTAAAAAAAATTTGCAAATGCGAAATTTTCAATAGAAGATATTTTAATGATTGTTTTAATCCCTTAAAATGTTACCACCATACCAAGAAATTGGGTTTGAATTTTTTTAATATCTATCAAATAAATTGATGTTTCTTATCCTTTTAAAAATTCATTTTTTCTCGGCAAAGATCATAACCACAAAAGCATTCGCTGGGGCGGGATGATGGTTGTCTAGGCGACTGCGTGCGGTCGAGCTAGGGCTTCACAGCCATAGCTCGCCCGTGGTGATCGAGTCTGGTGTGGCAGGGGAGGGTATTGCAGGTGTCGGGGGTCTGGCAGGGTAGCAAGTGTCGGGCAGGGAGCAGAAGCAGTGGGGAGGGTTTTGGGGCTGCAGGGTGAGGCGGAGGCTGGGTAGGGGTGGAGCCTTGGCTGCGTGGAGGTGGTGTTGAAGCAATGCGGGGGTGGGGTTTAGGTGGCCTGTAGGTGGGGCTCCGGCTAGGGGTGGCTCGTGGGTCTCCCGTGTGCTTGGGGGGTCAACTAGCTTTGACCTTCGGTGGTGCTCGGGCAAGGTGGGGTCTCGGTTTTCTAGCCGCTTTGAACAGCTGGTTGGGGTGTGGTTTTTTAGACATCCTTATCCTATTTTTCATTGCGATGTCGAGTTCTGGGGGTGAGGCCTCACATGTTGCGCCTACTTTGGATTTTCGTGCAGCGGTGGGATCAAAACCCCCACCTCAGGGTATGAAGACCTTTAACAATAATATGTATGCATCAGATTTTGGGCTGGGGAGTGGTGCAAACTCTCTCATGACGAAGATTAATGGTTGTCTGGAGAGATGTAGCAAGGGGCCAAAGTTAGTTATCCCTCCAGAGTTGATAGCGGAAGACATTGAGTATTTTTCAAAACACTCGCTATACTGCAAGTTTTTGGGAATGAGGGTTTCCTTGCAGTTTTTGGAAAACTGGGCGCGAAGGACTTGGGCACCGGAAGGGGAAATGGAAATCATGTTGTTAGCCAATAACTACTTCATGGTTACTTTAAATTGCATGGAGGATCGCAATAGGGTCTTTGAAGGGGGCCCGTATTTTTACAACTAGGTGGGATTATTCATCAAGCCTTGGCATGTGGGGTTTAATCCCTCTGAGGAGCTACCAAATCGGGTTCCAGTGTGGGTTCGGCTACCACATTTTCTAGTGGAATGTTGTCGGGAGGATGTGCTATAGATGCTTGCCGCTCTACTTGGGAGGCCTATGGGCTCATCAACACAAACCCTCGGGAGAAAGGTAATGACCTATGCTCGCATCTGTGTTGAAATCGATCTTAGTAAGCCTTTGCCAGATGCTATAGATATGTGTGCAGGCTCTTATTCTTGGGTTCAACAGTTAGATTATGAGACTACCTTTTTTATGTCGGCTATGTCATGAGTATGGTCATCTACAACGTAAATGTACTAGATATAAGCCAGTTGCGCGCCAACCTCAGCAATCTGACCTAAGCCTAGATAGGGCTGAGAAGGGGAAAGCTCCCATGATGGTCAAGGGTGAGGGTGCTAATGGGTTTGTCCCAGTTAAGACAAAGAACAGGAACCGAGGACAGAAGAGGCCATTACGAGAGCGTCAAGAGGGGGACTCATTCAACAGATTTGAAGTCCTGGATGACCTTAGCCATCAGGAAGTAAATCTGGGGTTTACCCCTTTGGATCAAGGCGCTTCAGGGGAGGCTCCGGAAAGAGTAATTGAGAATCCTACCTAGGCCTTGCTTGTGGCTAGAAGTCAGCAGATGGAGACGGATCAGCCTGTAGAGGCCCAATTGGAAATCTCTCCAGGCCTTGAGGTGAACTCGGTCGTGGGGGAGGGGTCTCTGCTAGCTCTGAAAAATGGAACTGGCTAGAGTTAGAAGTAATAAGCCCTTTGTTCACCTGGGGTTGCATCAGAAGGATATTAAGAAAAGTGCTTCAGAGAAGAGTTCAAAGGTGGGCAGAAAGAAAGATCCGGAGAAGATCAAATTGATGGGGGAGAACCTAGTTGAGTCAGGGTCAGTGAAGACTTTGGATACTCACTTTTCCAACCCTCTTAAATGATTGTGCTTTCATGGAATGCGAGGGGCTTGAACAATGGCCCTAGACAAAAAACTATTCGGGATTTGATTAGGAATCATTCTCTTGATGTCCTATTTTTGCAAGAAACTAAACTTTTAGTGGAAAGTATGATGGGTCAGGTGCCAAAGCTATGGGGGCGAGGTGAGTGTCAGTGTGTTGGGGTAGCTGGTGCTTTCAGAGGAGTGGCCTGCCTTTGGAACCCATTAAGAGTTTGCCCAGTCTGGTGGGTTGCATCCAAATCCTCGATATCCAGAGTTATGTCTAGTCTAGAGACTGGGGAACTTATCTTGTTTTCTAACATCTATGCCCCTACAGACTATCAGAGTAAGCAAAACTTATGGGCCCATATTTCAGGTGTGCAAAGATTGGCCCCCTTTCACCCTTGGATTATGGCAAGAGATTTTAATGCAATCCTCGAGTTGAGTGAAAAGAAGGGGGGGGTTATGAGGTTGGAACCCTCTTCCTACCTATTTCAGGATAATATATCTTTGTTGCACCTTGTTGACATTAAGCTTGGCAATGGGTTGTTCACTTGGAACAATAGGAGGGTGGGAGATTTTTGGGTAGCAGAGAGGTTGGATCGCTTTTTGGTCTCTAATTTTTGGATTGGGGGGGGGTTGGTCCACTAGTTCTGAGATTCTGGATTGGAGAGGGTTAGATCATTGGCCCATCAAGTTGGTGTCTTCTTTAGCTCAGGTTGCTCGCTCACCTTCTTTCAAATTCCAACTTATGTGGTTTCGGGATCCTACCTTGCAGGATCTGGTAGCGGGGTGGTGGAGGAAAGGGAGGCCGGCCTTTGGCACAACTATGTACTCTTTTGCCAAGCAACTGCAATTTGTTAAGCTTCAGCTTAAGTGGTGGAACTGTCAGGGTTTCGGGAACATATTTCATGCTAAGGAAGCTGCTCAGAGCATGTTGAATGGGATCACCAGTGAAATCAGAGAGCATGGGTTGTTCGAGGACTTGCTTAGGGAGGAGGACGGGGCTCTTAAGGTGGTGGAGGAATGGGAGCTTAGCGAAGAAATTTATTGGAAGCAGAGAGCTCATATTGATTGGCTGAAGGAGGGGGACAAGAACACTACTTTCTTCTTCAACTCAGTGAAAGAAAGAAGACATGGAAACTCCATCCCTATTCTGGTTAATGATAGAGGCGAGAAGTGCCTATCCCTACAGGAGATTTTGAGGGAGTCGCTACTTTTTTTCCAGACCCTCTTCAAGGAGGACTCACAGAGGGAAGTGGTGATGAAGAATCAAGTTCTTGCTTGCATTCCCTCTCTGGTCACAGGGGAGATGAATGAGAAGCTATTGTGTCCTATTTTGATGGAAGAGCTGGAAAGGGTTGTCTTTCACATGAGGAAAGGAAAAGCTCCTGGATCGGATGGGTTCCTAGTTGAATTCTTCCAATAATTCTGGGATATAATCAAATTAGATCTGTTGGAGGTTGTCCAGGAGTCTCAAAGGAATAAGCAGATGCTTAGGGCATTGAATGCAACTTTCATTGCTCTTATCCCCAAATGTGAGGGGGCTGACCGGTTAGGCCAATTCTGACCTATCTCTCTTTGCAATGTGACGTATAAGATCATATCTAAAGTGATTGCAGATAGATTGAAGCAGTGTCTGGGGATTGTTATCTCTGAGGAGTAGAGTGGTTTTGTGGAAGGGCGACAATTTTTGGATGGTGTGGTTATTGCTACGGAGACCATTCACTCTATGGCATCATCCAAGGAAAAAGCTATGTTCATCAAGCTGGATATGGCTAAAGTGTATGATAGAGTTCGATGGTCCTTTCTTCAGAAGATCCTCAGGGCTTTTGGTTTTGCTGATGAGTGGGTCCAGTGGGTTATGAGTTGTGTTACGTCAACCTCATTCTCCGTGCTTATCAATGGTGACCATACGGAGTTATTTGGGGCTTCTAAGGGTCTTCGCTAAGGGGACCCCCTATTCCCCTATTTATTCATTCTTATGGCTGAGGGTTTGGGAAGGCTGATCGAGCATAATGTGGGGCTAGGTGTTTTTCAGGGATGGAATTGGGGTAATGACTTGTAACCACAATCTCATTTGTAGTTTGTGGATGATATGGCCCTGATGGGGCTTGCTCAAATCAGGGAAGCTACTAATCTGCGTAAGGTCTTGGATGTTTATCTTGCGGCCTCGGGCCAGTTGATCAATGAGGATAAATCTTCAATCCTATTTTTCAACACTCCTGATGCTATTCAAAGAAGGATTGCCCTTATCTTGAGATTCCAAGTTGGTGCTGCTCCCCTGATTTATTTGGGTATTCCTATTTCTCTTGGCAACCCTCTTAGGGAGACCTGATAGGGTTTATTGGATAAATTTTGCACGAAGGTTGAACATTGGACTCATAGATGGCTATCCTTCACTGGAAGGGTTTAGTTGATTCAGTTGGTGGTTCAGGCTCTTTTGATTTACTGTTGTATGCTTCATGTGGCTCCTAAGTGGTTCTTGAAGGGACTGGATTCTCTGGCTAGGCAATTTTTATGGGCAGGCAATCTCTCCTCTTCCAAATGGAGTCTGGTCAATTGGGACTTGGTGTGTAGCCCAAAGTAGGCAAGGGGGCTTGGTTTAAGGCAGTCAGTTCTTTTTGGGGAAGCATTGGCGGTTAAACTTTACTGGAGGTAGTGTGGAGCAGGATCAAGGTTGGGCCAGGATTCTGGCTAACAAGTATATGCAAAGGATCCTGAGGGAGGAAATCCCTAGATATCCACTGGATGGAAAGGGCTCTTCGATCTGGAATACTCTCAAAAGGGGGGCCTCTCTCATTAAGGATGGACTCTTTTGGATATGCAGAAGGGGGGAAGAGGCCCTTTTCTGGTACGACTCTTGGGATGGTTATCCTCCCATTTTGGACCAGTTTCCTAACCTTGGGAATCTTTGCCTGAGGTTTTTGGAGGTGGGTTGGTCAAGGGTGAGTGACTTTAAGGTTACTTACAGGTGTGGTCGGCTGGAGTTAGAGTGGTGAAAGGTTCCTACTGAGTGGCCAGTTGTTGAGATGGAGGAAGAGTGCGCTGAGCTATAGGGCATTGTGGTGAGTAGACATTGTAGCTCCCTTAAGAGTAGGGATGGACTGGCTTGGCTACCAAATCCTAAGGGCATTTTTACTGTGGCTAGTGGCTACCAAGAATTGGTGAAATGAAGTCTGGAGGGAAGAGAGGTGGCCTAGTGGAAATAGGTGTGGAATAAGGTTTCTTGGCTGAAGTGTAATTGTTTCGCTTGGACTTTGGCTTAGAACAGATGTCTAACTTGGGACAATATCCACAAGTGGGGATTTTTGGGACCCTCTATCTATGCTTTGTGTGGTTATGGGGAAGAAGATTCCTCACATCTGATCTTTAGATGCCCTTTCTCACAACTTATTTGGCATTACTGGTGGGGAGCATGGAAGCATCCTTGTGTCCACACAAATTCTCTAGTAGAGTTCTGGAATAGGTTGGGAAGACCTCCTATCCCTCCCCCATCCTCTAGACTGTCTGGTATATTGGGCCCATCTTCATTCTGTGGCAGATATGGCTTGGGAGGAACAGGAGGATCTTTCGGGAGGACAGATTGTTTGTTCAAAAAGTTTGGAATAGGATCATTGCTATGGTCCAGGAGACAGTGGAAGCTAAATGTGAGGTGAATTTTCCACTGAGTAGAGAGGAGACTGATTTGGTGAGTAGGCTTGGTTTGCAGGAGATGTCTTCTGGTTGAGCTTGTGTCAGGAGAGGTAGAGGGGCTATGAAGAAGGTGCAAAGGGTGGGAAGGTGGATTCCCCCCCCCGGAGGGGATTCTCAAGATTAATACCGATGGTTCTTCAAGGGGGAACCCAGGCCTAACTGGAGTTGGTGGTGTTAGCAGGAACAACGGGGGGGAGGTTGTGTTCTTCTTTTCGGTGCACAGAGGGTGGTAGTCCAATAACATTATGGAGGGATTGGCGATTCTCTATGCACTAGAGAGGGCTTGGGAGAGGGGTCAAAGGAAAGTGATTTGTGAATCAGACTCACAAATGGTTGTTAACTTGCTGAATGATCAGAAGCTTAGTGGGATTTAGTGGCGGTTGGCTGGGATTGTCTAGCAGATTCTCCAATTCAGTACTTTAATGGATCAGGTGTCCTTCATCCACATCCCTCGGGAGTGGAACAGAGCTGCAGATTGCTTGGCCAAATAGGCTTCAGATCATGATAGTGATTGGAAAGTTGATGGTTGGGAGCTTCTCTCCAGGGATTACAGTCAAGACTTGCAGAAGATTCTTACGGAGGACATGGATGGTTTTGAAGTTGGTTAAGATAGGGCTGGTCTTGTGGCCTCTGGCTAGGGCCTTTGGGCTCTGACTCTCTTTGTAATTCTTCTAGTTTTATTTCAATAAAGTTTTTACCCCTTTATTCAAAAAAAAAATTCATTTTTTCTCTTTAATTTATTTCATATAATTTTCTTGCAATTAGATCATTTACACAATTGATAAAACAAATGCTTATATTCAATTCCATAGTATTTATAATTATATGAAAGATGTTTTATCGAACTAGATATATGACAATATTTTGGTGTTTGAAACCGTGTATTAAGTGTTTACAATAATGGCTTTGGTTCTAATCATATTTTACACATGACAAATTCTAAAATATGAATCTTCCTATCCTTGATTTCAAAGACCTGATATTGGTGATAAATGAATGATCTCTATAGGTTACTCATCAAAGAAATAAAATTTGCATTATATCACTTTATCAATTATTGTTTTGGCTATTATTCTTCTCTATAGTTTGAAATCAACTATGCAACTATGTATTCTCTTGCAAGAATCAAAATACAATTGAAACAAAACCTCTAAATGGGGAAGATATGCAAAACAATTAGGACCTACTCTACACATGTTGATTATGCATTTACTTGAGAGGTTTCAAGGACATTTCAAATGATTATATTCAAGCAAAGATAATGTAAACCATGTATTCAATTTCATGGTGTTTGTTATTATAGTGTGCATACTTGCTTGTAACACTATTAAACATTGATCATTTTTTCATGTTTATATGTACTACCAAGTTCTAATGTATGATTCTTCTTATCCTTTATTTCAATGACCTCTAATTGGTGATAAATGAATTATCTCTATATGATGAATTATTAAACTTGTTCAACTTATTAAAAATTTACGATTTACAATATGTCACTTTATCAATTCTTTTTTTCCCAATATTCTTCAATATTCCAATGTTTATTATTTTGACCAATATTCTTCTATTAGGCGTACCCATTGCACACCAAGGTGCAATTGCTAGTTTAAATAAATTTAGCATTAATCTCTAGTGCCATCTAATAAGAAAACAAATATTATTATAACAAGTCTCATTATTTCACAAAGCTTCAAAATTTTTTACTTGAAACATAACTAATACCTCTAACATAAATTACTATTAATAATTTGAAGCAAACTATTACATAAATAATAATAATACATTAAAAAATTATATTTAAGAATAAATTAGAAATAATACAATATAATCATAATAAATAACTTTAATTAAAATAATACAGAACAATTACATAAATTTTTATTTTTTGAAATAAAATCTTCAAAACTAAATAAAGCTTACTGCACAATAACTTCAGATAAACTGAATAAAATATTACAAGCACAACTAATAATACAATCGTTGGTTATCAATTACTACAGATCCCTGTCTAGTTATTATAAATATGAAATGACGTGGATTAGAGTAATAATCAAGCAGAAGTAAAGTCGGGATCATCTTCCAATTTGTTCATAGTCGCCGGAGGAAGGCAAACCTCCAATTCAACACTTCCTCCACCTTCTCTACTGGGATGAACCGACACCTTCCCGTCAAAATGATTGGCCATCCCACTCCTAACCGCCACGGGCCGTCCCCACCCAAAATCATTCTCATACATCTCAAACCGCGGAGAGTTCCCTATTACAATACAATTTTTCTGTATCTGATCCAGCGTAATCACAATTGGCTGCTTACGCCACTCATCAATCATTTTCCTGATAGCCTCGTCCATGTGACCACTAATTATACCGTTCAACAAACCAGCAGGGAAGGATAGGGGGAAACTGCTAAGCTCTCTAGCCGTAGCGGTCGCGAATATGTTCTGAATAACGCTGCCAAAGTATGAGCTTGGCAACTGAGGACGAAGCCGTGACCGCAAGTTGACGGACACCCAAATATTTGTCTGCTCGTCCGGGCCGAGACCCCGGGCACGTGTGATTGCTCGCCACAAATGACCGCATAGTGCCTGGAAGGAAGAGATTGTAACTGGTGAACCCCGGTTGACCTGCTCCTTTAAGCGGCTGATCGCTTTGGCGCTGAAATGGAAGATTTTAATCCGAAGTGGAGGCGGGCAAAACCTTGGGATGTGACCGTCCGGGTCGAAGCCAAGCTTAACCGGGGGCCCGCCGAGGTTTAGCAATGAACGGTCGTAAACGGGATTAGCGGGGATTTTGTTGCCGTCCGTACGACAGAGGTGGGCCCAGGAGTTGAATAAATGCCAGAAGGAACTTCCGTCGGCTACGGAGTGGCTGACCGTGCAACACACTGCGATTCCGTCTTTCAGGCGAGTTACCTGCAAATTTCAGGAGAGGACATGAGATTTCCGGCGTCCATAATCACATAAAAGTGTATTGTGCCTCTGAATTCACTTTATTTGTAAATAAATGCTATGCACTTAAATCTAGAAATACAATATATATATATTTTTTGTACATTTAAGGAACAGTATTGTACTATAATCTCATTTTTGGAAAAGGTCTGGTAGAGTACATGTTTAGTTTTGGGTTTTGGGAGCAAAAGAAGGATAAAAGGACAAAAGGTTAGCAAAATTTTAGTTAAGTCGTTTTACAATTGATGGTATATATTTAATTGAAAAGGTTTGGGCAAAAGAGAGAAGAGGCTTTTTCATGTTATTTTGTTGATTTGATAAGGTATCTAAAAGCAAATTGTAGAGTACAATGTAAGAATTTAGAATCCCAAAAAAAAAGACTAGTAACTCATACGACAAAGTTCAAGACAAAATAAGAACAAAGGATGTCAACATAGGAGTGTCTATTGTTCCCCACTTTATTTTGGTTATACATATATAAGTTAGACAATTGAATAGACAAGTGAGGTTGCCCACCTAGCATTTGATATTAGTACCTAAAAGAAAAGTCTAGAGTAAAATGGAAGAGTTTGTAATAATAGAAAAATATAAAGCAACTGTTTGTAGACTCTATGACCAATTTCAAGCTAAAATAAGAACAAAGGATGAATTGTGTGAATGTTTTGGGAGCAACATTAGAGTCAACATCGATGTGCCCATCGTCCTTCAATTTATTTGGACTATGCATAGACACGTTAGATGAGTGAATGGACAAGTTAGGTGGTGAGGGTGTCCACCTACACTTTTGTGATAAAGTTAATGTTATATACAAATGACCACATCCTAATGGCAAAGCAATGCATGGTTTGCAAGAACAATATAAGAGCCTTAGAGCTATTTTGCCAGGAGATTGAAATGCAAGTGAACTTTGGAAAAACCAAAGTCGCGATCTTTACCTTAATAAGAAAAAAGAAGCAAATGAACTTTGCAAGAAGCCCCTTGCATACGGTAAAATAATAAAAATACACTGGCCTTGGCTTTCATAGCAACCTTAGTTGGGAGGCATGCAAGAAAAAATGATACAAGGGTGATAGAAAACTCTATATGTGCTTCAAAATAGATGTAGATTAGCCGAGTTATAGGATTGAAAAATAACATCTTATATTAATTGCTTGGTATGCTAATGGTGTTGTATGGTTGCAAAGTTTGAGGTAGTAGCATGACAATATGAAAATGGAGACAAACAAAAAGGTTACAAAGACATTTTATCACAAGTAGTTTTAAGATAAAAATTATGATCCCATATGAAATCCTTTTTTCCAAGGCTGAAGCATTTTGAATGGAAGTGGCAACAATGATTCAACTACTAGGATATTTTAAGAGGACATAAAAAGATGAGAGGGCACTATTGACCCAAAATTGCAATAGAGGAAAAGTTAAATAGAATGTAAGACACGTCAATTAAGCAAAATGTCAAGATGATGAATAAATAGGGAATCAACATGCAAGAGAGCCCAAACACAAATTTGAAAATTGAAAGACATGTAAGAAAAAAACTCAAAGCTATGATGTGGACAAAACAAACTGGGCAAAAATGAAAATATTATATAAAGCAAGTTAATCTCACATGTGACCATCAACAAAAACATTGTATAGAGAAAAATATAAAGTAGAAAGCTAAAATGTTAATTAGCCCAATTGAAAAGTAGCAGACACCATCTTATGTGAAATGGAGAGTAGGACAACACTCAAAGAAGAGCACATGTTGACAAGCTTCATTATCACTGCAGGTTAAGGTTAGTGCAAACAATATAGCATTAAATCATAAATTATATGGCATACAAGAACATTTGAGTCAGATACGCTAATAGAGAAAAAGTTCAATCTTACAAGTTTGTTTGAAGAGGAATGGATAGCAAAAACAACAGATTATTTGATCAAAATCTATAGTAAAAGAACCATGATCAACAAGGTAATAGATGATAATCAGAATTAAGAACTCTATTTTGTTAGTTTTGACACAGTTCAACTTTTAGATCCTGCAAAATACCTGATCTCATGAACATCATTAAAAACTTTACTTACATTTCATAAAACCTTAGTATAACCTTGAAACCCATTGCAAAGAACTTCAGCTTTAAATTAAAATTTCAGAACTATCTTTGTCTTATGCTGTAACATAGGTTAGAGCAAGATTGGAACAGTTATCCAATCTCTACGATACACCAAGACATCCATAATCCCCATACACCATAACAGATACCTAAATGCATCTTAATGACTGGATAGCCATTTCCGACCAAAATGGATCTCCCAAATAGAATAACAGAACCTCAAAACACCCAGTTCCCACCTGCAAACACTGCATTTCAAAACCACAAAATATACCTTCAGTGATTTACCTGGACTGCAAGCAAAGGAAGGTGATGGCCTTCCAAATTGAGGGCGCCTGAGAGAGCGAATAGTTCTTCGACAGCCGGCGCCACGTCTGCTGTGGTCAGATCAGCAATACTTAGGTCTTCTGCCTCGGCTTCAATGAAATCTACGCCGGAGTCGTTGCAGAGGATATAAATACCTCCATCCACAGGACTGGTTGTTAACCGACCGGCCAACGGATAAAATTTTACGAGCAGACGGGAAAGGGTTTCAGCAAGACGATCTACATGAGAGGAAAAGTCGGCAGGGGGGATTTGATAGAGGAGGCCTTGCTGAATATAGTGGCAGAAGAGCATTTCTAATTCTAAGGGTAACACTTCAATCTGTTCAGCTTCAGATGGGATTCTGGGAAATACAGTGCGCTTTGTATTGACACGAATCATTTTGTTATATTTTTTTTCTAATCTAGCTTCTCTTCTTGGACAGAAAGTTCATGGTGTTCCAGTTGGCCTGGAATGGAAGATTTATAGATTTTCTTCAATCTGAGATAGGCATGAATTGAATATGTTCATTACATTCGAACCTGCTTTAACTGTACTTGTTTTGGTGGATGGAAATCAATTCAGACTCAGTCTGCTTGGAGATAATTTCAAAGTTGAATGTAAATATACAGGTCGCTTCTACACAGAAAAAATGAGTGATTGATGTAAATAAATGAATTATCTGAGAATCAAGATTAGTCGTTGAAGAAATGTGTTAACGGAATTAAGTTTAACTAATTTGATTGATATCTAAACTAAAACAAAATTTGATAGTTTTTATGTAGGAATAGCATGTTTCTTATATTTGATTCTTATATTTGATGAAAAAAAAAGGGGTCTATTGCAAAAGTAGAATTAAATCAATCTCTTTCATCACCAAAAGTTGTGAAAATCTTATTTCTTATTATTTTAGATACATTTATTTGCAATGTTAATAAATTTTACACTTTTTTTTAAATCTATTCATATGACAATCAAATAAAAACCATAGGTAATGAGGAGAAAACAAATTGGTGAGCTGTTATTATCAATAAGTGGCCGAGAAAATGACTGATGATACAAAGTCCTATTACATTAAGTGCTGAAATATCATGTTTCTTACATTTGATATAAAAGTCTACCACACAAGTTGAATAAAAAACAATCTCTCTTTAGCGGAGAAGATGACTCATGATGCAAAATCCTATTACTTAAAGTCTAGAAATATCACGTTTTTAACATTTGATATAATAATCTACTACACAAGTTAAAAAAAAAAAATCTCTCTTACATATTATAAGCTCTTAAAGTATTATCTCTTATTTTTTTAAATACAATTATCTACAATACTAATAAAAAATCTTCCTCCTTTTTAAACCCTCATAATGATCAGATAGGTAATTGCGTAGATATTAAATTGGTGAGCTGTTATTATCACGATTGGTCATGTAATATCCTTTTACATGAACTATACAAAATATTTTATGTTTCTTAGATTTGAAAAATTTATTGCACAACCAGAATAAAACACAATCTCTCACTATTATAAACTATCAAAGTAAACGATGCATTTATCTACAACACTAACAAAAGTCTCTCACTTGTTAAAACCTACATTATTCACACAAAAGTGATAGATAGATATGGAGATATTCAGTTGATGAGTTGTTATTATCAAAAAGTGGTGGAGAAGATATTTTGATATGTAAAATCTTATTACCTGAACTACACATATAATATTTTTTTTATTTGATACAAAATTCTATTACACAACTACAATAAAAAGTATTCTTTCTCACTATATCATAAACTTTTAAGATATTATCTCTTATTTATTTATTTATTTATATACATTTATCTACAACATTAATGAAAAATGTATCACACTTCTTTAAACTCCCATTACAATCACACAACTAATAAATAAATGCATAAATATTCAATTAATGAACTATTATAAATAAGTGGTAGAGAGGATTGTTGATGATTTATTACAAATGTTATGATACATTTGATATAAAAATCTATTGTACAACTTGAATTAAATGATAAATAGACACAAAAATATTAAATTGATGAATTGTTATTATAAATAAGAGACATGGAAGATAAGTGATAATTTAAAATTGTACAAATTGAATTAAAAACAATCCTTCTCACTGAAATTTGTCAAAAAAATAGAAGGAAAATGTCCCCACCTCTTTAAACCGGCACATATATTATATGGTTGAGCTGTTAGACCTCGGATGAGGATGTTATTTAATTAGCCTGCAAAAAGTAGGTGACAAAATGGACTTATAATATAAATAAGGGAGTTAAAAATATCTATCACCATTAAAATTATCGGTGTGCATTTAATGTAACTATTGTCAGCTTTCCATTTCGTAACTGCTGGGCAGTATATAGTTTATTTTTTACGTTTTTAATTATTATTTATACAGTTTTGCTGACAAAACCTTTTGTCACGGTCCACATTAAAATTCAGAAGATCATATACAAGAGTTGACTGTACAATGCATATTTATAGTAGTTAAAAACTAAACTATAACTATAATTTTCAATTTATCAATTTTGTATTTTTTATTTGAACATTTTTATTGAAAGGTTTTTCTTTTTTATTGTAGAGTTATTTTATAGTTAATATTTTTTTAACGTAGGATGAAATTTAGGCTTTGGAGTCATTAATCCATGATCCATTGGGAGCAAATTCAGAGCCTAAGTCAATTCCGCTACCATGTGAGCTTTTATTTATATTTTGAATGTGATAGTGAAATTTTTGTATTTATATTAGTTTAAAAAAAAAATTGAGATCTATTTTGATGATAAAATATATAGATATATGGATAGTGTCATATTAGTATGGTTGGGTTTCGTGTCTTATTGCACTTACCTATATTGTAGCGTACATAGTCCTTTCGTAAAAGATGTCAAGTGATATCATTTTTCAGGTGCCTATTTTTTATTATTATTTTTTATTACAAATTATTTTATTATGTAATTGGATAAATAAAATAATAAATAATTATGTAACTCACTAAATAAAAATATAATAAAATTGATATTCATTAATGTATTTTTTAAATTTTTTGTGTTTAAATTAATCTATTCAAAATAATTATATGCAATAATAATAATAATAATTAAATATTACATACATATCTTATCTTATCTTTCACATTTTGGTTAGCTTGTACTTATTTTTCAAGGATGTAATTCTCCAACCTCACATATGTGAAAGATGTTGAATGTATTTGATTAAGTTTGGTTTGTCTTATTTAGATTATATATGTTAATCCATAGATTTAAGCAAGAGGCCCTTTCAAGGTTAATTATTATCCATTTTAATTTTTTATTACATTTTTTTTTTTTTTGTATTAGATATCGAGAGTCCAAAAAATAGACAGAAAGTTTATACAAAACTAGTGAGCGGGGGGCAGGGCCTCAACCACCAAACTGAAGAGCCAGGGAAAGGATTATATACAATTATCATTTTAGCCAAAAATAGGGGACATAGCAGAATAGTTCAATATTGGAGAATCTCATCCTGATCCTCCAGCCACGTAGTCCAGCCTTGTTCTCCTTCCATCCATACCACCTTCTTTCTTGCTAGCATCTGGGAGCACATCTCAATCCTGTTGAAGGGGGGGGGCCTGTTGTCCTGTAGATCCTTTATCAGCTTCTTCACTGCCTTATCAAAAGAGGTCTGGTTCTTTGCGATCCTAGCCCATTCGTACCTGTTTTGCATCTCGTGAACAAACATGGTTGCTCTGCCATCTTTCAGGAATCGCAGTAGCTTGTTTCTCTCGAGGTTCATCACAAAACAGACCTGCACAACAATTTTGTAATGTGGAGTTTTTTGAAAAACTCAGTATGTTCCCTTGTAATACCTTGGAACTTCTCCTCATTTCTAAATTTCCAAATAAACTTGGGAATGTAAGAAGATAAGATTTGCCAAACAAGATTAGTATCCTAGCACAGTCCATGAATAAAACCAGTAACTATATCAAGAGTGAAAACAGATTTTGCAATAGATATTCCAAACAGAAGCCAAATTTCTCTAGCAAAGGGGCAGTCAAAGAAGATGTGACGCGCGGTCTCAGGTTTTCTACAGACAGAGTACCGGTCATACTCAGCAGATATATTCCTAATGGGTAATCTGTCTAAAATGAGTTGCCATTTGAAGCATTGAATTTTAGGGGGAATGGGGGATTGCCAGGGCTTCTCAAAAGTTTTCTGCCAAGTGTGGGGGGCATGGTTAACATACCACAGATTGTTGATGTGTTCGATCACTAAGAAATCACTGTTTAGCAGGGTATAGATAGATTTGGCTTTGATTTTAGGGAGGGTGGAGCCATCCTTCCATAGGAATGAGAGGTACCTATGGGCATCTACTTGGGTGTTTTTGGGGAGGTTAAAGGGAACACATGCATTTTTAATCATATTGTATGTCTTCTTATGTGATGCAGGGAGATCATATTTAGTGCTAAGAGCCTCCCAGCTAATAAGGTTATCATATTCAAGAATATCCATAATGTACTTGATTCCTTTATTATGCCAATGCTTAGTAGAGCAACCTTGGGTTAAAGCAAGGTGTCTGGATTTATGATGCAGGTTCCACCATATTGACCTTTCATCGTGTAGGGAATTGTCAGAGTTGATGCTCGAGTTGTTAATTAGACCACGCACATGCTCCCCGGCTTTCCAGATGGATTTAAACACCCAGGTGCCTTGGACAGACACGGGAAAACTGCCAGCAATTAAGTCACTGAGCGGGAGAGCTTTCCACGTTTTGGCAGTTTTAGGAACACCATTTTGTATGTTGTTTCTGATGAGGATTTTGCAGGGTTCTTGTCCTTCCAGTGAGTGAAATATCCATTTGGCTACAAGGGAGATGCCTTGCAGCCTAAGATCCTTAAGGCCCAGCCCACCAAGTTTTTTATCCAAGTGGCACCAGGTCCATTTGACTGCGTGGGCTTTCCTTTTACCCTTCCCATTAGACCAAAGGAATCGTCTGATAGCCCTTTGGATTTCAAAGACTTGGTACTTGCTAAACATCCATACCGAGGAGTAATAAATACTATATGAAGATAGGATTTTTTGGCAGACTTGAATCCTACCAGCAAGGGAGAGGACCCTATTATCCCACTTGTTGAGTTTACTGTCTATTTTTTCCCTAACCCAGCCCCACATGTCCCTAAGAGAGGCAGATATCGAAAAGGGGATGCCAAGATAACGGACTAATTTAGTAGGTCCTCTCCACGCATAGCCAAACTGGTGAAGCTAGTCCGGGGGATTATCTTTCCATCCAAGTAGAATGGATTAGGTCCTGGATATCTGGGCTCTGGATGCTCTACGAAAAATGTCAAGTTTTTGATTGAGGGAATCAATATTGTGTCTTGAGAGCTTCAGGAAGACTGAGGTATCATCAGCAAACTGAATGTTAATCAGCTCAGAGTCCTCCGACGGGGTAATGCCTTGGACATGGGGGGAAAGGGTGTCATCTCTAAGGAGATAATACAGGGCATCGGAAGCAATGACAAACAGAGCAAAGGCAAGGGGGCAACCCTGCCTCATTGATCTAGATAGGGGAATAGGCTGGGAGAGGGTCTCATTGATTTGAACCAGGGCAGATGCATCCTTGAGGAGGATTTGAACATAGTCACAGAACTCGCTAGGAAAGCCAAAGGCTGAGAGCATCATGAGGATGAAGTTCCATTCCACCCTGTCATATGCTTTCTCAAAGTCGACAAGGAACATGGCGGCGTCTTGGTCTAAGGTTTTGGCCCATTCCATGGATTCCCAACTCATTACAAGATTCTCCAAGATGTATCTGCCTTTAATGAAGCCTGTTTGGGTGGAGCAGATGAACTTGGGGAGGATCTTCTCAAGGCGGGAGGCTAAGGCTTTGGCCAGGATCTTGTAGGAGACGTTAAGGAGGGTAATTGGCCTCCAATTTTTAATCAAGGCTTTGTCCCCTTCTTTAGGGATAAGTTTAATAATACCCCTATTCATGAATTCCCCCAGGGTGCCAGTGGCAAAGGCTTCATTATAGATATCATAGAGGTCGTCGGAGATCCAGTTAATGCTAGTTTTGTAGAATTTAGCAGGAAGTCCATTAGGGCCTGGGGCCTTGTTATCCTTAAGAGCCTTAATGGCATCCTTGATTTCTTGCACGACTAGCTTAGCTTTGATGAGGTTGGATTCGTCCTCAGAGATTCTATTAGGAATAATGGTCCTACATCTGGTATGAGCATCTTCCGTGGCCTCATTATCCTCAGAGGTAAACAAAGTCTTGTAAAAAACTTCAAAGGCTTCTTTGATGTCATTGATATCTAGGAGTTCCTTATCATCTATAGTTATTCTATCAATTTTTTCCCTGATCTATTTTTGTTTGAGTAGATTAAAGAATATTTTAGAGCCCTTATCACCAAACTAAAGCCAATGGGTGTGGGCTCTAATGAAGGCACCTCTGATTTTAACCTGCTAGTGCTTTCTGAGGATATCTCTAGCCTCAGTGACCTACTATGCCAAGGTAGGGGAAGAAGGTTGTAGTTGAATATCATGCTCTAGGGAGTGAAGTCGAAGAGTGAGAGTTTTTTCTATGAGTCTGAAGTCCTTGGCTTTCTTCTAGCCAATGGTCTGGAGAAGATTCTGCTAGGAGGAAATGTTCCTCTGCCATCTAATCATGGGGGATTGGGGGAGATGCAGTTGCAGATTGAAGAGTCTAATTAATTTGATGGCATTTAGGACATCCTCATCTTGCAGCAAGGAGGTATTAAGCAAGAATTTCTTATTGCGAGGGTGGCTAGGGGTGATCGAGTTCCTGATGTTGATAATGGCTAGAATGGGGAAGTGGTCAGACAGGGTAGTTGGTAAGACTGCAACCACATTCCCAAGCTGGTTAGGGGAAAAGGAGAAGTCCTTATTAGCATAGAATCTATCTAACCTGGAGTAGATCCTATTAGTGTTTTGTTGAAAGTTGCACCAGGTGTGCCATAGGTTGGGGTATCAGGTTTGGTGCCTTCCAAGGGGTCAAATCTTTGTAGATGCTATTTGAATCTATCCCAATGAGGTTTTTCTACGTTTTTCCATTCAAACGGAAGTCCCCCAGCCTTGTCATTCTGGGATTCCATCATATTAAAATCCCCCGCCATGACCTAGGGAATATTTGGGAGGGAAGTTAGCCAATTCTAGACGGATATTCTTTCCTTATAATCGTTAGATGCATAAATCTAGAGCATATGCCAAAGCAAGAGCCCTTAACCTCAAAGGTAACCCAAGCTACTCTATTACAGGGGGAGGTCCCTTTATCCTTGAGGTACATTGTCCATTTAGGGGCTAGAAGGAGCCCAACTCCTCCTTTACCTCTCGGGTGGTTGGTACAGACTTTGATAGCTTCTCGCCAAATGAAGTCAAGTGTTGTGTCGAGGGAGAACCCAACAGACTTAAGTTCTTATAACATCAGAAAATATCAATTTGTATGCAAGTCCAAAAACCTTTTAATAACAAATTTTCTATTAGGCGACTCAAGGCCTCGAGTGTTCCAAGATATGTATTTCATCAAAGTGGAGGGTTTACGGGGGGCTGGTAGGGAGATCGTTGTTGATCGCCAGATTGCTTCTTGTTTTTGGAGCCCATAGGCCTACCTTTTTTTAATTAAGGGAGTGCCTTTTCATAGAGTCCTCATCATCTTTACTGGTTTCAAGAGGCTCAGCTCTAGTATCTGCATTTCCTCCTATGTCAGACCCAGACAACTAGGAGCCTGGAAATTCAGGGAGCATAGTGCTAGGTCTAATTTCATCTAGACCCTTATTGGCATATATAACTTCTATGATATGACCATCCTTTAGTTCTTTGAGCGAAGATGAATCCGAGGGATTGATGGTGTTAGTATCAAAAATAAGTCTTGCAAATGAAGAGGAGATTGATTGAATGGGGGTTCCGGATCTGAGGATCACTGCAAGGTTATTCCTAATGCTAGCACCATCGACACCAAGACTAGGGTTTTCCAACTTATTAACCATATTTCTAACCACAGATTTAATAGGGGATTGGTCAGGGACCTGGGGCTTAGGAGAAGAGGCCAATTGGTTGGAGGAGGAGCAGCTAAGATTTGGGGCTTTAAGAGGGGTAATTTTATGTCTCTGTTTTCTTGAGGTAACAAGTTGAAAGCAATCAACGAGCGATTCTACAAGATTTTAAGAGGGGTCAAACATAGGGATGAGGGGCTCGGAGGCCAAGGGTGAGAGATCAGGGATGAGAGGGTTAGCATCATTAGGAGTGGGACCAGGATCTGCAGACACCACGTCTTTAGGTTTAACAATAATAGGAGGGGTAGGATGTGTATCATTAACTTTTTTAGGGTTTACAGAAGCTTCATCAGAATTATGCTTTTGCTTCCTACGACTGATAATTGGGCAATTTTTGTGAATATGCCCTTCCTTTTTGCAGAGAAAACAAGCATTCAATCCTCCAAGCATTTCAATCGGATAGACGAATGTGTCTCCATTAATATCTAGGTTTAAAGAAGGTGGAATGTCAATTCCAGGCTTGATTGAGACAAGCATTCTTGCATCCAGGTTGGGCACCAACCTAGCAGTTTCATCAACCTGAATGATTTTACCAAATGGTGCCATTAGTTGGGGAAGGAAATGCCACACAAAAGGGGGGACATCCTTGAGGATGACCTATCTGGGAGAGGATAATGCGAGGAATTCCTCATTAACCACCTTTGGAGACCAGGCGAGGGCTCGAAAAGAGGTATTCCCTGCCGTCCAGTACTGGTGTTTAAGTGCTGCCACTTGGGCTTCATGCAAGTTGAAAAAAATGAGAAAAAGACCTCTCTGTATTTGTCTATAGAGTGTAATTTGAAGCCCTAATTTGAGATTCCATAGATTGTCAAACCAGTCGTCTACAAACTTCCTAGGTGGGCATTTTTGAGCATCCACATAGGTGAAGAAAATAGCAGTGTCACATAATCTTCATTTTTCCAAAGTAATCACATTTATCATTTCTGAATTTGGCGAAACAACGAAGGGGTCCGAGGTATTGCAAGGGGACATACCTGCCTTATTGGATCCTTCATCTGCAGGAGCCTTAATGAAGTTCACTGACGAGCAGACTCCATTTGCAAACGGGGCGACGATCTCGGTGAAGGAATTTTTTAGGACTGGAATGGTCTGCGGGGTGGGTTTAGGGTTAGTATTATTAACACCGTTTGACTCCGGTTCCATCATAAACTAGGGTTAGGGCACGTGGGGTGGGGCAGATGGGGTGGAGTTATCTATAATAAATGCAGAGTAGAGAAAAAATAAAGAACAAGTAGATGGGCGAGATAGGAGGTGCAAACCGAGTGGAGGAGATAAACCCCTCCATGTAGACATAGAAGTACTCTCGTGAGCGTGCCTCGATCCAGCTTCCTACTTCAGGGCGTGGTTGGAAGCATCGAAAATTCGCAGAGCAGAGCCATCTTCACCTCATCATTCGATATTTTCTGTAATTTCATTACATTATTTTTCAATAATATACAATAAATCATATAAAATATTCATGTTTTAAAAAGATGAGTGAACAACAAAAAAATATTTTATTTGTTTTTAATTACAAGCTCTTTTTTAAGACATGAATGTCATTTTTCATATTTATATCTATAATTTAGTTTTGTGGGATGTAGTTTCTTAATTTTATTTTTATAAAATGGTTGTATTTTAATTTTTATTATTTATCATTTTATACATTTTGTTGGCATAATTAGTATAGATATCTTAAATGCATAAATTTAAAAATATGTCAATGGTTTTTGAACTATTTCATTTACCAAAAAAATAAAATTATTTGAGAACTATTTTATTTACTAAATGAATGGCTACGTTGTTTACTTTATAAATTTACATAAGTTAAAAAAATTGATTAGATAAGTATGAGAAGGGATTGGACCCATTTACAAGTTAGCCATCAAGGCAAAAGAGATGAATCTTACAAGGTGTAAGATTAAATAGGAAATAAAATAGGAAATTTTATGAACATAACCAAAAAGAAATAAAAAACCAATGGACAACCAACTAACAACTAACTATTGTTGAGGGACTTCATTCCCTTAATAACTTTCTTTTCTTTCTATAGGAAATCTAAAAAAATATTCAAAGAATACCTCCCTAGCTTGGACAGAGGAACTAACAACAACATTATCTTGTGGGGAGAGTTGGGAAACCCATTCATGTGTTTTATTATTTGCACTTTCTATAGGAGGCAACCATGGGATGAGAGCAATGCACACCTTCTCATCCTCTTCTACTTTATTCTCACAAGTTTTTGTTGTAAAACTTTAATAGTAGCTACCATGTATTTCAATGAGTCCCTATACTATTCTATAATTTCCTAGATGTTATTCATTAGAACCCCTTGATTCTCCTTCAATTTGGTGACCTCCTTTTCAAGATGGGAATTCCTAATTGAAACCATGCATCTTTCTTTATTTCTTGCATTTCCTCCTCAATCATCCTCCAACTATTAAGTGTCAACAATTTTTTTCATAAGATCCCAATAACTCTCACAAGTGGATTGCTTCAACCAATCTTGAACCATCTTAAAAGCCAAAACCTCCAAGGTCTAAATCTTATTCTTAGACACATCTATTTGAGAAAACTACCATTTTGAGTTTTACATATGAGTATTAGATGCTCTATAGATATACTCCATCTTATCTTAAAGTTTAATGTGTAGAATGCAATGGGTGTGGGTAGGCTTAAAAATTGTTACCTCTTCCTACTCATTTGAACAATATTTGGGTGGGGAAGGGGGATGGGCATCCGAGTGGGGTTCTAGGTTAGGGGAATCTAAATGGGGAGTAGATTCAAATTCAAGGATTAGAGCCTAGGTCAGCATTAGAGGCAATGGAAAACTCTAACTAGGTAGAAAACTACTTTTTTATCCTTAGAATTATTAGGAGAAATATCCAATGGGATATTTTGGACATCAAAGGTAGAATTGGAGGCATGCAGTGATAAATTTTGTACAAGGTTGGAAGTAAGGCCAAAGTGGCCAATGAGGAGGCTTGGCACCTAGGGTACGTAATTAGGGCTAACATGATATGCCAAGATTGAGGGATTAACAATTATAGGATGGAGATTATAATTCAAGGTAAGGGATATATTAAATTGGAAAAAGATGAAGAATCAAATCCTGGTCAAGAAGGAGTTTACCTAAGCCAACCACTTTACTAACATACTCTTCTAGGGAAGTAAAAATCTAGAAATCAAAGTTGAAATTACCATGGTCTCTAAACTAGTTAATAATGGGAAATAGAAAGGTATGAAATCTCTTGTAATGACCCCTTAACATTACATACATCATGAGAACTCTAGAAACCCTAGCATAGACACCAGGGAGCTCTTCACAATTGAAGTCATTCTAGAGATGATTTATCCCCTTCTTTCAAGAATATCTTCATGGCCTCCATGTAGTCACCTTTTGTTTTTTTCACCATTTGAACACCTTCATTGCAGATTAGATTGTGGTAGTGGCAATGGTCTCAATCAAAGCCTAGAAGGAGAGGCCCCTGATAGTCCCCATTCCATTCTTCTAAGAAGCAGTAAAATCCATCGAGGAGGATTAATAAAAAACCTACATAACCACAATGTATGGAGCTAACTTATACTCCTAATTCTCCCAAAGTTTATTATCACTTTTAAAAATATCATAATATTTTGGTTCCATTTAAACTAGATCTCATCGTGGCCACACAATGCAAATACACATAGAGAAACAAGAGGAACACCAAATCTAAAGGATGGAGATGAAATAAGTATGTTCTAGTGCTTCAGCTCAAAATAAATTAATGGGCTTGGATAACATTAATAAATATGTACGAGAGTTAATTTGAAATTCCATAAATATCTAGGAGTAATATTTGGGTGATATAAGCTAGAAGAGAGGACTCTTCATTCCTTATGAATGCATTATTATTTTGAAAATCTAGGCTAGAAAAAAGATCCATGAGCTGGTTACCTTCCTTATGTACACATGTTTAGCCATGTGATTCTAGAAGGATTTCATGTTGTTGTGGGAATTAGGTATCATATCATGGATATACTAGTTGGGCTTGGCTTTATCATTCAATAGATTAATCACAATTAATGAATCGCCTTCTATAATGAATTTTTTAAGCCTTTATTTTTGGCAATTAAGATGCCATGATAACCTGTAGTCACCTCAACAAATTGTGATGTATGCACTCCTACCTTTGTGATGTAAGGAAAATTATATTTCCCTTTATGGTCCATTAAAATGCCACCCTCATTGTCTTTCCCAAGATTACCTTGAGATGAGCCATTGAAGTTAAGTTTAAACCAACCGCAAGTAGGGAGGACGTACACACAAGTTAAACATTGATATTAAGAGTAATTTGATATTCATCAAATTGTGTCACACCTAGAATTTTTTTGATATGTAGTTCTTTTTTAATAAAAAATGACTTTCATAATTTCTAATTAATTCTTATAATGTGTATCTTAAAGCAAAGATGACTTCAAAAATATCTATTAAATATTTAAAATCACACCATTAAGTTTTTGATTTAGATAAATGGGTTTTACAGGGACCTGAAACCCAAAGTGAAAGAGTACAACAAAAATAAGTAGCCGCTAATAGTCCAGAACCAACGACATATCAACCACAAAAATAGGGGCCAAGCCCACGCATCAATAAACAAAATAGCACAAGAAAAAACCTAAAACTCACTAGATCAAACATTGTATCATCTCTGAATTCTTCTAAATCACCCTCTTGTTGATGGCCTCGAGCTCATCCATGATGAACCTGGAGGTATGCCTCTCCTAGTTCCTACTTCTAGTCCTTGTATAGGGGCCTCTGGTGGTTAAACATCTCATTCCCTGCAAGTTCGGTTCCTAGATTTTCTTCTTTTGTTTGATGTCAAGGGAAGACATACTGGTGGTGGACTAAGCTCTTTGAGCCATTATCATCACATTTACCTTTGTAAGACCCCAAGCGTTGAAATATTCATGGCTTCCCTAATAATATCCACCAAGTTCTTCAAATTACCCTTAATTTCTTCCAAGCTAATCTCCAACTGACCAATCCTTGATTGATGATTTGTTTTCATGGTCTTTACATCTTCTATGAATTCTTGTGTCATTCGGAGAAGTTTATCCACTTTTATTGGCATGGGCATCTTAATGAAAGTATCAATGATGCCTTTAATTCCACCCTTTAACAAATTAATCTCCTTACTGGCCCAAAAAAAGTAGTTCCCTTGGCTTTTGACAATGCTACTAGAAGAAGAATACCAAAATAGCTAGAAATATTTTTGGGTATCCCCCTGTTCCCCCTGTTCAAAGTTAATGGGGATTTCAAGCTTTATTTCCTTCTCATTTCCCTTGATTTCCCCAATTTTCTAGTTTTAGACTTCTTCATATTCGGTGGACCATAATCTTTTAATTTGGGGTTGTGGATTTTATACCTATTGACAACGCATCGGGGGTGTTTGTTTCTTTTTCTTCTTCCAATGCCAGGTGTAAAATTTTGTTGGGGGGAGTCCTCCTGAGAAGGATGATATTCTAAATCATCTGAGACATTGAGGTCCCACTAGCCCATAGCCCTATTAGACTCTTCTTCATCCATCTTTGTATCAAACACATAATGAACATCAATGTTGGTCAGATAATTGGGGGGTTTAACTGCTAGTGAGGGTTTAACCCCATGATCCTCAGCATATTCCATTATGAGCATGATTAGCCCCTCACACATAATAGGGTGTGACTAGGAAATTAGGAATCATCAAAGCAATAACAAACTAGCCAACCAACTAACTAGATTGCAATAAAAGTAATCCTAATACACACAATAAAGGTATGAAGACAAGATGCTAAAAAAAAAATGCAAACCATAAGACATCAAAGCATCTCCTCCATGTCTCTTCATTGTCCTTCTTTCTCCTCCAAATTGGGTTTGTGTGGATCTCACCTACAAGTGCAAAAGCATGAAGTGAGATTGATTTTGACAGCGTGAGGATACTTGAAAATGTGGTTGATTCCCCAAAAGATTGAAGAAATGCATCCAATTTATAGGCAAATTGGAGAGATGAGCAAATTAGCATGAAAAGAGTTAAACAGGCAATTTGATTCAAAAATTGGGAAAAAGAATTGAAAGAAGAAGGTTATGACACCTTCTATGTCATAAATCATGACACATTTCCAATGCAAAGTGCAAGGACTAAATGCCAAGTAAGTGCTATGACATGTTGCTATGTCAAGTACTATGATGCATAAGAAATTCATGCCTCAACTCTATGACAAGCGAAGCACAAAAATAGGGACAACTAGAGAGGGACAAATTAGTTAGAAATTAGAATTGGAAAATTAGGAAAATAGGTGGAAAAAAGGGAATTAGAAATTAGGAAATTAGGAAAAAAGGTGGAATTAATTAATAAGTTGTCATTCCCTAATTAATCCACAAAGGGGGGAATAATTAGCCAATTAAATGAATATTTAATTATGACAAGAGGAGACATAGGATTAAATAAATAAATTTATTTAACCTAAAAGGGAAATGGTGAATAGGATTAGATGAATAAATCATAAAACCCTAGGAGAAAATTGGAGATGAAAGGATGTTAATTAGGTCATGAAAATATTAGAATGATTGATGTAATTGATATAAGGTTGATTTGATCATGGTTAAATGATGAGAATTGATAATTGATCTAAAAAGACTAATATTGATTGACAAAAATCAATGACAAATTGACAAGGGATCCAAAAGGATTGAAAATGATGATAGTTGATCAAAGATGATTGAAAATGATAAAGATCGAGGACAAAACCCTAATTCAACATCAATTAAGATTGACGATGTCCAATTGACATTATAAGATGATCACAACCGAAGATTGCAGTTTGAAAATGATATTGACAAGACCTAATTGCAAATGCGAAAAATGCAATCGAAGGGGAAAGAAGTGTAGAAAATTGACAAGATGTCAAAAAATGATAAAGATCAAGTGCGCGACATAGAAGAAATGTTAATAAGATGCAAAATAAGGTCACATGGACATGTTAAAGTATGACACCACAAGTGTTGACCATTTTTATATGCCTACATTTTGCCCCTCTTTGAGACAATGTGAGTTTGAGCGTTGTTTCAAAGAATAATCAAGAAATATGCCCTAGATGACAATTAGGATATATGTATGCCCCCTCGAGGAATTGGCTAGAAAAAAAATCCAGAAAAGAGGCCAATTTGTCGAAACTAATGCCAGGACTACACCAAGATGACTTCCAGGACTGACGAAAGAAATGTTAATAAGAAAAAAATAGACGAAGAATAGTTAGTGGTGAAGAAAAATTGCTTTCACAAATGCACAAAAAGTAGGTGAGAACCTTTATTTAATATGGCAAAACGGATGTAGCACACCATGGAAATGAAGGCTAGGATGATAATGCAATCCCTTTGTGTAAAACAGACACATTGCAGACAAGGAATGAGTGAAAAAAAACCTAAGGCATTACGTGTACCAAGGGTCGAGGTATGTGTGACGTTCACAAAGTGAATGTACTTATCATAGACACCCAAGACATACTTGCCCTAGAATGATACGAAACACTCCGCAAACAGAAAAAAAAAATACAAAAAGGAGCATGAGCCATCCCAGTCACTCTAAATCACTCAGTGACATCATCGAGAAAAATAGGAACATGGTCGAAGCCAAAGATAAATCAATGAAAGATAAGACTCGCAAATTCAAGTAAGTAAAACAAACATTCTGATCTTCATTGTCAAAAGTGATAATGTTGTGATGAAATGATGATCATGCAGTTTGGTTTCAGGGAATGCAATACCCCATCTAAGACAGGACATAGTCTGGTTTCGAGTATACCACACCCTGTATAAGACCCATGATAATGGTTGACAAAGGACTGATGATAATGTTGATGTCATTTGATTGATAAGACAAGTTGATCAATTGGAATGATTGCTCCATTGAATAGTTTGTTGATTAAAGCGTGATTTGTTTAAACGCAGTATTTAATGTGTTTTTTGTCTAACGTTTGCTCAAAATGTCTATCTATGTTCAAAGGGGACAATTTATTGATGATGTGAAATCAAAATGATTGTTTTTGGATTTTTTATGTTTTTAAATTTTTAGGGTGTTTTTGAAATTTTTGAACTTTTTGTGCTTTTTTAAGGACATTTTATTATTATTTTTGGATTATTTCAAGACGTTTTACAATTTTTTTGTGTTATTTCAAGACCATTTTCAATTTTTTTTGGATTATTTCAGGACATTTTTTTTATTTTTATGACTTTTTTCAGGACATTATTTTCTTTTTTAGGGTTTTTTTCAGGACTTTATTTGCTTTTTAGGAATTTTTTTTAGACATTATTTGCTTTTTAGGGATTTTTTCAGGACTTTATTTTCTTTTTAGGGATTTTTCATGATTTTGCCCCCAGTGTCTAGCAAGGCAAGGAATATGATGAATGGACAAACAAGCTTACTGAAATGTTGGTGGATAAGGGACTAGATAGGCCATTTATTATGAAGGCAGAGGATTCAATGCCCAAGGGCTATCATGCAATAGGATAAGAGATTGGATATGATAATGTAAAGCAATAGAAGGACATGAGAGACATGTAAAGAGGTTTTTGAGACCATATTTTGTATTTTTACATCCTTATGTCATGTCAAGATCAAGGGACAAAAAGGAGCGTATGGATGATGATAGGATATGGATAGGATAAGAAAGCTAAAAAAAATAGATAAGCGATGTGGACTGAAGGTTGTGATAGGCTATGAGATAGTGACAAAAGGTTGTAATAAGCCAAGAAAGATGGATGAAAGGGTTGTAATAAGAAAACGGATACAGACCAAAAGCTATGATAGACTAAAAGTTACGAACATGATGCATGACATTCACAAATATCCTCAACCTTGTCAAGATCAAAGGTAGGAATGAGAATATGGATGTGAGGGAAGATAGGATAATGGAGGATATGACAGAGGTACAATAGGATAATGTAGGGTGATAGGATGATATGATAATGAAGGGCGATAGGATAATGGGATAATGAAACCTGCCCCTGAGTATGGTATGCAAGAAGTTCATGGATTATAAATGATGCATGTTTTCTAGGTTCTCATCTTGGTACTTTACCAAGGAATGTGTTTGCCAGGTTTTCACCAGAGGAAGAATGATTTTTTCTTTTTGCTTTTTCAATTTTTTTTTTTTGTATTTTTGACTTTTTGGAAGAAAGTGGACACATGATTGAGGATGGAAGGAATCAAGCATCTTTTTCTTGGATAGTAGCTTTGAAAAATGGACCATGACTATTAAAAGTATGCTCAAGGATGTTGGTAGGATAATGACATGAATATGAAATGGAACTAAGGATTTAGGCCAAAGATTGTATATGATGAATGAAAGGAGGGATCATATGCATTGGATAATGGATAGGGAATTGAAAGAAATGGGCTTGAGCTGATGGAAATGTTGGAAAGATCAACATTGGCACACACCTTGAGGGGTGGTAGATTGATGGAGGAAAAGTAGATTTTGGATATTGAGATTTTGATGGAGGAATGGCTATGGATTTTGGGACACAATGACCCAAAATGGATGATGAAGGTGATGGAGGATTGATAGGTTTAGATGGAGGAAAAGAAATTTTTGATGCCAATTTGGATGCTCCTTCAGGTTATTTTGCTTCAAGGAGCTTCTTGAGAATCCACATAGTTTTTTAATTTTTCATTCTTTTGTGGTTCCTTGGAATGCATTGCTTGCACAAGGGATTTAGGAACCCATATAAATTTTCACTTCACTTTCTTTTGCTCAGTGGGCCTTTGTGGCCTTTTGAATTTTTCTTTTTCTTTTTCAATCACATTTTTCTTTGTTTTGACATGTCGATTAGATGGGACATGTTGATCCTTAAATACATGTGGATTATTGGACTCATGCCTTTTATGCTTGGCATACACATTTCTTGGAGAAAGAAAGGAATGTATGAATGGATAGGAATGAAATGGAGGTCATTTGGATGGATGGGAGGTTCTCAAAGATGTGTGCCTTTGCTGACCTCGAATATGGGATGAAGGGATATAAGGACCTAAGATGGATGGAAGAGATGAAGAGGAAGGAATATATTTGGATTTAGGTTTGGTAGGAATACCAATGTCTTCAGGATTGTCACTAAGGCCATGACTGTCAATATTTTCTTTGATATGGAGGGGTTCTTGCTTGAGAAGGTCTACTCCTTTTCCCTTATGAACATATTGACTCATAAGATACTCTGTGCTTTTTGAGGAAGACATGAGTCCATTATGATGTGGATACGATATGGGTGTTAGGTCTTGGAGACAACTGAGAGGGGGGGTGAATCAATTTTCCAATAAATTCAACCAAAATTAACTTAAACCAAAACTTAATGCTTAATACAAGTAAACCAAACTTTATGCCCGTAGACAATCTTAACAATTAATTGCAATATCGGAAAAGATTAATGCTTGAAATAGAAAGACAACAACATCCACAACACAAAGCACCAATGTTTGTATGTGGAAACCCTATAAGGGGAAAAACCACGGTGGGAAGCCTTACCCACAATCAAATGATACTACTACAGATAGTATGTGTTTACAATATGGAATCTGCACATGCAAAAAGGCCAGCTTCCTAGAGCTCACTACTCAATCACAAAATGAAAGTCACACTGACTACAATTGGATGGTTAAATCTAATGATAATTAACTGCACAAAATAGCATCTTCATATGCTAGATTCAGTACCGGTGTAGTTCTAATTGCCTTCACAAAACCCTCCTTCAACCTTCAAATGATGTCTGTGTGTATAGCTCTGCTTAGTTTTGCATATACTCTATTAAAAATCTTTTTCCCAATCGCATATCGATCTTACAAATAAGATCTTACATATATACCATAACCTAAGACCAATTGAATAGGTCGGCTCACTAAAAGATAGTACAATAAAATCAATTACAAACAAATCAATATCCGATGCATGATGTCGGCTCAAATGCATTTACAACAATAATAAATCATCTCCATAATGTGACGTGCTGATCTAGAATTGATAAGTCTATCGATGGTTATCCTGGACCTATTTGTCGATTACAACAAATATGCAAACCCGAATAAACAAATAGCCAAATCGCCAAAACCAAGTGATTGAATAATGTGTTTGACATAAACAATTAGTTTCCAAGTCATTCCAAGTGCTGGTGAACAATATAATCTGCCGGTGAACCAAATACCAGTTTCTTGCATAATTCTATGTCTTGCCGGTGAACATAACCAAAATCTCTAAGTGCTGATAAGTGTTGACAAGTGATGACAAGTTTTACAAGTGTTGACATCAATGACAAAACCATATCAACATATCCAAAATACCAACAATCTCCCCCTGTGGCATTGATGGCAACGCAAGATGGAAAAACCATCAAAGTGCCAAAACAGAAATGCCAAAAACCAAAAACCAACAATCTCCCAAAGAGATCATTAACTGGAAATCAAAAATATATAATATCTCTTCCCAAAGGATAAAGTCTCTCCCCCTAGGAATAATATGTGTTATCCATGTGTTTTTCCATATCAATCTCTCCCTCTTTGACATCAAATGCCAAAGCAATACAAAACCAAATATAAAATACCAATTCATTCAATATACCAACTACTCCCCCTTAGAAGTAGCTATCCTCATCAAAGCCGGAATAAAAGATTCTTCTATTAATTATGTTGGTTGATGACAAACATCAATTGTCTAGGTCTCTACCAGTGAGGGTAGGACTCCAAGTTTCTCTCTAAGATACTCAAATGTTTCCTTAGGCAAAGGCTTTGTAAAAATATCTGCAATCTTCTCTTCAGTATTCACATAAACCAATTTTACTTCTTTTGCTTCAACATTCTCCTTTAGAAAGTTTAGTTTGATAGAAACATGTTTAGTTTTAGAGTGAAGTACCGGGTTCTTTGATATATCAATTGTTGTTGTATTGTCACAGTAAATAGTGATAGGTTCTTTGCAATTCACCTTTATGTCCTTCAACATTTGCTTGATCCATAATACCTGTGTACAGTTGGTTACTGCTGCAACATATTCTAATTTTGCTATAACATATTCTGATTTTGCTATAACATATTCTGATTTTGCTATTGATAAACTTGTACAACTATGTTTCTTGCTCAACCATGAAATTAGTCTTCTGCCAAGAAAAAATGCTCCACCGGTGGTGCTTTCTCTGTCATCCACATCTCCTGCCTAATTAGCATCTGTGTATGCATATAAGTCAAAATTTTCATTTCTAGGATACCATAAACCAAGATTTGTAGTGCCTTGTAGGTACCAAAAAATCCTTTTTACTGTCGATTCATGATTTTCTTTAGGATTACTCTGAAATCTTGAAGCAATACATACTGCATTCATAATATCAGGTCTTGTTTGTGTCAAATACAATAAACCTCCTATCATAGATTTGTATCTAGTCGGATTAATAGGTGTAGATTCATCCTTCAAAGATAATTTTTCATTTGTAGTCATAGGTGTGCTTACCAGTTTACAATTCTCCATGCCAAATTTCTTTATTAATTCCTTCAAGTACTTAGATTGACATAGGAATATACCTTTATCAGTTTGTGAAATTTCCTATCCTAAAAAGAATTTTATCTCTCCAATCATAGACATTTCAAATTCTTGCTACATTTTGTTAGAAAAGTCTTTACACAAACCATCTTCTCCTCCAAAAATTATATCATCAACAAAAACTTTAATAACCAAGATGTCATCATTAGTCACTTTGTAGTATAGATTGCTATCAGTATTACCTTTTGTGTAACTAAGTTTCAAAAGATATTTGTCCAATCTTGCATACCAAGCTCTAGGAGCTTGTTTCAATCCATATAAAGCTTTCCTTAACCTGAAGACAATGTCTTTGTTATCTGTCAAAGGAAATCCATCAAGTTTCTCAATATAAACTTATTCTTCAAGATCTCCATTCAGAAATGCACATTTAACATCCATTTGATATACTTTGTAATTCTTGTGTGCTGCAAAAGCCAATAAAAGTCTTACTACCTCAGTTCTAGCTACCAATGCAAAGATTTCATTGTAATCAATTCCTTCTTTTTGAGAATATCCCTTACACACCAATCTTGATTTGTTTCTGATTACCATGTCATCTTCATTAAGTTTATTTTTGAAAACCCATTTAGTTCCAATTACATTTTTGTCTTTAGGTCGGGAAACTAATGACCAAGTGTTATTCCTTTCAATTTGTTCCAATTCATCTTCCATTGCTTTAATCCAATATTTATCTTCACATGCCTCATTATTTATTGATGTAGGTTCAATTTGAGAAATAAGACATACCTCTTCATTTGCCAATCTTCCTCTAGTCATAACTCCTTGAAATTTGTTTCCAATTATCTGATCTTCAGAATGATTCAATCTTACATACCAAGGTGTTTTTACTTGCTGTTATTCTTCAGTGAGTGTTGAATCTCCGGATGATGCCGGTGTAATTGGATCACCATTCAGTACTGATGTATTCATAATAGGTTCATTTGTGATTATCTCAATTGCTGGTTCAGAGTCTGTATACCTTGAATTTCCTCTAAATTGTTCATCAATCTTCACATTCACACTCTCAACAATTTTCTACAATCTCTTGTTAAAACATCTATATGCCTTGCTCTTAGATGAATAACCAAGAAATATTCCTTCATCACTTCTAGGATCAGATTTTCCAATATTCTCATGTCTTCTAATATAACATTTACTTCCAAATATTCTGAAATATTTAAGAGTAGGAGTATTACCAAACCATAGTTCATGTGGGGTCTTACCAGTTTCTCCTCTGATGTGAACTCTTTTGAATGTATAAACAATTGTATTGACCGTTTCTCTCCAGTATATATGAGGTAGATTTGCTTTTGATATCATACTTATGGCTGTATCTAAGATAGTTATGTTTTTCCTTTCCACAACTCCATTCTGCTGGGGTGTCCGGGGTACTGACAATTGTCTTATGATCCCATTCACTTCATAGAATGCATTAAATTCCTTAGATGTGAATTCAGCTCCTTGATTTGAACTCAAACATTTGATTTTATTACCGGTTTCATTTTCTACCATCACCTTGAATAGTTTGAATTTCTCAAATGCTTCAGATTTTTCTCTGAGAAAAGTAACCCAACACATTTTAGAATAGTCATCAATGATTAGCATAAAATATCTATCTCCTTGTATACTTCTAGTTCTTGCTGGACCACATAAATCAGTGTGAATTAAATCAAGAACATTGTTAGACTTCTCCATAATACTTCTGAAAGATTCTCTAACTTTCTTTCCAAATTGACATTCCTTACATACCGGATTATGAGGTTTAACAATCTTAGGTAAATCTCTAACTGCCTTAGTAGTACTGATTTTCACAATGCAATCAAAGTTTACATGACAAAGTCTTTTATGCCTTAACCAACTTTCATCAATATGTGCAATCAAACATGCTTTCTCATTGTTGTTCAAATGAAAGATATTACCTCTAGTCTGATTACCGGTTGCAATTTCCAAACCAGTTATGTTTAAGATTTTGCATTTACCATTCTTGAATTGTAACTGAAATCCTTTCTCAACTAATTGACCAACACCCAAAAGATTATGCTTCAAACCTTCAACATAGTAAACATTATCAGTATTGTTCTTACCATCAAAAGATATAGTGCCTTTTCCTTTGATCAAACAAGCTTTATCATATCCAAACCTTACTAGACCTCCATTGTAATCCTGAAAGGTTAAGAATTTTCTCTTATCACCAGTCATATGATGTGAATATCCTGAATCAATAATCGATTCATCCTTATCTTCAACTTTAGCTGCCAGGGCCTGCTCTACCGGTTGAACAGTAGGTGTCGGTTGATCTTCTGTTATAGCAACAAAAGCCCATCCATTGTCTGCTGGATCTTCATCAGAATCATCAGTAACTCCTTCATCAACATAATAACAAGATTTGTCTCCATTCTTTTTAAACTTGTATTTCTGATAGTCAGGGTTAGGCTTATATGTTCTTTTAGCTTCTTCTCTTAATATTGGATATCTATCAAGACATCTAGATGCCATATGACCAATCTGATGAATACTAAGAGGTGGGGGGGTGAATTAGTATGCCAAAAATTACTGTACTTAAACACTTTACTAGACTACCAGTAAACCAGTAAAATAGTTTAGCAAACATACCGGTTAGCACACATGCAAACCAAATAGCAAATAATGCATTTACCCATAGAAGCACAAACACCATAACAAAAGAGATTTTGATGTGGAAACCCAAATGGGAAAAACCACGGTGAGATGAAACTCACAAGTAACTATCTGTAGAATAGGAACTAGACTGGTTAAGGTCATACAATGTTCTTTACCAGAATAGATCCTATTAGAAATATCAATCTCTATTAGGAGATAAGTCTAGTTAAGGACTACCTTGCTAGAAGATTTTAGATCCACAGATGTGAACCACCTTGTTAGAGGATTTACAAAAGGCTTTTGGGCCTACCCGATTAAGGGCTTCAAACTTGTCAAAGATGTGAGTAATCAACAAGTGAGAGATCTAGAAAATAGCACAATTTTTTTGGTTAGATCCTTGATAGCTCATTTCTAATGCATTCTAGCATTACTTCAGTCTTCAACACATTCACACTCTATCTATCTTCCATAGACCTGAACTTGTCTTCTGTGTTCTCTCTTACAAAAACTCTTCCACCACCTTAAACCCTAGCAACAACCTAAAACCCTAGACATGATGTCCTTATAAAGGAATTTGATTTCATGTCGGTCCAATAGGATTACAATACAATTTCCTAGGTTCAATGCATCTAGACATATTTGATAACATGACACAAAAAGCACCGTCAAAATGTTGGCACCGCCAAACAATTGGTGGATGGTAACTCATCACAAAATGCCAATTGGTAACTCATCACAAAGTATTACTGGTTCATACAGAATATCGGTTGAAGCAAAATACCGGTTGCCGGTTTGAAAAAATGAAGACTGGGAAATATGAGTTGTGCCACTTCGTTCCTTTTCATCGCTTGAGATCCTCGAACCACTTGGGGTCTTTATACCGCTTCAGATCAGTAAACACTTTCTACAAAACATCGATAGTCTAAAGACTACAATACATCATACCAGTTGGAACAAATACTAGTTGAGCTTTAGCTCATACATACAAAAAGTGATCTCAAATCAAGTGTGTGTCCATGAATGGCAATCACAGCATCAATCATAAAAAATTCCAACAATCTCCCCCTTTGGCATTGATGGCAACACTTAGGAAAATTTTGACATCTAAGTGTTTTACAACAAAAATATGCCATAATCAAAATTACTCCCCCTAAGCATATACACTATCCCTTTTGTAGAAAATACAATGTATACTACTCCTTAACATAAATAAAATGAAAGTATACATCAAAACATTCAAAATTTATACTTCTCCCCCTTTGCCAACAATGACAAAAGTATTGTAGACTAACCCCTATTTTATTAGTATTAAAATAATAAGTGTTTATGACAGTAAAGAGAAAAACGTGTAAAAACTAATTTAAAGTCCTGCAAAAATTGCTTCATGGATAAGGACCATGAGTCAAGTAGGGATGTAGCCACCTCTTTCTCTATCTGCATCTGGGAGACCTATTCTTCCATGGCATCTATCATGCTAATCTCTTGAGTGACTATTAGGGCATCAAGATTTAGATAGCATTTCTAGAGAATTTGCAACCTTGGCAGTATGATGGGTTGGTGCTCGGGATAGACTAGCCTAGTCTATGCTCTTGGATCCTTTCCTTGGATCACCTAGTGTTATCCTCACACCCTAGGGTCTCTAGGACTTCCTTTGCTTGAGGAATCCCTTGACCTTTCCCAATCCACCCACCAATGAGTTGCTATGTTGCTCCTAAGGTCTCACCTACTCATGAGACTCAAAACCCCTTACTATGGCTAATAAGGGCTAGGCTTGTTCCACACCTTCCAAGGTATTAGCAAGGTTATAATAGGTCTATTTCATGGTCTTTCCACCCATTCATGTACCCCCAAGAGGTTTCAAGCCTTCAACCCTTGACTGATTTCACCATTTTGTGTTTTTGCCTTCAAATAGGGCTACAAGGATTAGGACCAATTAGGCCTCTTGCCCGGTCTTTTAGGGTTCCCTCTCACAAAAGATGCATAAACAACCCTAAATCCAAAAATGTACTGCCATTCATTTGGCAAGGACTCAAGGATTTTCTAGGTTTTAGGTCTCCAAGTGTCCGTACACTGTCCTAGGTGGATTTTAAGGTTTTCAAGGGTTTTTGTGAGGGTTTTTGGGGTCTGCCTGGGTCACAGTGAAGTTTTTGTATCTTAGCCACCTTTTTTGGATTGGTGGAGGCTCCTCCTTCAGACTAGTAATTCTTCACACACTCCTCGGCACCTCCTCCAAAGGGTGCACTCTCCTCTAACCAACCTTGCTTTCCAAGACCTCTGCAATTTGACCACTCCTAATCGGGCACTGTCCAGTCTCGCCTAGGAGTGGGTCTTTTCTTGGCCTTCCTACATTTTTAAGGGCCCTTCTTGCAAGGGACTATAGTATAGGGTCTTCACTTCCATTACCCATGGTTTCATGGTGATTCCACAATGGGGAATGGAGTTATGACTTCATTTGCACAACCAGTCCAAAACTGGACAGTGAGACTACAAATTACAAACTATTTACAAACAAACTCAAATGGTAAACAAAAACCTAAACTAATCACTCACAATGAAAGTATTTACACCATAGAAGAAATTTCACACAGTTTTGCATGCAGTTCAATCCATTTACTTGCTCGATAACTTCATTCAATCTGACTGGTAACCAACAAACAGTCACAGTCAAGCTCTTCTTGCTTGGGTCGTACAATATTTGAAATCCAACCCATTCATTTAGGGTTTAAAAACACTTATACCACCTTGGCCTCAGTCTATGTGCCCATATTAGAGTTTTCCATGCCAAGCTAAGGATTTTGACCTCGTGGTGGAAAAGTTGCTTGACAACTTTTAAAAGCTATCATGCAACTTTTGCAACTTTTGAGCAACTTTCTCAATGTTTCTTTTCATGACTCCTAAACCCACATTGGGCCAACCTAAGGACACCACCATGTTATAAAAGACCCCTAAACACCACAAAGACACACATACCCTCCATTTTCAAGAAAATCACAATCTTGACTTATGACCCCTAAGATCTCCACTAGGACCCTAACTAGGACCTATGAGCACATGGCTCATTATTTTATGTACAATGGCTTCATAAGAAGCATAACACCAAAAAAACAAGGAGGGAGAGATTGAAAGGGTGCTCCTGCACCATAGTAGGACCAGTTGAAGTTCCTGCAAATTTCATGTCCGGTTGCTTATCTCTACCTCTAGTCTTGCAGACTGCAGTTGAAGCCAGTGAACAATTTGACCATATGTGGAAAAGCAATCATATGGCATCTTGAAGGTGCTAATAAATGACTGCATATTAGATTGCAGTTTGTTCTTCTGAGTGAGCACATCATCATAGAATAAATGAGGTTGGCAAATCTTGCTAAGTAGTAGATTGCCCTCATTCATTGCATCTCTAATGTCTTTTTGTGCCTTCTGGAGATCAGACCGAAGCTCTGTTAACTTTCTCACCAGGTAAGTGTCTAGAGGCTTCTGATGTTCCTTCTTGGCATTGACTTATGCAACCTCTTCCAGGATTTGTACCTAGTCTTCTACAACTAAGCATAGGAGCTTCAACTATGCAAGTGAGGAATCGATACTGGGAAGGTTCGTACTGGGTATCAAACTGGTAAGTGTTTCCACCGTAGTTTGGATAACATCTTCCTCCTTTTTCCTCCTTAGAGCATCCAATTGCTCTTGAGCAAGCTTAATTCTCTGCAATAGCTCCAATTCATTTGCAGACTAGAGGTCAATAGGACTGGTAATTGCAGCCGGTTTAGCCTAACTACCAGTTGCCATTGGAGTCTCCACTTGTGAGCTCTTTTCCACTGCTTCCTTGTCCTTGGCTTTTTGCTGGTCTTCTTGAGCCTTCCTCTGCTCCTCTTCTTCTTTCTTTCTTTTCTCTTCTTCTTGTCTCTTCTCTTCATCTTTTTGCTTCTTCTCTTCTTCATCCTTCTTCTTCTCCTCTTCCTTCTTTCTCTTTTCCTCTTCCTATTTCTTCTCTTCCTCTTTTAGCTTCTCCTCTTCTTTCTTTTCCTCTTCCTTCTTCTTCCTCTCTTCCTCTTGTTTCTTATTTTCTTCTTCTTTTCTCTTCATCTTCTCTTCTTTTCTTTTATCCTCTTCCTCTTTCTTCTTTTTCTCCTCTTTTCTCTTATCTTCTTCCTCTTTCTTCTTTTTCTCCTCTTTTCTCTTATCTTCTTCCTCTTTCTTCCTTTTCTCCTCTTTTCTCTTATCTACTTCCTCTTTCCTCTTTTCCTCTTCTTTTCTCTTATCCTCTTCATCTGCCTATTTCTTCTTTTGTACTTCCAGTTGCTTCTTTTCTTCTTCTGCCTTCTTTTCCTATCTTGTTCCTTCTGATGGTGTATCCTGAGTAACATTTTCACCATCTAAGGCATCAACATCAATGGGGTCCATTTGTTCTATGACCGGTTCTTCTTCACTGTTATACACCTCATCTGGTTTGCCAGTTTCCAGTCCTCGCTTAGCTTTTCTATTGGCTTCAGCCACTTGATGCATCTTAAGAGCTTCTTGAGCATGAGCATGTGTATCTTTGATCACTTCATTAGCCTTTCCTTCTAGTAATAGGAGTCTTCTTCATCTCATGAAGAAGAGGCCTTTGTATTTATTCATAACTTTGAAAAGTTCTGAATTTGATACATCAGGAAAATGTTGAGCGAATATTTCCTCCCTCATTTCCCATTCCTTTTCTATGGCAATGCGTCATTTATTGTCTAAATAATTATACAAAGAATCTGGTGTCTCAAATCTAATTTCTGAAGGCGACCGGTCATTAACACACAAATACTTAATGATTTCCTATTGAACTTCTTCCTTTTCATCATCATTGAAGTCATCAAAACAATCAATTAAATCATTCAACACTTTCTCCTAATATTCTTTATAGTTCTTTGACAATGTGTCAAAGGTTTGTAAGAAGAAATGACAATATTTATTGGTGCAGATGATGTCGGTTCATTCTTTGTCTTTTTCTTTGTTTGCCTAGTCTTCTTCTTAGGTGGTTCTTCTAACATAGTTTCTTCTAAGTTAGGTGTATTTCTTTTTGTCTTCCACTTCCTCTTAAAGACTTTTGTAGGTGCAGCTTCTATTTTCTTTTTAACTAGTGACTGCTTGGTCACTTTGGGACTGGCTACAGTAACTGATGCCGATGTTGAAGGCACTACCTTTCCTTTCTTTTCAGAGGGCTCTACAACTGGTGTAACCCTTTCCAAATAGGTGTCGGTTCTCTTTGCCTTAGGATCAAGGGGTGAGGCAATTAGGGTAGAAGCATACCCGTCCAGCATATCATTCATTACCTCATAGCCCATAGGCTCTACTTCTTCCTTCCTAGGCTCAATGGCCTCCATTATGCATTCATCCACTTTGATGGTGAAGCAGATGTCTTCCTCATACTTTTTGACTAAATCACAGGATATTCTTATCCTTTGGCTCATCTTGCATCTAAACTCATCAAAGTATTTGTTCAGTGCCTCCGGATAGCCGGTTCCAACCGCTTGTAGACTTTCCTTGATTTGTTTTGTTACCGGTTGGTTGGTAGACCACTGAATATCACTTACTCCTAGAAAGTAGCCTTGAAAGTAAAAGAGCAACCCAACCAGTAGTTGTCCAAACTTGAATCTCAGTGCATTGTCCTATTTGATCGACTTAAGATTCAACATAAGTTGTCTTTGCATACAAGTGCACAGATCAAATGATGCATCCTCCTTGATCATCCTGTAAGCAGCATTTACTGTTTCAGTAGAGACAAAATTAATTCTGCTAGTAGAGAACGTCTGGTAACCTATCACCATGCAGACATACTTGACCAGATCATCCTTGATTGAGTTGATGGTCATACCATGTGAGTCGCTCACTGAACCGGTGAGCTTGGACATTTCAGTCTTGCTGACCTTCCTTAGGGCTGGCACTTCCCCTATATTGCAGAAACTGGTGACTACATGAATTGCTTTTGGTGTGATATCATGCATCCACTCTAGGTACATCTTGTCACCATGTACCCTGCTTAGAATAATGCGAATGTGATCATCCAAAAATTCTTCAAGAAAGTAAACTACATTTTGGAGTTTCTTCTTTTCCAGAATGTTGAATTCTAGTTTCATCTTCTTATCCTTTCCATAGAACAGGCTCAGCTGGGAATGGATTACAAGAGACCCTAGGTCTTCGATTTTGCAGTCTATGTAATCAGAAATCCCTTCTTCTACTATAACACCAACTGGTACTTGAGATAGGGCATTATATTTTGACTTTCTCTTAATGAAGTCCACAGAATCAATAGTTGCACTAGAACTATCATGAGATGCAGAAGCCATGATAAACAAAGAATTATGAGAAATACCTTCGTAGATTGAAATTTAGGGCTTCACAATTTGAACTTCACTTCACACTCCTTTAGTTGCAGAGATACCGCTTTGCATTCTACACTCCTCCAATAGATGTTTGCTTCAAATTCTTCTTCAGGAATTTGATAAATTCTTTGATTCATAGTGTAAATTGCTTTCCTTCGCTCTGCACTTGAAAAACTTCTTCGTTCAAAAAATGATAAGTGAGAAATGATTTGAAAATTCCTTTTAAACAGGTTCTCCACCTACCATAATAAATTCTCCAATTTTAGGGCGTAAACCCTAATTTGCCTTTTACCGTTTCTGGTCTTCTGCCGACTGACAGGTATCTCATACCAGTTAAGGTCTTTTACTAGTGTAAACTAGGGGTTCAAAGTATTTCACCATTTTCTCCCCCTAATCTTTTCTGATGCTTAGTTGCCAGTTCCGTGATTTCCACACTAGGTGTAGAAACTGGTTCTTCTTGCAACACCGTTGGTTTCTTTTTCCAGGTTTTGTTGATATCCACTTGAACAGCTTCAATATCAATCTTTCCTTTCAGAGTGACCAGTATGTCATCCGATATGTTCTTTCTTGTTCTATAGAATCTAGCAATGTGACCTAGTTTTTTGCAATGATAGCAGACCATTCCAGGTGCTCTCCAAGGTCCATTATTCATGTTACCATTCTTCCTCCTGCATGTTGCAGTAGTGTGACCATGACAATGACAGATCAAACAGTTTTCTCTCCATCTGTTTGCCACTTGATAGCCACTGCTTCCTGACTGATGATTAAAGGTGTTAAACCAGTTGTGATTCTAGCTCACAAAAGATTCCAGACCAACTCCTTGAGTCCTTTGAGGATATCTTCCAGTGTTGTTCATAACAGACCTGCATTCAGATGCTCTATGCCCAAACTTGTTGCATGCATAACAATTAACTTATTGGATCTAGGTACATTGTTTATAAAGTAAGGAAAATTATTGTAGGCTTTGCACCTACACACATTGGAAGTATGTCCTTTAAGACAGTTAAAGCAAACAGGTTTAAAATTTTTCTTACCTTTATCATTTGATGCTGGTTGTTTCTTTGATGCTTCAACATTTGCACTAGAGGTCTCACCTTGCTCATGACCAGAGTAACCAAGTCCATCAGTATTCTTGATAGGTTTGGCCGATTCAAGCTTTTGCTCTAGCTTAACAGTACTCTTGTTGAACTTAGCAAGTATTTCCTTTGACTCAGAGAGTTCTTTGGAAATAGAAGCATTTGTCTCCATCAAGTTTGCATTCTTGGAGATGGCCATGTTTAGTTCTCTTTTTTGCCTGAGAGGCCTTATATTTGACCATAAGATCATCATAAGCTTTCTCAGACTAAGTGAGCCGATGAGTAAGTTCCCTCATAGTGTATTCCCCCATATCTCTTTCCAAGTGGTTAGACTTATAGAAAGGTTGGCTATGATACCAATTGATGAATACTAAGAGGGGAGGTTAATTAGTATGCCAAAAATTAAAGTACTTAAACAATTTACTAGACTACCAGTAAACCGGTAAAACACTTTAGCAAACAGACCGGTTAGCACACATGCAAACCAAATAGAAAATAATGCATTTACCCACAAAAGCACAAACACCATAACACAAGAGATTTTGATGTGGAAACCCAAATGGGAAAAACCACGGTGAGATGAAACTCATAAGTAACTATCTGCAGAATAGGAACCAGACCGGTTAAGGTCATACAATGTTCTTTACCAGAATAGATCCTGTTAGGAATCTCAATCTTTGTTAGGAGATAAGTCCGGTTAAGGACTACCTTGCTAGAGTATTTTAGATCCACAGATGTGAACCACCTTGTTAGAGGATTTACAAAAGGCTTTTGGGCCTACCCGGTTAAGGGCTTCAGACTTGTTGAAGATGTGAGTAATCAACAAGTGAGTGATCTAGCAAATAGCATAGATTGCTTGGTTAGATCCCTGATAACTTGTTTCTAATGCATTCCAGCATTACTTCAGTCTTCAACACATTCACACTCTATCTATCTTCCACAGACCTAAACTTTTCTTCTATGTGCTCTCTTACAAAAACTCTTCCACCACCTTAAACTCTAGAAATGATGTCCTTATAAAGGAATCTGATTTCATGTTGGTCCAATAGGATTACAATATAATTTCCTAGGTTCAATGCATCTAGACATATTTGGTAACATGACATAAAAAGAACCGTCAAAGTGTCGGCACTGCCAAACAATCGGTGGATGGTAACTCATCACAAAATGTCGGCTGGTAACTCATCACAGAGTATTACTGGTTCATACAGAATACCAGTTGAAGCAAAATACCAGTTGCTAGTTTGACAAAATGAAGACTGGGGAATATGAGTTGTGCCACTTCATTCCTTCATACCGCTTGAGATCCTTGAACCGTTTGGGGTCTTAATACCGCTTCAGATCAGTAAAAGCTTTTTGCAAAACACCGATAGTCTAAAGACTATAATACATCATACCGGTTGGAACAAATACTTGTTGAGCTTTAACTCATACATACAAAAAGTGATCTCAAATCAAGTGTGTGTCCATCAATGACAATCATAGCATCAATCATAAAAAATGCCAATACAATCTTATTACAGTTAAAACATTTAAAGGGTGCTTTAGCTTCATACTTACTTCCAATTGGACCTTTAGGCATTTTCCTTGCAAATAGTGCTTCATTTTCTCTACTGCTTTCTTCAAGTTCTCTTGCATAGAAGGCTTTCCAATCAGATTTGTCAAATGATGATGATGTTGTTGAAGTTGATGATGATGCCTTGGAAGCTATATCTATCTTGATAGTAGTAACAGGACCAAATTCCTCAAGCTCAAAAGATGAAATTTTTCCAACCAAAGTGTCTCTAGATACTAATGCATTAGGCATTGTTCTTAATTCATTTATAGCAGTAACTTTCATTTTATATGCCAGTGGCAAAGCTCTTAAAACTTTAGAAACAATCTCATCTTCACTTAAGGTTCCTCCACAACATTGTATGCCCAAAACAATTTCATTTACTCTTTCCATAAAAGCAGAAATTCTTTCTTCTTCTTCCATTTTCAGACTTTCATACCTGACCCAGAAGCATTCAATTTTTGCAATTTTGACTATGGAATCTCCTTCATTCAATGTTTCTAGTTTGTCCCAAATAGCTTTAGCAATAGATCTATCTGACAATCCCATGACTTGCTGATCTGACAATGCGCTCAAAAGTGCTTCTCTTGCTTCACAATCATTTTCCTCATCTTTTCCTAACTCCTAAGGTTGGTGGATTAGGCTAACCAGGAGTAGGAGTAGTATAGCCATTCTTTACAACCTCCCATATATCCTTTCCAATGCAATTCAAGTGTTTCTCCATCCTAATGTTCCATATGCCATAGTTGGTTCCATCAAGTTTCAGACTATCCTTCTGAAAATAGTTGGTAGACATTGGATCTCCTCAAGCTATTAAACTTCTGCAAAAAGAGAATCTAGCTCTGATACCAATTGTTAGGTCCTAGGGACAACTAAGAGGGGGTGGGGGGTGAATCAATTTTCCAATAAATTCAACCAAAATTAACTTAACCAAAACTTAATGCTTAATACCGATAAACCAAACTTTATGTCGATAGACAGTCTTAACAGTTAATTGCAATATCGGTAAAGATTAATGCATGAAACAAAAAGACAACAATATCCACAACACATAACACCAATGTTTGTATGTGGAAACCATCTAAGGGGAAAAACCACGGTGGGAAGCCTTACCCACAATCAAATGATACTACAACAGATAGTATGTGTTTACAATATGGATTCTGCACATGCAGAAAGGCCAGCTGCCTAGAGCTCACTACTCAATCACAAAATGAGTGTCACACTGACTACAATTGGATGGTTAAATCCAATGATAATTAACTGCACAAAATAGCATCTTCATATGCTAGATTCAGTACCGGTGTAGTTTTGATCGCCTTCACAAAACCCTTCTTCAACCTTCAAATGATGTCTATGTGTATAGCTTTGCTTATTTTCGCATATACTCTATTACAAATCTTTTTTGCAATCGCATATCGATCTTACATATATACCATAACCTAAGACCAATTAAATAAGTCGGCTCACTAAAAGATATTACAATAAAATCAATTACAAACAAATCAATATCCGATACACGATGTTGGCTCAAATGCATTTACAACAATAATAAATTATCTCCATAACGTGTCATGCTAATCTGGAATAGATAAGTCTGTCGGTGCTTATCCTGGACCTATTTGCCAGTAATAACAAATATGCAAACCCGAATAAACAAATAACCAAATTGCCAAAACCAAGTGATCGAATAATGTCTTTGACATAACCAAGTCATTCCAAGTGCCGGTGAACAATATAATCTACCAGTGAACCAAATACCAGTTTCTTGCATAATTCTATGTCTTGTCGATGAACATAACCAAAATCTCTAAGTGTTGATAAGTGTTGACAAGCGATGACAAGTTTGACAAGTGTTGACATAAATGACAAAACCATATCAACATATCCAAAATACCAACAATGGGATCATGAAGTGGATCAAACTAGACCTAAGTGGAGGAACCCATTGTGAATGTAGAGGATTCATGAACATCTTGTGCCAACATATTAGAATCATTAGGGGGATCAGGATCATGAGGGGGATTAGGATCAATGATAGGGGGACTAGGATGGTGTGGGGATTAAGATCAATGACAAACTCTTCATGAGATGGAGTGGGAGGAATAATTGGATCATCAAAAGCAATGAGATCTTGGGGTGTATATGGAGGATTAAGACATGAATATGGAGGAACAAGGGAATCTTGTGGTGGACATGAAGCTGAAGGGATGATTTGATCTTGACAAGGAGGAATATCATTGGATTCTTCTTTAAATGTGATTTTCTCTTGACTTTATGTGGGATCATTAGGAATAATGGAAGGGATATCTTGATCTTGATTAGGAAGTAGAATGTCAATGGGACTTAAAAGGATATTTTGTTCATGAAATGTTAGGGGATCATCTGGGATAGGATAGAATGGGATATCCTAATCTTTCTCAGGGGGTGGAATGTTAATAGAACTTTGGACATAATGGACATGAATAAGGGAATCATCATGAGTGTTAGGGAAGATGGGATCCTGGTAAAAAATTGTATGGGATGATAAGGTTTTAGGATCTTGATCTTGACTTGTTTTAGGACTCATTTCTTCTTTCTATAAATTATCCTCTTGACATGATATTGGAATTTGGATATGTGTGGGGGATTCTGACAAGGAATCAATGTTTTGACATGAGGGAGATGGACTTTGAATGGAATCCTCTGAAACAAGTTTCATGGGTAGTGGCAATGAAACACATGGTGGCATTGGGTCTTGCATTTCTAGAGCATGGTAGGGACATGCATCATGCATTGGATGAGCTCGGGGATCTATTATGGATAGCCCTTGGGGGATTTCATCCTTGGGTGTATTATTTGATGAGGATGATATGAAAGGTTCTTGAGAAGATTCAAAAGTTGTAGGGATAGATGCCATTGGAGAGTCAATTTTCTTATTAGGGGATGAGTCATTGCTAGACATAGGCACATGATTTTGATCTTTATCGAAAGAATCCTCAAGGAATATCATTAAAATATTTGTAATAGAGCTATTTTTCTTTGGAGATGCATTTAAATACTTGCAAGTTTTTGACATGGTTGGGTTTTAATTTTGGACTTGTTTTGGGACTTTGTTGAATTGGTCTAACATGCTTGAAACTTGGCCTGATGTGAGTTGCAACTTTTGTTTTTTAATTCCTGGTTGTAGTTGTTGATATTGATTTGTTGACTAAGTTTTTTGTTCATACTTGATAGTTGGTTGGACCAATTGTTGACATTCTATGATTGGTTGGACATATTCTTGAAATTACACCATTGATTGTGTTGGTTGGCTTTGTTGGACCATTGGTTGCATGGGTTGAAAATATTGGACCATTGGCTATTGTTAGATAATTGGATGTTGTTGGATCATTGGTTGTTGATTCAAAATTTGAATGAATGGAGTTTGATCAAATGAGGTTTGACAGATTTGGTTGAATGAGGTTTGATTTGGAACATGGTTAAAGTTTGTGCTCTTTTCTTGAAATTGTTTCATCATCTCTATTTGTGAGAGGAGAGAAGGTATGTTTAATTTTTTAGTGAAATCCTTCACATCAACTAGCTCAAGGTTTGTATTTGCATTTTGAAATTTTTGAACTATTTTCATCATTTGGGATCTAATCTTGTAACTATTTTTTCTCTTTTTGTTCTACAATCTCTCTTTCTCGAGCTACTTTTTCCTCTAGTTTTCATATTTGGACACTTAAATCATCATGATAAGTTTGATCCAAGTTTTGAGACATGAAATTGGATTGACATGATTGATTGTTCACTTGTGACGACATGGCTTGATAGGAAGGTTGGGACCTCATTTCAATAAACATGTCACTATGCAATGCAACTAATGGAATTGACAAATACAACTTAAAAGGATAACAATGCAACTTATGTTTTTGGACTCTTTTTAGATTTTTTAAATGACAATGACATGCAACTAGGTGTGACTTTGGGATATGAACATGCAACTTAGGGCAGGAATGCAACCTATGTTTTTTGTTGTTTTTGAAGCTTTGGACAAACTTTAAAATGCAACCCTAAAGATTTGACCCTTAGGAAATTGAAATGAAATCAAGACCTTAAAAGGACAAAGGAAAAAATGACAATAGGACAAAATGACAATGTCTCACCTACACGCTTGGGTACTAAGCTAGGTTTGACAAAATGACATTGACAAGGTCAAGACTCCCTAACAATGACTTAGGGTTTTGATCTAAAGATTTGTATTCTCAAGTTTGACACAACCTAGTTTTGAAACTATGTGCAAAAAGGATAATGATTATGACAAGGACCTAGGGTATGAACCCAAGATATGATATGATAATGACCTAAGAGATGTTATGACCTAAGAGTGATATGAGACCTTATGTTGTGATGTGGATAAGAATTAATTTTGACCCAATGATATGACTTGGAGTTATATGATATGACCTAATGTTATGGTATGAAATAACTTTTCAGACAATGATATGATCTAATGTTATGAGACTAAATGAATAAGGACCAATGATATGACCTAATATTACAAGACTAAGGGTGTGTTAGGGGTCCCACAGATACTGAGAGGGGGGGCGGCTGAATCAGTATCTAACCGGTAATTAGAATTTCTTAACTTAAAACATGCAGAACATAATATAACAATGTACCGGTATGCAAGAAATAATGCAATAAATAGAATCAAGAACATCCACATGAAAAGTACACCATAACATAGGATTTTAACAAGGAAACCCAGTGTGGGAAAAACCTTGGTGGGATTTGTGACCCACAATATTCACTTACTGGCCAATAGGATAATATTACTTACAATAGGGGCCTGCACATGCAGGAAGGCCAACTACCTAGAGCTCATTGCTCAATGGGAAGTCACACTGACTTACAAATAAGGATTATACTAATACAATAACTTGTACTACTTTAAAATAGCATCTTCAATGCCAGATTTAGTACCGATTCCTGCTCTGTTCTTTACATATACCCTTTGGCCTATATTTCGCACATTAGGTCTACCTAATATTTTCCTTTATAATTCTACATCACTCATACAAATGTCTACAATGATCTCCTTTATATATAAGAGTCATTTTACAATTTTCCAAGTTGGCTTACAATAATAAACAAAATATTGTATAACAAAATCCTGTCGGCTTCTGTGCTAGTATACTTCTTTTCTTCTATGCCGGTACCGATGTTGGTGTCTTGAGTGCTGATGTTGAGTGTGATCTGCTGATGCCGGTATAATATCTTTGTTGATGCCATAGGATTGCAAGGTTTCCATCAATGGCAAAACCTTCAATCACATACAATGTCTCATTGGAGTGTGCATATGCCAACAATCTCCCCCTTTGGCATTGATGGCAACACTCATGAGAAATTTCAAAAAGTATCCAAAAATGTGTAGTCCAAAACTGTTACCAAAAATGTGAGAGCTACCCCTGAGCATATGATTCCTGTGTTTTGAATTTTCTCATCCCACTACTCCCCCTTTGGCATCAATGACAAAGGTTGTCAAGATGTTAGTAGAGTTTGTAGTTTCAACTATCCATAACCTCAACCTTGTAGCTGGGTAGTTATAATCTGAAAAAGATCTCCCAAAATCAAGTTTATACTATCCATAAACTTCTTACTATCCTTTATTGTTGTCTCAGTTCTCTTCACTGTACCGGTGAGATGCTACAAATGCTCTGCTGGTGTTTTGCTTCCCTGTGTTAATGCCTTAGAAATTTCCTTCCGCAAAGATGCTAGATAGTCCAATCTTGGACTTAGTTTAGATCTCAAATGTTTTGCCTTATTTATTATTCATTCTTTCTCTTTTTCCAATTTGAGTAGTTCTTCCTCAAAATTCGCTATCTTCTCTTCAAAAATTGATAGTGTATCAGGTGAGTTGACAAAACTATCTGCAAGTTTATTGATCTCATCTTGTACCTTGCTTATTTTCTTGTCAATATCTATAGTCAAAAAGTTTGTTTTACAGGTATCTTTGTAAATATTTTTGTACTCTTTCAATAAATTACATAGTTCCGGTAGAAGTGTGTCAAAATCTGTATTACACTTCTTTATTTCCTCATCAAAGAATTTATGTTTTTCAATTTCTACCTTATCCTTCACTGACTCTTCCTTTATTTTCTCAATGTTTTCTGAGATATATTTACACAATGTATCCAATTGTCCTAAATAATATTTGTTATCTATATTACAGTTCGGAGCTATTACCTTCAAAATTGGTATGGAATCATCAATTGCTTTGTAAGCTTGTGAGCTGCAGTCAGTTATTTTCTTGATAGAATCTAATAACACCTTAGTCACATTTGTTTATTTATATGTTGATGATGATCTAACAATCTGAGTACTGGTGGAAGTAACCAAGCTTGTATTGACCTCTGGTAGGTCAGTTTGTGTCTGCATTTCTTTAAGCACTGGTTTTCCTACTTCACTAGTTACCGGTGGCACTATTTCCTTATGTACTTGTTCCGGTTGATGTTGTTCCAGAGCCTTTAGCTCTGTTTGTTTCTCTGTATGTTGTATTGCCTTAGTCTGTGACTCAGTCTCTACCTTTTTCTCTTTATCTTCTACCGGTTTCTCAGTTTCCCCTACTACCGGAGGCTCATTAGCCATATCTAACTTATCAATTGTATCTTTGTCTACTACTATGTTGATCTTCTGAGCATCAACATCCACAGTGTATAGGACTTCAAAATTAGGATTATTATCCTCTACATCCATACTCTCAGCTGTTGGTTGATCTTTAGTAGTTGTTGTTTTCACCGGTGGAGTATTTAAAGAAGGCGGGGGTAAGTTGTCTTTAACTTTGATTCTTGGTGGTCCACCAACTTTTCCTTTACCTTTATCTCTGTCTTTCTGATAAACCTTTATAGGTTTAGGGTTCCTATACTCTTCTTGTTTTTCTTTCTCAACAAGGAATATATACCATCCATCTTCTATTTCCTCTATCACCTCATTAACTCTAACTGCCATTAGTGAAATATGCCAGTGTGCAGTAGAGAATACTGATCAGTTGGCCTTTACAATCAGATCATCAATTTCTTGTGGAGAGTTTACTAGATATACAGCAAGTAATTTCTCAATTTTTATTTTCTTATCCAATTCTATCACTGCCTGTCTTCTTGCCTCTAGTCTTTTGAATAATTCATCAGGAATTTCATTGACTACTTCCATCAAAAATTTCTTGTACATATCCATGATAGTTTTGATACTTAATATAAGTACAGATCCAATAGCCAACAAGATGAGAGAGGGGGGGGGGTGAATCATACAAACTTAATCATCCATAAAAACATCAGATTCAACCTCAATAACATATATATCAGTAATATAACCACAACTGTTAAACATGCAAACTCAAAAACATATGAACAATATAAACCTCATAACACCAGATTTAATGTGGAAACCCAAATAGGGAAAAACCACTGTGGGATTTTGGACCCACTAAGAAATATACTCTTCTAGAGTATGCTCAGTTAAAAGCAAATCCTATTAAAGATTACAAACCCATTGCTAGATGTGACCCTGTTAAGGGATTTCCCTCAGATCTGTTAGGATCTTCACTTTGTTAGAAGTGACCTTGTTAAAGGATTTCAAACACTCAATCAGAATGTCACCTTGCTAGAGGGTTTACATATAAGACTATTAAGTCCACTCAGTTAAGAGACTTTTTGTCACTTTCACAAAATAACAGTAATAAAAATCTATCTGCAACTTCACATCTAAAATGCTAAAGCAGATTCCTATTTGTTCAATACAATCTAGACATAGAACTAATCTTGTCTATTTGCTCGACTTCTATACTCTGTTATTCTAATAGGTCTTCAAGCTTATGTGCTCGGTAATCACTATGTAGCATCCCTGTGCATACACTTGCCCGCATGCATTGTTTATCAATAGTTTCCTATTTATAAACAATTAGGTAACCGCTTAATCTCCTTGATCACATTTCCCATGATCAATCATAGCCATCAGATCTTCAATCTTGTCCAGGTTCAATGCATCTTTCAATCTAAAAATATTTTACCCTACCTTGGAACTTGCATAATAGTCTTGGAACTTGTGCCAGGGTATTGCGGTTCAATCTGAGCTGTAGATCTTCATGCCGACTTTCCATTGCATTAGATTCATTAACAAATTTCTTCCATGGCTCACCAATCATTTGATCTACTCCAGCTCATCAGCTTCCTTCATTAAATACCGCATGTAAACATTTAATGCATTCTGTTATAGCAAGGTTACAACCTGGTAACAACTCGATGAATACTAAACTCCACTCGGTAGACATTCGGCCTTCATTAACTGATAGCGATAACCTTAGGGTTTACCGACTATGTTCTTTGCTTGATAACATAGTATAGTATTAACCTTTACAATTTACAACATATGTATGATGTTAAAACAATCTAAATCATCATGATCTCATCATTGTCTGACTCGGTAGTAGTTGCCCATTGAATACCTTATTTATCCCCTTATTCATCATATTCTTTCTTGTGTCTTTTACTGACATCTTTATAATCTTCATATCATACTTCTCAAGATATGGTAACATCATACTTAATTAGAAAATCAATTTCTTGACGTCAATGACAAAATAATAATATCAAGATAGTAAAACATCTTTAATCAATTATATCCATAATCATCAACAACCTTCTCAATACCCTTAAGAAATGCCAACAATCTTTCATTGTTTGTTATAATGCAATATTGCCAACAATCTCCCCCTTTGGCATTAATGGCAAAACCAATTGATTTGACCTTATTAGATTCAGATTGCTATGATTTTGAAATGCTGAAATGCTCTCCCCCATACATTAGACTTCTCCTCATTTCTTCAGTCTTCTTCCCAATCTGTAGTCTGCTCAGTTTTCTCTTAGTCTTCTCCCCTGATAGGTCTTCTCTCAGTCTTCTCTCCTTTATAGTAGTCTTCTCCCCCTTTGACAACAATGCCAAAAAGAAAATTAAGAACTAAAACATAATTTCTTTCTGTAAGAAGTGATTTCCTGCTGTTGTGTATCAGAGCATTTGTCTTCAATTCCTGTTCCCTGTATAATTCCTATATTAATTCCTGTACACTTTTAGAAAACATCCTAAAGTGTATAACTTAGCATCAACTCCGAAAAGATATTCAATAGAGTCATCAAATTGATGCTTTCACCGAACTCGGTCAGTGAGTAGAAGATAGGGGTAGGACCCCTAACTTACTTCTGAGATATTCAAAACTGTCCTTTGGTAGTGGCTTGGTGAAGATATCTGCTATTTGCTCCTTTGTGCTAACATATTCCAACATCACTTTCTTCTCTTGAGCTTCTTCTCTAAGACAATGATATTTGATAGATATGTGCTTTGTCTTAGAGTGCATAATAGGATTCTTTGAAATATTAATGGCACTAGTATTGTCACAGAATATAGTTACTGGCTCAGTAACTTTCTCATTTATACCTTCCAATAGTTGTTTGATCCATGCAATGTTGGTACAATTCAATGCTGCAGCAATGTATTCAGCTTCTGTTGTTGACTATGAAACACATCCTTGTTTCTTGCTAAGCCAACTCAATAGTCTTTCTCCTAAAAAAATGCTCCTCCACTTGTGCTTTTTCTGTCATCAATGTTGCCTACCCAATCAGCATCAATATAAACTTTTAAATCAAAATCATTTCCTTTTTGATATACTAAGCCATAATCTTCTGTGCCTTTCAAGTATCTAAAAATTCTTTTGATTGTTGTCATGTGTGTTTCCTTAGGATCTGCAAAGAATCCTGCAACTATACCTATTGCATGTGCTATGTCTAGTCTACTATGAACAACATATTGTAGTTTTCCAATCATGGATTGGTAGAGTGTCTCATCAACAGATGCAGATTCATCATTCTTAGATAATTTATAGTTGGTAGTCATAGGAGTACTTACTGGTTTTGAATCCTCCATTCCAAATTTCTTCAAGATTTCCTTTATGTACTTAGATTGAGTAATGAAAATATCATTTTTCATTTGCAGTATCTGTAAACCTATAAAATACTCTATCTCACTGATTAATGACATCTCAAATTCTTTGCTCATTTCATTTCCAAAGTTCTTGCATAAAGAGTCATTTCCACAAAATATAATATCATCAACAAATATGGCTGAGATCAGTATTCCATTTTCATCATTCTTCATGTACATGTTGTTGTTCTCACTTGTCCTTATAAAACCAATCTTAATCAAATAAGAGTGCAATCTTTCATACCATGCTCTTGGTTCTTGTTTCAAACCATATAAAGCTTTGTTCAATTTACATACCTGATCTTTATTATTGTCTTCAACAAATCCTTCAAGTTGTTCAATGAAAACTTCTTCTTCTAATATTCCATTTAGAAATACAGATTTGACATCCATTTGATATACCTTGAAGTTCTTGAAAGCATCATAGGCCAACAATGTTCTTACTCCTTCAAGTCTAGCAACAGGTGCAAAAGTTTCACCATAATCAATTCCTTCTTCTTGAGCATAACCTTTGCAAACTAGTCTTGCTTTGTTTTGAATGACTTCTCCTTTTTCATTTAGCTTGTTTCTAAAAATCCACTTTGTATCGATTACATTTTTGTCCTTTGGTCTTGGGATTAGTGTCCATGTGTCATTCTTCTTGATTTGATCAATCTCTTCTATCATAGCATTTACCCAATCTTCACTGTTAAATGCCTCTTTCACTATTCTCAGTTCAAATTCAGATATCAAACATGTGTTCTGTCTCAGTTTGTTCCTTGTCATCACTGGATCATCCTTATCTTCTATAATCTGACTTGGTGCATGATGTCTTCTGACATACCTAGCTAATACAGGCTCGGTAGGCTTTGTATGATCTTCTTCATCACTCGGTAACTGGATATTCTCTTCATTTTCTTCAATAGTCTTCTCCGTAGGACTTCTCAGTTGAACATAGACAAATTCATCATAGTCTTCTGGTTCCTTGGAATTTCCTTCATCATTTCTTTTTGCAAATTCATCAATTTTCACATTTGCACTTTCTACTATTTTGTTAGATGATTTGATCAGACATTTAAATGCTTTGCTTCTGGAAGAATAACCTAGAAATGTTCCTTCTTCTCTTTTCTAATCAAACTTGCCATTTCTATCATCTTTATGAACACAACATCTACTTCCAAAGATTTTAAAATAACTAACATTAGGTTTCTTATCATACCAGATTTCATATGGTGTCTTCAAAGTACCTTTCTTCAATTGAACTCGGTTCAAGGTGTAAACAACTGTGCTTATTGCTTCTCTCCAAAATGTTTGTGGCACCTTCTTTTCAATCATTAGTGTTCTAGCACAATCCACAATAGATCTGTTTCTTCTCTCAGCTATTCCATTCTGCTGTGGAGTTCTCGGTGTAGAGACTTGTCTTTTAATACCATGATCATTGCAAAATAAGTTGAATTCATCAGATGTGAACTCTCCTCCTCTATCTGATCTAAGACATTTCAGTTGTCTTCCTGCTTCATTTTCAACTCTTTCCTTGTACCATTTAAACATTTGAAAAGCTTCTAATTTTTCCTTTAAAAACATTACTAACATCATCCTTGAATAGTTATCCACAAATAATATGAAATATTTATCACCATAATAACTTTGAACTTTCATAGGACCACAAAGATCAGTGTGCACTAGATCTAAAGTTCCCTTAGAAGTGCAAGACTTACTTGTAAAGCTTGATCTTGTCATCTTACCCATCTAGCATCCTCGGCACATAGCATTCTCAAGTTTTTCAAGACTCGATAGACCTCTTACTCTGTGCTTCTTACTTATTTTGATCAGATTATCAAAGTTTACATGAAAAAACCTTTTATGCCATAGCCAGGTATCATCAATCTTTGCATGAAAACGCTTATTCCAAGTTGAGTGAAGGTGAAATGTATTACCTTTTGTTTGTGTCCTGGTAGCAACTAACTTTCCATTCTTGTCATGAACTTTGACAATTCCTTTCTGAAATTCTATTCGGTAACCTGTGTTGTTTAGCTGTGCTACACTCAACAAATTGTATTTCAAACCTTCAACCCAATAAACATCATTGCATCTTGCATTATCAAGAAGTGTTATAGATCCTTTACCTCTTACCGGACATGGTGCATCATTACCAAATCTAACATATCCTCCATCATAATCTTCTAACATAACAAACTTGTGTTTATCTCATGTCATATGATGTGAGCATCCACTATCTATAATCCAAGAATCATTAGTGTTTATGTGAGATATTAGGGCTTTTTCTTCATACCTTTCTTCATCTGAGCCATCCTTGATAGCCACATAAACTACTTCCTCTGTATCAGTCTCATCTAATTTATCATCATTAGATTCCTCATCAGCGATTAAGCATGTCTTTCTATCTCTTCTTCTAAAGTCTCAGTGTCCTCTGTAATGATTATCTTTCTGTCTGTCATCTTGCTAATCTCTCTTTTCAGTAAAATCTTTGTCAGGACAGTTAGAAGCCATATGTCCTATCTCATCACAATTGAAACATTTCAAAGGTAGTTTTCCTTTATACTTACCTTTGCCTCTCAGTAACCTTTTGGCTAATAGTGCTTCAAACTCTTCTTGCTTTCTAATTTCCTCATACAGTTTGTGTACTTCTTCCATGTTCTTCCGAAATCTTTCACTTGCTCCACTGTGATCTCCTTTAGAGTACTTATACTTTCTTTCATTGTAATCATTAGATTCATCAAAATGAAAAGAATTAAATGCAGATTCAACTTTATTTATCGAAGATCCACTATTATCAAAATTACTTAACTCAAATGCATGTAGCTTACCAATAGTAGCATCCAAAGAAACTGGCATATTAGATACAGACCTCAATTCATTGATTGCAAAAACTCGGATTGCATAAGCTGGTAGAAGGGTTCTCAACAACTTACTTGTTATATCCTTTTCTTCAATAGTTCCACCTGCTCCTTTGATTTGATTGACAATCTCCTTTAGTCTTGTATTGTACTGAGTTATGTTCTCACCTTCATTCATCCTCATAGATTCAAGTTGTCCTCTCAGACTGTCTACTTTTTCTCTTTGAACATGTTCGTCTCCTCCATATACTGATATGAGCTTATCCCACATTTCCTTTGCATCATTGCAGCCTTCTAGATTATTAAACTCAGAATCAGTCAATGCATATGTTATTTCAATCATTGCTTGAATATGTTCTTGCTTCTCCTTTATCTCTTCCATTGTCAATGGATAGGTGCTCGATGTAACAAAATCATTCTCCAAATAGTATACAACATATTCTCCAACTCCTGATAGATGTAGCTTCATCCTTTTCTGTCATGTAGAGAAACTTGACTGGTTCAGCTTCGGTGCATCCCTCTTATACATCTTTGGATCTTTAACTCAAGTGCCTTTAAACTTTCCTTCTGGAGTCCAAAGCTCTGATACCAATTGATAGTTTTGATACTTAATATAAGTATAGATCCAATAGCCAACAAGATGAGAGGGGGTTGTGAATCATACAAACTTAATCATCCATAAAAACATCAGATTCAACCTCGGTAACATATATATCAGTAATATAACCAAAACTGTTAAACATGCAAACTCAAAAGCATATGAACAATATAAACCTCATAACACCAGATTTAATGTGGAAACCCAAATAGGGAAAAACCACTATGGGATTTCAGACCCACTAAGAAATATACTCTTCTAGAGTATGCTCAGTTAAAAGAAAATCTTGTTAAAGATTACAAACACATTGCTAGATGTGACCCAGTTAAGGGATTTCCCTCATATCTATTAGGATCTTCACTTTGTTAGAAGTGACCTTGTTAAAGGATTTCAAACACTAAATCAAAATGTCACCTTGCTAGAGGGTTTACATATAAGACTATTAAGTCTACTCGGTTAAGAGATTTTCTATCACTTTAACAAATAACAGTAATAAAAATCTATCTGCAACTTCACATCTAAAATGCTAAAGAATATTCCTATTTGTTGAATACAATCTAGACATAGAACTAATCTTGTCTATCTGCTGGGCTTCTATACTCTGTTATTCTAACAGGTCTTCAAGCTTCTGTGCTTGGTAATCACTATGTAGCATCCCTGTGCATACACTTGCCCACATGCATTGTTTATCAACAGTTTCCTATTTATAAACAATTAGGTAACTGCTTAATCTCCTTGATCACATTTCCCATGACCAATCATAGCCATCAGATCTTCAATCTTGTCCAGGTTCAATGCATCTTTTGATCTAAAAATGTTTTACGCCACCATTGAACTTGCATAATAGTCTTGGAACTTGTGCCAGGGTATTGCAGTTCAATCTGAGCTGTAGATCTTCATGTCGACTTTCCATTTCCTTAGATTCGTTAACAAACTTCTTCCACGGCTCACCAATCATTTGATTTGCTCCAGCTCATCAGCTTCCTTCATTAAATACCGCATGTAAACATTTAATGCATTCTTTTATAGCTTGGTTACAACTTGGTAACAACTTGGTGAATACTAAACTCCACTCAGTAGACATTCCACCTTCATTAACCGATAGCAATAACCTTAGTGTTTGCCGACTAGGTTCCTTTGGGTTTACTGACTAGGTTCTTTGCTTGATAACATAGTATAGTATTAACCTTTACAATTTACAACATATGTATGATGTTAAAACAATCTAAAACATCATGATCTCATCATTTTCTGACTCGGTAGTAGTTGCCCATTGAATATCTTATTCATCCCCTTATTCATCATATTCTTTCCTGTGTCTTTTACCGACATCTTTATAATCTTCATATCATACTTCTCAAGATATGGCAACATCATACTGAATTAGAAAATCAATTTCTTGACATCAATGACAAAATAATAATATCAAGATAGTAAAACATCTTTAATCAGTTATATCCATAATCATCAACAACCTTCTCAATATCCTTATGAAATGCCAACAATCTTTCATTCTCCATTATAATGCAATATTGCCAACAATCCATGTGTGATATAACACTGTTTTCAACTTGTTCTTTCTCATCAGCTGTTAGAGTATCATAAATTTTCTCTATGTTCTTCAGTTTACCTTTCTCTGTGATTTCATTTAGCAGTACATCAAGAGGGGCCAAGTCTCTTTTTGTCCTCTTCTTCTTCTTGGGTGTCAGTTTCTTCTTTGGTGTGGCCTTTCTTACCAGAGATCTCACAGCTTGTTGCTTTTGTCTTGTCCTCTTAGGTGAAGGTGTGGTTGCCGGTGAGGGATCTCTTTTTCTTACAACTCTTTTAAAAGTTGCAGGCATGTCACTTCCTAAAGAAGTACCTATCGGCGATAGGTGAGTTTCAGGTTGTGGAGCTGCTAACTCATCCTCTGTTATGCCAGTTTTTTTCAATACATCTTTCTTAATGGATTTTGCTTGTTTGGACCCTTTCCTTATAACTGCCTCAACCTTTTTCACCCTTTTCTTTGATTGAATTTGTCTTTCAATATTCTTTGCACTGCCAAATACTTCTTCCTTTGGCTCTCTGGGGGCTTCCAGAAGTGCTTTGGCATATGTTTCAACTATGTGATCATCTATTTCATATCCCATCTCGGTTACCCAAACTATCCTTGGGATGACCGCTTCCATCCAGATTTCATCTTTCTTGATAACAAAGCATATATCATCTTTGTATTTGTCTACAATTTTCTGAGATAACCTTACTCTTTCTTTCATTTTGGTCTTTAATGGTTGGAAAAAGTCATGAATATTGTTTTCCTTGTTCTCACCCATTTATTGAATAGTTCAGTCATTTGTTTTCCTACTGGTATGTCATATCCAAGTTCTTTGTAACCTATATTAGGAACCTATTTTGTTATGTGTAGCAATAGGCATACTAACAGATTTCCAAATTTGAAAGTTCCTTTCTTGTCCTTCTTGATCTTTCCAATGTTGTCAATTAGTTCATCCTTTAACCACTCACATATGTCAATTTTTGCAGTATCTGTGACCATGTCATAAGCACTCTTAATGCATAAACTTGAAATTGAATTAAGTCTATTAGCATGAGTAGCTTTATAACCTAATATCATACTAATGAATCTCACATTGATATCTGTTAAATCATAAACCCTTAGAGACCTCTTATCAAATGTTGCACCAGTTAGGTTTATAACTAGGTCATTGGAAACCTTCTTGGTTTTATTTGGTCTTTTACCGGTGGTCAGTAACCCTGTGACAACTTTCACAGCTTCCTTGGTGATCTTATGGATTGCATCTAACCAAAAAAACTCTCCATGTACCCTGCTTAAAACTATCCTAATCACATCCTTTGGAAATTCAGGAATGCTAAGGATCTCTGTAAATCCTAGGGTCTCAATGATTTGATGTTCATCTTTAACATTGTTGGTATTATCACATATCACAGTTTTATACATGGTTTTAATTTCCTCATCTTCTAACTCTTCAATGTTGCAGTGGATGTACATTCTGGGGTCTTTATCATAGACAACTCCCTTAGGAATTTGAGAAAAAGCACCTAAGGTATCATCCTTCTTTGCTATCTCAAGAACTAACTGAAATACGAGCCTAGGTCTTTTTATTACTTCAACAATAGTAGGGTTTGCTATGTATTCAATTGCAGAGGTGGGTGACATGATTAAATACCTTTTAGTACCTCAGATGGATGATTGCTTGGAGTGTGCTTGCTTCTTTCTTGAAATGCCTTCGCTCGGAGTCTTCACGCTCTCTAAAAATTTGAAATCTCAGTGAAATGAAATGGAGCCAAAATCTTAACTTTATAGTGTCTTTTTGCCATCTACCACATTAATTGCATGCTGGTTAAGTATTCACTTAACATTGTTTGCTGGTAATAAGTAATTTTCAACTTCTTATCTCTAACCGAGGGAATAATTAGCACATGTATCAATGGATTGCCAAACTCTCAAGGAAATTTTCTTGAATTAGATGAAGAACTTCCTATCGGTGGAGCATTGCTCTATCCTTCCGATGAAGCATCACTCTATCCTATCGGTGAAGCATTGATTGGTTCTACCAGTGGAGGAGTATTCCCAATATTTAGATTAGCTTTTCTAATCCATTGTTTTGATAATTCTTGCTTAACCTCTTCAACTTTTTCTTTACCTTTCAAGCTAGAACTTTTTTTGTCTACCGATGTTCTTTTACTTCTATAGAATTTAGCAATATGCCCAATCTTGTTACATGCATAACAAGTTACATTATTCTTCTGAATAGCTTTCCCATAACCTATACCGGTTTGTGTTCTGCATTGATTAGATAAATGTCCAAATCTTCCACAAGCATAACATCTCACATTCATTCTGCAGTTTTCAGAGTTGTGACCAACTTTGTTGCATTTATAAGCATTAGGTTGTCTTACCGGTTTGTTGTGATCCAGAGTATTTGTAGTGCCGGAGCTTTCACCAACTTCAAAGCCAATTCCAGAAATGTCACCTTTAGGTTTTTGATTCTTCAGCAAGGTGCTAAGTTCCTTTGAGCTTTTCTTGAATTTTTCTTTGTGTTGTTTTGCAGTTTCCAGTTCTTTTTCCAAGATTTCTTTTTGTCTCATTAGTTCATTTGAGTCATTCTAAGTATGCATCAGATCTGTCTTCAACATGTCATTTTCATAGCTAAGTCTTGTATTCTCATTTGCTACATCACTTAGTCTTCTGGTCAATTCTTCTTCATTCTTCTTCCTATCCTCAATCTCTTTGCAAAATCTCATAGTCATATCCTGCATTTCATTTTTTGTTGTCATGATCTCTTGTTTCAACTTGCTTATCATATCATTAAGTGATTCCTTTTCATCATTCTCATTTGGCAATTTTTCACAAAGTTCTCTTCTCTTATTTCTTGCAACAGTAAAATTTTCTTGAAGTGCCTGAATGATATTCTGAGCTGCCCTTAAATCATCTTCTAGTTTGATATTTTTCAATTTCTCTGCATCATAGTCTGTAAGAGCTCTTTCAAGTTGCTTCATTAGATTTTCCATCTTTACCAGTGTCAAGATCTTCCTCAAGCTGTTAGGCTTCTGAAAATAGAGGACCTGGCTCTTATACCAATTGTTAGGTCCTAGAGACAACTAAGAGGGGGGGGTGAATCAACTATCTAATAAATTCAAACCAAAAACTAATTAACCAACTTAATGCTTAATACCGGTAAACCAGTTAAGTATGCTGGTAGATAGTGTTAATAGTAAATTGCTATACTGGTAAGGATTAATACATGAAACATAAACATAAAGTCATCCACAACACAACACCAATATTTGTACGTGGAAACCTTGTAAGGGGAAAAACCATGGTGGGAAACCTTACCCACAATCAGATGATACTACTGCAGATAGTAAATGTACATAATGGGGTCTGCACATGCAGAAAGGCCAATAGCTTAGAGCTCACTGCTCAATCACAAAATGGGAGTCACACTGACTACAGCTGGATGGTTAAATCCAATAAGAATGTACTGCACAAAATAGCATCTTCAATGCCAGATTCAGTACCGGTTCCTACTCTATTCTTTACATATACCCTTTGACCTATATTTCGCACATTAGGTTTGCCTAATATTTTCCTTTATACTTCTACATCACTCATACAAATGTCTACAATGATCTCCTTTATATATAAGAGTCATTTTACAATTTTCCAAGTCGGCTTACAATAATAAACAAAATATTGTATAACAAAATCTTGTCGACCTCTGTGTCGATATACTTATTTTCTTCTGTGTCGGTGCCGATGTCGGTGTCCTGAGTGCCGGTGTTGAGTGTGATCTGCTGATGCCAATATAATATCTTTTTTGGTGCCATATGATTGCAAGGTTGCCATCAATGACAAAACCTTCAATCACCTACAATGTCTCATTGGAGTGTGCATATGACAAAACCTTCAATCACATTCAATCACATACAATGTCTCATTGGGTATTTAGAAACAAACTTAATGAAGATGGTAAGGTTGCCAGAAATAAAGCAAGACTAGTATGTAAGGGATATTCTCAGAAAGAAGGAGTTGATTACAATGAAACCTTTGCACCGGTAGCCAGAATTGAGGCACTTAGATTATTCTTGGCTTTTGCAGCTCACAAGGACTACAAAGTTTATCAAATGGATATTAAATGTGCATTTTTGAATGGAGATCTTGAAGAAGAAGTATATATTGATCAACCTGATGGATTTTCTTTGATAGATAACAATGATATGGTTTGCAGGTTAAGAAAAACTCTATATGGATTGAAACAAGCCCCAAGAGCTTGGTATGCAAGGTTGGATAAATATCTTTTGAAGATTGGTTTTACTAAAGGAAATGCAGATAGCAATTTATATTACAAAATATCTAATGATGACATCTTGATTATTGAAGTATTTGTTGATGATATAATCTTTGGAGGAGAAGATGGATTATGTAAGGAATTTTCTATTAAAATGCAACAAGAATTTGAAATGTCTATGATTGGAGAAATAAAATTCTTTTTAGGTTTGTAGATTTCTCGGACTGATAAAGGTATATTTTTTAGTCAATCCAAGTACTTGAAAGAATTACTAAAGAATTTTGGGATGGAGAACTCTAAACTGGTAAGCACACCTATGACTACAAATGACAAATTATCTCAAAGGGATGAATCTACACTTGTTAATCCAGCTAGATACAAATTGATGATAGGAGGTTTACTATATTTGACACAAACCAAGCCTAATATTATGAATGTAGTATGTATTGTTTCTATATTTCAGAGTAATCCTAGGGAAAATCATGAATCAGTAGTAAAAAGGATTTTTTGGTACTTACAAGGCACAACAAATCTTGGATTATGGTATCCTAGAGATGAAAATTTTGACCTATGTGCATACACATATGCAAGTTGGGCAGGAGATGTGGATGATAGAAAAAGAACCACTGGAGGAGCATTCTTTCTTGGAAAGAGATTAGTTTCTTGGCTGAGTAAGAAATAGAGTTGTACATCTTTATCAATAGTAGAATCAGTATATGTTGCAGTAGCAACTAACTGTATATAGGTACTATGGCTTAAGCAAATGTTGAAAGACATAAAGGTAAAATGAAAGGAACCCACTACTATATATTGTGATAACACTGCAACAATCGATATATCTAAAAATCCAGTATTACATTCTAAAACAAAGCATGTTTCTATCAAACTGATTTTTCTAAGGGAAAAAGTTGATCAAAAAGAGATAAAACTGGTTTATGTGAATACTAAAGAACAACTTGCAGATATTTTCACAAAACCTTTGCCTAAGGAGACTTTTGAATATCTCAGAGATCAGCTTGGAGTCATACCACTACCGGTAGAGACTTAGACAGTTGATTATTGTCATCAAACCGCAGAATTAAAAGACAAATCTTTTATTCTGGTATTTGACGAGGAAGCTACTTCTCAGGGGGAGTAGTTGGCATTTTGTATGAACTTGATTTTTAACTTTGGCATTTGATGTAAAAGGGGGAGAGATATCTATGGAAAAACATATTATCTTTTGAGGAGAGATTGGTATTGAAAATAAAACTTTGGATAAACACATGTTGCTCCCAGGGGGAGAAATGGAGATTGTTGGTTTTTTTGGTATTTGACATTTCTGTTTTGGCACTTTGATGGTTTTTCCATCTTGTGTTGCCATCAATGCCAAAGGGGGAGATTGTTGGTATTTTGGTATGGTTTTTTCATTGATGTCAACACCTACTGGAAACAAGCACTTTGAAGATCCAACAACATTCATTAACAAGCAAGTAACTATTGCACAGTTATTGGTATATGGTTCACCGACAGGATATAATATTCACCGGCACCTGGAATGATATGGAAAACACTTGGTAATGTCGAAGACATCATGTGGACACTTTATTTTGAAGAATTAATCATTGGTATAGCATATTTGCATATTAGCTTTTACCGACAAATAGGTCTAGGTTATCTAGGGTTACACCGGCAGGTTTATCTTTTCCAGATTAGTATGGTACGCTATGGAGATGATTTATTATTGTTGTAAATTTATTAAGCTGACACGTTCAATTGGTTATTGCATCGGATATGATATTGTATGTAAAATGATTTTATTGTAATATCTTGTAGAGATGACCTACTAAAATTGGTCTTAGGGTATCGTATATATGTAAGATCTTATTTGCAAGATCAAGTGTGGAATGCGAAAAAGAATTGAGTGAAGGTATATGTGAGATCAAGCAGAGGTATACACAAAGACATCATTTGAAGATGAAGTTAGGTTTTTGTAGAAGCATATCAACATTACACTAGTATTGAATCTAGCATATGAAGATGTTATTTTGTGCAGTACATTCTTATTGGATTTAACCATCCAACTGTAGTCAGTGTGACTCCCATTTTGTGATTGAGCAGCCAGCTCTAGGCTGTTGGCCTTTCTGCATGTGCAGACCCCATTATGTACACTTACTATCTGCAGTAGTATCATCTGATTGTGGGTAAGGTTTCCCACCGTGGTTTTTCCCCTTACAGGGTTTCCAGGTACAAATATTGGTGTTATGTGTTGTGGATGACTTTATGTTTATGTTTCATGCATTAATCCTTACCAGTATAGCAATTTACTATTAACACTGTCTACTGGCATACTTAACTAGTTTACCAATATTAAGCATTAAGTTGGTTAATTAGTTTTTGGTTTGAATTTATTAGACAACTGATTCACTCCCCCCCCTCTTAGTTGTCTCCAGTACCTAACAGGGTGTAGATGAAAATGTATGATAATGTCAACCTAAGATTGACCTAGGGTTTTGACTATGCAATGATATTGACCTAATAGAAAAAGGACATATCCAAAGGAATGATTTGTGATATGTAATCAATATAACATAAGTGAAGACCAAAGTTAATACAAAATACCACCTAAGTGAGAACCTAGTTTGGTATAGACAATGATTATTCAAAAATAAAAACTAAGTGAGGACCTAGCTTTGGTATGCAAAAGGACACCTGAATGAGGACCTAATTTAGGTATAACAATGATTATGAAAGACTTAGGGAAATGGTGTTAAACCTAAGTGCAGAATGAGGACACTAACATGAAATAGACAAAAAATGAAGGGAAATGATTATGTCCTAAAACCTAAGTATGAACTATGAAGGACCTAACCCTAAGTTACATGCATTTTGAGACAAGGTGGTTCAATGATTTGAAAAGCCATGTTTGAAAACTATTTACAATTTGTTGGATGAATACTTTGAAATTGTTTGGACCAAGGTTGACTTTGTTTGAATCTTGATGAAAACTTTTTTATGAACTTTCTTTGTGACAAGTGTTTATAATTCAACTTTTGACAAGCATAGAAGACAAGGTGTTTATTAGACTTTGACCCAAAGTAATCATTCACCTTCACAACAATTCCTATGGATGGAAAGGACAATAGCCATTGGATCTTACTTGGGTTTCCCCAGATACGCCTACTCAAAGTGGATACCTAGATGATTGACCCCACTGGATCCACCCTTGACACTCACTTCTCTGGGGCAGCCAAGCATCAATTCCCATGAAAACTCACCATGGCGAACTTTGTATCTCTACTAGGAGCCATAAAAGTGTGAGATGACATCAAAGGTCCGACCTCTTGTACCAATGGCTAGAAGGTTTTTGTTCTTTAGGAAAAAAATGTTCTAGTCAAGGAATCCATTCAAGTGGATGTAGATCCAATGAATTTAATCATCGCTACACCATTCCAACACCCATTGTCTACAAATTTTATTACAACCATAGTTATTTATAGTGGTTTGGGAGAGGTGTGTCCTTAACCTTGTCACCACTTTGGGTCATTCCCTCTTACCTATGCCTATTCAAAGTGCTAGACAAATCAGGAGGCAGGACCACTTCTAAAGGTTGAAACACAGAAGAAAAATGAAACAAGATATAGCATACATGGTGTTCATTAACCTTAAGAAAATGAAGTGTGTAACTACTTTAAAAAATCACATATACTTGGTTTTGAGTATAACTCTTTGGTCGAGTCCTGCAACAAATACGTTAGTAGTTTGCTAATGAGTCTTTGTCAAATGTTTTGCCATGATTCTACACAAACCATTAGTAACATAGAAAGCCAATATCCAGAAACAGAGAGCAATGATCATAAAACTAAAAGATTATACCCGACGTTCTGTCTCTACATAGGAACAAGTTTAGGTTGCACAAGCACAAGTCCAGGTTGCACAAGCACAAGTCCAGGTTGCACAAGTGCAAGTCTAGGCTACATAGGCGTAAGTCTAGATTGCATAGGCACAGGTTCGGGCTACGTAGGTGCAGGTCCAGGCTACATAGGCACAACAGTGCAGTGCACCTGCAAAGCAGAAAAAATTGATCAATCTAAAGGTCAATTTAGCAAAATTGAAACCCTAGAAAGCATGTAAACCCTAGTTTTGAACACATTTGACCTATTTGAGCCAGAAATAAAACAAGATGACAAAATTATGGCTAAAACACAAAGACCCATGATGTATCTAAGTATGAAATATGCCATGTAATCCGTAAACCCTAGTTTGGAACAGTTTATGATACTCAAAAACAAGATGCAAAAGTTGCAAATTTCAAACCCTAATGACTAGATGTGAGAATTTGTGGTCCATTAGCCATCCTAATTAGGCTTTATGAGTTAATTTTATCCTTAATTAGACTAATTTCATTGCAATTGCATCAAAATAAGTGAATTAGGGTTCTTTTTAAAGCCCAAATCAAAAGATGTAGGGTTCTTTTTAGCCAATTGTATGCACAAAACTGAAAATGTGAAGATTTTTGTTCATTGACCAAGGCCTAATTAGGACTGTGTGAATTATTTTTAAGCCATTTTTAATGATTTAAAGTCCTAACTTAACCAATGCAACTTTTGAGGAAAAAAAGTCTTTTTTTTTTTACAAGCAGAAATTGGCTCAATCACAGGAGTAAATTGAGCCCACACAAGTGCAATTTGATCCCACACAGGTGCAGAAGCCCTAGAACACCCTAGAAAGGCTCCTTTTCATGAAATTTAACTTGCAAAAACTCAGATTAACTCAAAAGATAGAATATTATCTTATTTCACGTCGGGTTCACCAAAAAATGTGAATAGGAAATAGGGAGTCATCAAAGCAATAACAAACTAGCCAACCACCTAACTAGATTGCATTGAAAGTAACCCTAATACATACAATAAAGGTATGAAGACAAGATGCTAAAAAACAAATGCAAACCATAAGACATCAAAACATCTCCTCCATGTCTCTTCATTGGCTTTCTTTCTCCTCCAAATTGGGCTTGTGTGGATCTCACCTACAAGTGCAAAAGCATGAAGCAAGATTGATTTCGACAGCACAAGGATACTTGAAAATCTGGTTGATTCCCCAAATGATTGAGGAAATGCATCCAATTTATAAGCAAATTCGAGAGATGAGCAAATTAGCATGAAAAGCGTTAAAGATGCAATTTGATTTGAAAATATGGAAAAATAATTGAAAGAAGAAGGTTATGATACCTTCTATTTCATAAATTATGACACATTTCCAATGCAAAGTGCAAGGACTAAATGCCAAGTTAAGTGCTATGACATGTTGCTATGCAAAGCACTATGATGCATAAGAAATTCATGCCTCCACTCTATAACAAGCGAAGCACGAAAATAGGGACAACTAGAGAGGGACAAATTAGATGGAAATTAGAATTGGAAAATTAGTAAAATAAGTGGAAAATGGGAATTAGAAATTAGGAAATTAGGAAAAAAGGTGAAATTAATTAATAAATTATCATTAACTAATTAATTCACAAAGGGGGGAATAATTAACCAATTAAATGAATATTTAATTGTGACAAGAGGAGACTTAGGATTAAATAAATGAATTTATTTAACCTAAAAGGGAAATGGTGAATAGGATTAGTCATAAAACCCTAGGAGAAAATCAGAGATGAAAATATGTTGATAAGGTCATGACAAGATTAGGATGATTGATGCAATTGATATAAGGTCGATTAGATCATGGTTAAATGATGAGAACTAATAATTGATAAAAGACTGATATTGATTGATAAAAATCAATGACAAACTGACAAGGGATCCAAAAGGATCGAAAATGATGATAATTGAAAATGATAAAGATCGAGGATAAAACCCTAATTCAACATCAATTAGGATTGAGGATGTCCAATTGACATGATAAGATGATCACAACTGAAGATTGCAATTTGAAAATGATATTGATGAGACCTAATTACAAATGCAAAAAATGCAATTGAAGAGGAAAGAAGTGCAAAAGAATGACAAGATTTTGATAAATGATAAAGCTCAAGTGCGTGACATACAAGAAATGTTTGAGACATTGGTGAGAGGGAATGACCCAAAGTGGTGACGGGCTAAAGCCAAGCTCTTCCGAACCACTCTAAATAACTGTGGATGCAACGAAAGTTGTAGACAACGGGTGCTGGAATGGTATTGTGATGATTTATTCGCCGGATCAATACCCACCCAAATGGATGCCCTTACTATAATCTCTTGTTTTTAGATGCCAAAATCCTTCTATCTGTTGGCTCAGGCATTGTGATACGTGCATGCCAAAGACACCTCTCATGTACTCCTCAGTTAGAAATAGAAAGTTCTTGGGAAGTGATGCCCCTTGAACTTGAAGCTTGGTATGCCCGAGAAGTGAGTGCACTGCAAGAGGGAGCCAATGCTACCAAGCATCTAGCTATCTAGCTGAGTGTTGTACTTTATGGTTAGAGGATTCAATAGATATTGCCCTTGCCAGCCATAGGATTTGTTGTGAATGTGCTTGATTGTCTTGAGTCAAAGTCAAACAAACATTTTGTCTTCTGTGATTATCAAAGGTTAAATCAAAAACAAACTTTCAAAAGTGCTCATAATCAACTTGGGTTTTCAAAATCAACAACCTTCAATTCAAAACAAAATCCAAACAAAAGTCCAAATTTGTCCAAGTATTCATCCAACATTTGAACATGGCTTGTCAAAACATTGAATATCTTTGTTTCAAAATTCATGTCACGTTAGGCTAGGTTTTTCATAGTCCAACTTAGGTCCTAGGACATATTGTCATCTCCCTTCATTTTAGTCCTTTTCATTGCAAGCGTCCTCATTTTGCACTTAGGTTCAAAATCATTTCCCTAAGTTTGCATTTCATTGTCATATCCAAGCAAGATTTCCATTTAGGTGACATTCGTGCATTATCCTTGTCATGCTAAAATTAGGTCTTGCGTAAGTTGCATTTTGCATATTCCAAGTCATTGGTCTTTGCATATCCTTATCATTGTATTGTCATCTTGTCTTGGCTTCATCTTGTCATATTATATCATTAGATCATTTTCATGTCATATCCTAAGTCATTGTCATAATCATTGCCTTCTTGCATTTAGTCTCAAAAATTTGGTTTGTCAAACTTGAAAAATCAAAACTTTGGATGATACCCTAAGCTGTTGTTAGGGAGTCTTGACCTTGTCTAAAATTTGTCCTTTCATTAATATCATTTTTGTCAAACCTAGCTTAGTATCCAAGCATATAGGTGAGAGATTGTCAATTTGTCCTATTGTCATTTGTTCCTTTTTCCTTTAAGGTCTTGGCTTCATTTCAACTTCCTAAGGTTGAGTCTTTAGGTTTGCATTCCAACAAGTTTGTCCAAACCTTGAAAAAAAACAAAAAAGTAGGTTGCATTGCCATTGCTTAAGATTGCATATCATTTCCAAAAATTCTTGAAATAATAACAAAAAAATAGGTTGTACCTAGTTGCATAACATTATCAAACCATGGAAACTCAAAGGTCCAAAGCAAGGTCACATTTTCGTTGCATTTAGTTGCATCTAGTTGTCATTCCAAAAATTCAAAAAGTCTAAAAACATTTAGTTGCATTGTCATCCTTTTAGGTTGCATTTGTTAATCCCAAAGATATTGCATTTGCATACTGACATGCCTATTGAAACAAGGTCAAAATCTAAGAAGATGGGCGAACCAACATATCAACCCATTGACAATGTATCAAACTCACAGTTTCAACCTAGTCAAAGGTTACAAATTGAAGGTTCGTCAAACACATCATTACCACAATATGGAATGGTTCAACTTGGACCACCTCCATTATATGAGCTAGTGTTTGTACCCATGAAACTGGGATATGGGAGTGTTCCACCAACGCCAAGGGAAAATGCACCTTTTGACTGGAATCAATTGAACCTGCAACATGAAATTCAAAATCAAACATTACATTAGGAACAAACTCTTTCACAACTATATCCAACCCAACAATAAGGCAATATTGGTCAAACTTTTTATGATGAAACAAGTCTCCAAATACAAAAACTAGAGGAGAAACTAGCTCGAGAAACAAAGATCATTGAACAAAAAGTGAAAAATAGAGACAAGATTAGATCCCAAATGTCCAAAACATTTCAAAAATTTTAAGGTCCAAACCCAAACTTTGAGCCAATTGATGTAAGATCTCTTATCAAACAATCAAACATACCATCTCTCCTCTCATAAATAGAGATGATGAAACAATTTCAAGAAAAGAGACAACAACATTATGTGCCTCCACAACAAGAACAAGAAGGTGTTTACTATCAATCACATTTTCAACCATCACAACCAATTGTTCAACAGTTCCAACATTTCCAACAGACACAACCAATGGTCCAATTTCAACAATATGTCCAACCAACTGTTAATTATCGATAAAAAACTCAGTATCAACAACTACAATCACAAATTCAAAAAGAAAACTTGCAACATGCACCAAGCCAAAATTTGAACATGTCAAACCAATTTGATCAACATCTAGTTCGAAATCAAAACATGACATCAGACTAGAACCAACTCCTTTCCAAACAAGTTCAAATTCCAGATACAACTATGTCAAAACCTCGAAAGAAAGGTGGCCTTATTGCAAGGATCTTAAGGAAATTACCAAGTGAGTTCTTTGAGGAAGGTCAAGATAATACACTTATGTCTAGCAATGCCTCATCCCCCCACAAACAAATTGACTCTCTAGTGGCATCTATCCCTACACCTTTAGAAGTTTCACAAGAACCTTCCATATTGTCCTCATCAAATAATACACCCAAGGATGAAATTATCCAAGGGCTATCCATAATTGATTGCCAAGATAATCCAATTCATGATGCACATCCTTGTCATGTTTCAGAAATACAAGACCCAATGCCACCATACACTTTATTGTCATTACCTGTTTTAGAGGACCCCATTTGAAATCCCTCTTCCTCATGTTCAAGCATTGATTCCTTGCCAGAATCCATCACAAATGTTCAAAGTGCATTTCCTTCATGCCAAAACATTGATCCCTTGTTAGAATCCCCCATGTCAAGAGGATAATATAAAGCATGAAGAAACATGTCTTAAAAAAGATCAAGATCAAGATCCCGAAACCTTATCATCCCATCCAATCGTTGACCAGGACCCCATGTTCCCAGACACTCACGATGATTCCCCTATTCTTGTCCATCCTATCCAAAGTCCTATTGACACTCCATTACCCGAGCAAGATCAAGATATCCCAGTCCATCCAATCCCAAACGATCCCCTTCCATTTCATGAAAAAAATGTCCTTTCAAATCCCATTGGCATTCCACTTCCTAGGAAAGATCAAGATATCCTTTCCATCCTTTATGATGATCCCATTAAAAGTCCAGAGCAAAGCAACTTTAAAGAGGATTCCAATGATCTTACTCCTTGTCAAGATCAAATTATTCCTTTAAATCCTCCACAAGATCCTTTTGTTCCTCCATCTCCTTGTCTTAATCCTCCATATACACTCCAAGATCTCATTTCTTTTAATGATCCCATTATTTATCCCATTCCATCTCTTGAAGAGCCTGTCATTGATCCATGTCCACCTCACAATCCTAGTCCCCCTCATGATCCTAATCCCCCTCATGATTCTAACATGGTGCAAGATGTTCATGAACCCCTGACATTAACAATGGATTCTTCCTCTTTGGTCCAATATAATCCACTTCATGATCTCATTATTTCTCTCATATCATATCCACCTAATAATGGACTTGCCTCTTCCTCTAAAAGAAGAGAGTATCCTACAAGTCAAGATATTCATAAAGGCCAAGGGGTAGACCTTCACAAGAAAGAACTCCTCAATATGAAAGAAAATGTTAAGGGTCGTGTCTACACAACTCACTCTCAAGATGTTGGTATCCCTCCATCAAAATCAAAACATACACCTTTCCCATCATACTTTCCATCCATCTTAGGTCCTTATATTCCTTCATCCTTTATGCAAGGTCAGAAAATGCACAAATCCTTGAGTAAATTTCATCCATCCAAAAGAACTCCATTTTGTTCATATCCATCCATGCATTTATTTCCCCCTCCAAGCAATTTGGATGCCAAGTATAAAAGTCATAAGTCTAGAAATCCACATGTATTCAAGGATCAACATGTCCAATATAATCAACATGTCAAAACAAAGAAAAATTTGATCTATAAAGAAAAGAAAAAATCCAAAAGGTCACAAAGGCCCATTGCTCAAAAACAAAAGTTAAAATCTATATGGGTTCCTAAATCCCTTGTGTTGGCAATGCACTCCAAGGAACTGCAAAAGCATGAAAAATAAAAAACCATGTGGATCCCTAAGCGGCTCCTTGAAGAACAAAAGCCTAAAGAAACATCCAACTTGGCATCCAAAGTTGCTATTCCTCCATCCAACCCTCTCAAATTTGTTCCTCCATCACCTTCTTCATCCATTTTGGGCCCTTATGTCCCAATATCCCAAGCTATTCCTCCATCCAAATCTCACAATCTGAGATCCATTTTTCCTCCTTCAATCCACCACCCATCAAGGTGTGTTCCAATGTTGATCTTGCCTTCATTTCCATCCAATGAAGCCCAATTCTTCCAATACCCTATCCATTATCCAAAGCATATTTTCCATCCTTCGATCCCTTTGATCCCATCCTTTGCATAAATCCTTGCCTTAATTTCATCTCTTTTTCCATGTCCTTATCCTACCAACGTCTTTGAGCATACTTTTAAAGGTCATGGTCCATTTTTTTTAAGGCTACTATCCAAAAAAAAAAGATGCTTGAGTCCTTCTTCCATCCCCTATCATGTGTCCATCTTTTATTGAAAAAGTCAAAATACAAAAATCAAAAAAAGTGGAAAAAGAAAAAAAAAATGTAAAGCAAAAATAATTCGTCCACTGTTGAAAACCTGGCAAACAGGTGCCTTGGGCAAGTACCATGATGAAAACCTGGCAAATAAGCATCATGCATAATCTATGAACTTCTTACATACTGTACTTGGGGGCAGGTTTCCTCCTTCATATCCTATTGCCCTTCATTATCCTATCATACCATGTCATACTCCTCTATTATCCTATTGTCCCTCATGTCCATTTCCCCTTTCCATGTTTGATCTTGACAAGGCTAAGGATCATCATGAGCATCATGCATCTTGTTTGTAGCTTTTAGTCCATCATGGCTTTTGGTCTTTATCCATTTGCTTATTATAACCTTTCATCCATATTCCCTAGCTTATTGCAACTTTCTGCTACTATCCCTTAGCCTACCCCGACCTTCAGTCCATGTCCCTTATCCATTCTTGGTCTTGCTTATCCTATCCATATCAAATCACTATACATACACTCTTTTTTTCGTTCCTTGAGCTTGATCTAACATAAGGACGCAAAATTTCAACATGGATTCAAAAACCTCTTGACATGTCCCTCATGCCATGTCACTGCTTTACATTGCCATATCCAATCTCTTGTCCCATTGTCTCTATAATAAAAGGCCTTTGTCTTCCCTCTATCCACCATCATTTCAGCAAGCCTATTTATTCACCTGTCATATTCCTTGCCTTGCTAGACACTAGGGGCAAAATCATAAAAAATCCAAAAAAATCAAATAAAGTCATAACCAAAAAAAAAAAAAAGGTCCTAAAAAATTTGAAAAATGTCCCGAAATAATTCAAAAACATCGAAATAATGTCCTGAAAAAATCCCTAAAAATCAAATAATGTCCTGAAAAAATCCCTAAAAAGTCAAATAAAGTCTTGAAAAACGAACAAAAAAATTGTAAAAAACTCGAAATTCCTACAAAGTGAAAAACATTAAAATCCAAAAAACAATTTCTTTGACATTTTGCATTTTGTCAATAAATGGTCCCCTTTGTGCATAGACAGATCGCTGAGCATACATCCAATGACAATGAATCAAACATTGTGCTTTATTGAAATCGCGCATTAATAGATGAACTGTTCGACCAAGCAAGCATTCAACCTGATCACAGTTGTCGCATCAATCCAAATAGCATCAATGTTACCATTGGTCCTTGTCAACATTATCATGGGTTTTATACAGGGTGTGGTATACTCAAAACTAGACTGTGTCCTGTCTTCGACGGGGTACCGCATTCCCTGAAACCAGACAACATGATCATTCTTGTTTTCCACTTTTGACAATGACGATCAGACTGTTTGTTTGACTTGGTTGAATTTGTGCATCTTATCTTTTTACTGATTTATCTTTGGCTTCAATCATGTTCCTATGTTGCTTGATGGTGTCACTGAGTGATTTAGAGTGACCGGGATGGTTCATGATCCCTTTCCTTTTTTTGTTGTGTTTGTTGTTTGTGGAATGTTTGTCACAAACTGGGGCAACTATATCATTGGGTTTTTGTGATAAGTACGTTCACTTTGTGAACGCTGCATAGACCTCAACCCTTGATGTATCCACCCTAGGATGCTTCACTCATTCCTTGTGTGCGATATGTCTGTCTTTTGCAAAAAGGGTTGCATTCTAGTTCTGGCCTTCAATGCCATGATGCTCTGCATCCACTTTGCTACAATAAATAAAGGTTCTCACCTACTTATGTGCATTTGTGAAAGCAAGTTTTCCTTCATCTCTAACTGTCCTTTGTCTAATTTCTTCTTACTAACATTTCTTCCGTCAGTCTTAGCAGTCCGTTCGGTCATAAGTGCACAATTGCGCTTGTGCACACTGTCTTGCACTTGTGCAGCATCAAGCTGCGCTTGTGTACCTTACATAGGCACTGAACATCTCTACACAGGCGCAAAACATCTCTACACAGACGCAGATCTGCATTTTTCCCTCCCTTGTGGGCCCCGCAATGTCCCGCAATCAAGCAAAATTCATGAAATTGAACATATGGGTTTTTGAGCTACATACCGCTACTCCTACATCATCTGGTTGTTTGTAGGTGTGTACACATTCCCCAAGGTGATCTACCATTGGAATGTTCGCTATCTCTTTGCAAGGGTCCTTTTTCCTGAGCAACAACTCCTCCACTTTGGCCAATGCAAATGAACTCTTTTCCTTCTCCTTGTCTCCTATATAGATCTTTGTTAGTACCTAGATGGACGTGCATGCTCTTCATCTTATGATGGTCATGGTCTTTTGCACCTTCCACTGCTTGTCCTTTGTGCATCCGGCCTTTGATTTTTGATCCGTTTGAACTTATCGTCTTCTGTCATTCTTATCGATCACTTGACCTCTTTTCTGGATTTTTCCGGCCAATTTCTCAAGGGGGCATGCATATGTCATTGTTATTGTCTGGGGCATTTTCATTATTGTTCTTTGAAACAATGCTTATAATCACATTGTCTCAAGGAAGGGCAAAATGTAGACATAAAAATGGTCAACGCTTGTGGATTCATACTTTAACATTTGCGCATTGCCTTATTTTAGGGTTCTTGCATCGCATTAACATTTCTTCTATGTTGCGCACTTGGTCTTTATCATTTGCGAGCATCGATCCCTTCTTCTACTTTCCTCATTTTTCTCTCTTCTGAATTAGGTCTTATCGATAGCAATCTTCAGTCATGATTTTGGTCGATCTTATCCTATTGTATCATGGTGCATGCTCATTTATCATCATTTTGGACATCGTCAATCCTAATCGATGATAGAATTAGGGTTTTGTCCTCTTGTCAATATTTCAATCATCTTTATCTTGTTAGTAATCATTTGCGATTATCAATTTGTCAATATCGTCATTTTGCGATTGATTTGTCATCGATTATTATCCTTGTTAATCTTGTCATTTTGCAATCGATTCATCATTGATCCTTGTCCTTTTCAATCATGTCAATTTGGGTCGATTAGTCATTGTTCCTCATCAATTGGTGCCTATCAATTTGATCTCCTTGTCAATCTTGGTCAATTTGTCATTGATTTTTGTCAACCAATCTCAATCATTTATCAACATTGGTCCTTTGTCAATCAGAATCATGATCGAACCTACATTAATTTCTTATTCTCTTGACCTAATTCCTTGTCCTCTTATTTCTAGGGTTTTATGATTTGTTCATTTAATCCTTTTCTTCTTCTTTGTGGGTTAAATAAATCTATTTATTTAGTCCTAGGTCTCTTTCATGAATTAATTAATGGATGAAAACCTATTAATTAATTCACCTAATTTCTATTTCTCCTATTTTCTTTAATTTTTCTAATATTTCCCCTAATTTCATTCCCTCATTTTCTCCTATGTTTATTCTTCCATTTGTTGCAATCATGGAGGATATTTTCTCTCTTCCCTTTTGGCATGGGAATGGCATTTCAATCTTATCATAATTTGTCATAATTTTGCCATTCTTGATTTGAATTTCCTTTCAAATCTCTTCATGCTAATCTTGTCCTCTCTCCAATTTGTCTATAAATTGGATGATTTTCTTCAATGAAAAGAGATCAATCACATTTTTGAGTAACCTTATGCTGTGAATTTCATCTCTCAACAACTTGCTTTCCACTTGCATTTTGCACTTGTAGGTGAGATCCACATCAAATTTGAAGGTGAAAGAAGATCAATGAAGCCACATGAAGGAGATATCTGCGTCGGTTTGTTTCGATTTCATTTGATTTGAATATCTTGTCTTTATGTCTTCATTGATTGGATTGGGATTGCTTTCATAGCAGCTTTAGGTTTTGTGGTTGTCCTAATTGCTATTGTTTTGATGATTTTCAATTTCCTGATCTACATAGAAGAAATGTTTGAGACAATGCGATTCTAAGCATTGTTTCAAAGGACAATAATGAAAATGCCCCAGACAATAACAATAACATATGCATGCCCCCACGAGGAATTGGCTGGAAAAATCAAGAAAAGAGGCCAAGTGATCGATAAGAATGATAGTAGAAGATAGGTTTGAATGGACTACCAAGACTGACAGAAGAAATGTTAGTAAGTAGAAATTAGATAGAGGACAGTTAGAGATGAAGGAAAACTTTCTTTCACAAATGCACATAAGTAGGTGAGAACCTTTATTTATTGTAGCAAAGCGGATGCAAAGCATCATGGCATTGAAGGCTAGAGCTAGAATGCAACCCCTTTTGCAAAAGATAGACACATCGCACATAAGGAATGAGTGAAGAATCCTAGAGTGCATACATCAAGGGTCAAGTAATATGTAGCATTCACAAAGCAAAGGCACTTATCACAGACACCCAATGATATAGTTGCCCCAATTTGTGACAAACATTCTGCAAACAACAAACACAACAAAAAAAAAGGAAAGGGACCATGAACCATCCCGGTCACTCTAAATCACTCAATGACATCATTGAGCAACATAGGAACATGATCGAAGCCAAAGATAAATCAGTAAAAAGATAAGACGCACAAATTCAACCAAGTCAAACAAACAGTCTGATCGTCATTGTCAAAAGTGGAAAACAAGAATGATCATGTTGTCTGGTTTTAGGGAATGCGGTACCCCATCGAAGACAAGACAGAGTCTAGTTTTGAGTATACCACACCCTGTATAAGACCCATGATAATGTTGACAAGGACCAATGGTAACGTTGATGCTATTTGGATTGATGTGATAGCTGTGATCAGGTTGAATGCTTGCTTGCTTGAACAGTTCATCTGTTAATGTGTGATTTCATTAAAGCACAATGTTTGATTGATTGTCATTGGATGTATGCTTAGTGATCTATCTATGCACAAAGGGGACCTTTTATTGACAAAATGCAAAATGCCAAAGAAATTGTTTTTGGACTTTGATGTTTTTCACTTTGTAGGAATTTTGAGTTTTTTACAATTTTATTTTTTCATTTTTCAGGGTTTTATTTGACTTTTTAGGGATTTTTTAAGGACATTATTTGATTTTTAGGGACTTTTTCAGGACATTATTTCTATGTTTTTGGATTATTTCAGGACATTTTTTGAATGTTTTTTTTTTATTATTTCAGGACATTTTTCAATTTTTTATGATTTTGCCCCCAGTGTCTAGCAAGGCAAGGAATATGACAGGTGAATAAATAGGATTTGTGAAATGATGGTGGATAGAGGGAAGACAAAGGCCTTTTATCATGGAGACAATATAGATGCAATTTTTAAGGGCTATTGCGTGATGGGACAAGAGACTGGATATGACAATGTAAAGCAGTGACATGGCATGAGGGACATGTCAAGAGGTTTTTGAAACCATGTTTAAATTTTGCATCCTTATGTCAGATCAAGATCAAGGAATGAAAAAGAGTGTATGGATAGTGATAAGACATGGATAGGATAAGCAAGACCAAGAATGGATAAGGGACATGGACTGAAGGTCAGGATTGGCTAAGGGATAGTGGCAGAAAGTTGCAATAAAACAGGGAATATGGATGAAAGGTTGTAATAATCAAATGGATAAATACCAAAAGCTATGATAGACTAAAAGCTACAAACAAGATGCATGATGCTCATGACGATCCTCAGCCTTGTCAAGATCAAAGGTGGAAAGGGAAACTAGACATGAGGGACAATAGGATATGAAGGGTAATGACAGGGGTTCGATAGGATAATGGAACAATGAAGGACAAAAGGATATGATAGGATAAAACCTGTCCCCAAGTACGGTATGCAAGAATTTCATAGATTACGCATGACGCCTGTTTGCCAGGTTTTCATCACGGTACTTGCCCAAGGCGCCTATTTGTCAGGTTTTCACTAGTGGACAAATTATTTTTGCTTTACTTTTTTTTTGCTTTTTTCACTTTTTTGATTTTTGTATTTTCACTTTTTCAATAGAAGATGGACACATGATAGGGGATGGAAGAAGGACTCAAGCATCTTTTTTTTTTTTTTTTTTTGGATAGTAGCCTTAAAAAAAATGGACCATGGCCTTTAAAAGTATGCTTAAAGACGTTGGTAGGATAAGGACATGGATCTATGCAAAGGATGGGATCAAAGGGATCGAAGGATGGAAAATATGCATTGGATAATGGATAGGGTATTGCAGAAATTGGGCTTCATTGGATGGAAATGAAGGAAAGATCAACATTGGAACACACCTTGACGAGTGGTGGATTGATGGAGGAAAAATGGATCTCAGATTGTGAGATTTGGATGGAGGAATAGCTTGGGATATTGGGACATAAGGGCCCAAAATGGATGAAGAAGGTGATGGAGGATCGAATTTGAGAGGGTTGGATGGAGGAATAGCAACTTTGGATGCCAAGTTGGATGTTTCTTTAGGCTTTTGTGCTTCAAGGAGACGCTTAGGGATCCACATGGTTTTTCATTTTTCATTCTTTTGTGGTTCCTTGGAGTGCATTGCCAACACAAGGGATTTAGGAACCCATATAGATTTTAACTTTTGTTTTTGAGAAATGGGCCTTTGTGACCTTTTGGATTTTTCCTTTTCTTTATAGATCAAATTTTTCTTTGTTTTGACATGTTGATTATATTGGACATGTTGTACCTTGAATACATGTGGATTTCTAGACTTATGACTTTTATACTTGGCATCCAAATTGCTTGGAGGGGGAAAGGAATGCATGGATGGATATGAACGAAATGGAGTTCTTTTGGATGGATGAAATTTACTCAAGGATTTGTGCATTTTCTGACCTTGCATAGAGGATGAAGGAATATGAGGACCTAAGATGGATGGAAAGTATGATGGGGAAGGGATATGTTTGGATTTTGAAGGGATGTTGGATTTAGTAGGGGTACCCACATTTTGAGGAATTTCACTGAGGCCATGACCCTTAATATTTTCTTTCACATAAAGGGATTCTTACTTATGGAGATCTACTCCTTTGCCTTTATGAATATCTTGACTTGTAGGATACTCTTATCTTTGGGAAGAAGATGTGAGTCCATTATGAGGTGGATATGATATGAGAGAAATAATGACATCTTGAAGTGGATCAAAATGCACCAAAGTGGAAGAACCCATTATGCATGTCGAGGGTTTATGAACATCTTGCACTGACACGTTCTAATCATGAGGGGGATTAGGATCATGAGGGGGACTAGGATTGTGTAGTGGACATGGTTCAATGACAGGCTCTTCAAGAGATGGAATGGGAGAAATAATGGGATCATCAAAAGAAATGAGATCTTGGAGTGTATATGGAGGATTAAGACAAGGAGATGGAGGAACAAAAGGATCTTGTGGAGGATTTAAAGGAATAATTTGATCTTGACAAGGAGGAAGATCATTGGAATCCTCTTTAAAGTTGCTTTGCTCTGGACTTTTAATGGGATCATCATAAACGATGGAAAGGATATCTTGATCTTTCTTACGAAGTGGAATGCCAATGGGATTTGAAAGGAAATTTTTTTCATGAAATGGAAGAGGATTGTTTGGGATTGGATGGACTGGGATATCTTGATCTTGCTCAGGGAATGGAGTGTCAATAGGACTTTGGATAGGATGGACAAGAATAGGGGAATCATCGTGAGTGTCTGGGAACATGGGGTCCTGGTCAACGATTGGATGGGATGATAAGGTTTCGGGATCTTGATCTTGATCTTTTTTAAGACATGTTTCTTCATGCTTTATATTATCCTCTTGACATTGGGGATTCTGACAAGGGATCAATGTTTTGGCATGAAGGAAATGCACTTTGAACATTTGTGATGGATTCTGGCAAGGAATCAATGCTTGAACATGAGGAAGAGGGATTTCGAATGGGGTCCTCTAAAACAGGTAATGACAATAAAGTGTATGGTGGCATTGGGTCTTGTATTTCTGAAACATGACAAGGATGTGCATCATGAATTGGATTATCTTGGCAATCAATTATGAATAGCCCTTGGATAATTTCATCCTTGGGTGTATTATTTGATGAGGACAATATGGAAGGTTCTTGTGAAACTTCTAAAGGTGTAGGGATAGATGCCACTGGAGAGTCAATTTGTTTGTGGGGGGATGAGGCATTGCTAGACATAAGTGTATTATCTTGCCCTGGTCCTTGGCCCTATTTTTGGGCCCAGTCTCTTTTGGGTCTCGGGTCTTTATGTTTGCAAATTGGAAAATAATGTTTCTTGGTCGGCCCAAGGTCGGAAAAATCAGTCTATCAACCCTAATTGACAAGTATATAAACTACATTTCCTCTCCCATTTTAAAAAGATGGAAAAAAGGCGGAAGCGATACTCAAACATTCAAGCATTCAAGCATTCAAGCATTCCTTCAAGCAATTGATCATTCTAAGTCTCCGTTCAAGGCTAAGTGTTGCATTCAAGATAAGGATTCAACCATTGAAGAGGAGATCACTTACAACATACAACATACAACAACATTTACACCTTCGCATGTAAGAATACAAACATTCTTACAACAAGGTATCAAGTACTTGTTTACATTACAAACATTTACATTTACAGCATTTCTCATTTCTTGGTTAATTCCAAAACCGGGGTTTGACCTAAAGGAAAACCCCTAATCCCTAACCCCCCAATCGTCTCCACTTTTCTGTGTGTAGGTTGCAGGTACGCGACTGTAATTGAAGATCTGGAATCCTTGTGCAGAGACAAACAGATCCCCCTTCGTTTCGCAGATTTTTCGGAGGACCGTGTGCACGCCGGGTGCCATCGTCCCGTCAACTTTCGCTCGAATTTGCAGAACAACATCATCTCGACATTTTACTGCTAATTCCAGGTCCGCAGCTTCATCCTATATTCCTATCTCTGTTTATAAGCGAATCTTTCTCACTTTTCATGCATTCCTAGCTTAGTCATTCTATCTACATTCTTTACAAAAGAGGGTAGCCTTGTTGTCTTAACCCTTGAAACTCATTTAGAATCCAATCTTGCATTGTGTGGGATTGGATCTTGTGGGTTTCAACCCCTCTTTTGAATGTAAAGTCCCTCCTAAGTGAAAACCGTCAATCTTAGTGACCCCCTTTCTCCTTGGAGTGGGGGAGAACACCTAGGGTTTGATTTTCCGCTTTACATTTTGGTGAACCCGACGTGAACATCCTTTCTGATTATTCATGGTTAGATCTGAAAAATTTGCTTCCTTAATTACATTTCCATGTTTGATCTTTTGCAAATTTTAGAGGTTAATTGCACAAAACCCTAAAATTTTCTTTTTAGTAATTGAGCTTGTGAAATGTTTAATGGTTAATGCTTGTTTTAGATCTACCCTTCTACTGCAAATTGTCAAATCATATCTGTGCTTTAATTTTGAAAATTAAGTGGTTAAGTGTCAAAACCCTAATTTTTAAAACCCTCTTGATTCAGCCTTTGACTGATAATTTCACTGATCAAAACATCTCCAAATCAGCTGTAACTTTGGATTCCGCAACAAAATCATAATATCTTTCATCCCTGAAAATTTGGAAAAAAGTTGCGAGGACCGTGTGCACCCCGAGCGCCATCGTCCTCGACATTTTTTCCAAAATTTCGGGAGCTAGATCTTACTGTATTTTTCTGCTAAAATCCAGAATTTTGGCTGATTTTATCAATTCTAACACTTTCAAAATTACAGTCAAAGTTGGTCTAGTGATTGCTTGGATTAAGGCTTCTAATCATTCAAAAATTGTTGAAACTAAAATTCATGTCAAAATTGTGCTTCTTACTGTCCTAAATTTGAAATGTGTGTTGGCATTCATTCGAAATTAGTGCTTTATTCAAATTTTTGCAATTTGTGACTTTTGAAATTAGATGTTTAATTACAACAACCTTGATTTCCACTTTCAAAATTGAATTTTGTGTGAAATTGAGTCAATTTTTAATTTTCAAAACCTGCATTGCTTTTAGTATTCCCTCTAAAATCATAAAATTCAAAATTTCAATTTCCCTCTCTTTTTCAAAATTCAAATTTTGCATTTTTTGACAATCTTGGTAGGGTTCAATTTTGAGATTGCAACTTTAATTTGGCCTATCTACAGATCGTAAAATCACTCAATTTTTTCAGGTTAGCTTTAAAATCATCATAACTTTTATCCCTGAAAATTTCGAAAAAAGTTGCAAGGACCGTGTGCACTCCGTTCGCCACGGTCCCGGACATTTTTTCTGAAATTTTGAGAGATTGTCCTGATTGCATTTAACAGCCTAAATCTAGGAGATTGGCTGATTTTACCAAAATTTGCTACCTCTAAATTCAAAATCTTCTCTCTCTTTAGTGCATGAGTTTTACAACAATAAGCCCTACTTACACTATTCCCGTTAGACGAAGCCTTAGAATTAAGTCTTTCCAAGGTTTAATTACTGAGGAGATGGAACCTAATTTGAATGGCCTTTTTAACGAGGACACGGGTAATTCCTCTAATCCTCTTAATGATGAAGAAGCTCTCCATGAGGTTTCTGAAGAACAACTTTCGAAATTGGATAACCAATTTGACGATTTTTGACAATGGATGTCTCAAGAATACCCCGATAGTCAAGCTCTTCCTTTAATTGAGGGTCTAAAATGTATGCTTCAAAGTGATAAGAATGGAATTGATATTTTGCGTGGTATTGCACACATTGTGGATTCGAATGTGATGCCTATGAAGAGTTGTGCTGAAACTTTGGGTTATACACAACCTCCTACTCAAGTCAATCATTCTATTCCTTTGACAACTTCTATTGCTATTATACCTACTTTCACATCAAACATAATGACTACTTCAATACAAGACATTCCTCCTATGATCACTAGTCATGGGGGAAATCCCTCTTCTTCAATTAACCCTCTTCCTTCATTCAATCCGACTCCTTCATTCATTCCTTCAATGAGTGTCCCTATTACATCTCCACAAATGAACCTAGCGCAAGGGGGCAATTCATTTAATCATTCCATTCCTCCTTGTAGTGTTTCTCCTTTCCAATCATCTCCTATGACTAACTATCATAGTGTCCCACCACCTTACTCTCTACCTTCTTTCAATAACATAACACCTCAATCACAATCTAACTCTTCGACTGAAGCGACCATTAACAATCTTGCACAAACTGTCTCTTCTTTATAGCAACAAATTGCCTCTATGAATCAATCTAAGTTTAGTGTGCCCACATTTGATGTTGCGAGCCCACTTTCTCTTGACATCGTTCGAGCTATTCCCCCTAAACATGTTGAAATTCCACATTTGGAGCTTTATAATGGTAAGGGTGATCCTCTAACACATGTTAAGACTTTTCAAACAATATGTACTGATTTTGCTTATGACCAAAGGTTGCTTGCAAAACTGTTTACTAGAACATTAAGAGACAAAGCCCTACAATGGTATTGCTCGTTGCCTTCCTATTCTATTACTTCTTTCGAGCAACTAGCAAATGCTTTCATTCAACAATTTCAAAACAATATAAGTCGTAAAGTTACTTTGATTGATTTAATGCATTGTAAACAAGGTGTTAAAGAAAAAGTGAATGATTTCATTGGTAGATATAAGCATTTGTATGCTCAAATTTCTTTTCCAGTGCCTGACAATGATATTCAAAGAATCTTTATTTCTAATTTACAAAAAGATATTAGAGAAAAACTCTTGTTTTCTAAGTTTACTTCTTTCCAACAGTTGTGTGCAACTCTTCACAATTATCAACTGACTGTGAGTCAAATGGAACAAGCAAATCCTATGGCTCCGAGTGATAAGGGTGATAGTAGTCAACAACCATTTGGGAAGTTTAAACCGAACAAAGAGTCCGTTAAATTCAATGAAAACATCATCAACAACAATGTGAATGCAGCATCAGGTGTGCCTCCTATTTCTAAGTTTTTCAGGAAAGAAAGAAAGTTTATTCCTTTGAATGAATCATTGCATAGTATTATGAATAAATTATTGCAACAAAATGTGCTTACTCTTCCTCCTATAAGGCAAATAGATCCTACAAAGATTAATTCACCATATTTTGATAACAAATCTTTTTGTCAATTTCATCGTCAACCTAGGCATGATACTGAAAAATGTTTTGCCTTAAAGGGTAAAATTCAAGATTTGATTGATAATAATACTATCTCTGTTTCTGGTGTGAATGATAAAGGCAATACATCTATAGCTCCTCCTAACCAAAATCTTAAGATTTCTACTGATCCATCACCTTCTCATACCTCTAATGCGATTGATACTAATGATTCCTCTATCTCGCCTGTTGATCTTGTGTCTATGACTCCGAATGTGATTAACTTTGTAGAGCAGCAGAAAAACCCTAAAGAACCTTCCATCACATTTGATTCTAGTGAAACTATCAGGGCACCTGATGGTCCTTTATATATAGTTGCAAAAGTCAAGGATACACCTTGCCGTGGAGTGCTTATTGATGCTTCTTGTATGGTTAATATCATTACTGAAGAATTTCTTTTTACTTTGCAATTGAATCAAGTGATCTATGACAAAATAGATGTGATTGTGAAATTATTTGATGCATTTTCTTCTCCTGCAATTGGTTCTATTACATTACCTTTTGAGGTCCATAACAAATCCCTTGATGTGAACTTTGCTATTATTCCTTCATCTGAACAATTTCGTGTGAAGCTAGGCTATCCTTGGCTATCTTCCATGAAAGCTATTGCTTCTCCTATTCACAAGTGTTTGAAATTTCCCCATAATGGTGAAGTTGTTACTGTCAATCATAGTCTCTTTAAACCAGCTGAAAGAACTTCTAGCGTTCCTATTGATTATTTTTGGCCTAAACAATTCCAATCTCTTCCTCCGCGAAGTGATCATCTTTTCAAATCTTATCAAAAGTGGAAAAAAGATATGATCCTATCTCTAAGTGAACCTAGAACACCCAAACTTGAATTTCCTATCATTCTTGAGAAGGAAGTTCTTCCTTTGAAAGATAAAACTAATGTCTTTCCTCAAGAAGATTCCCAACCCATCCCCATGGATGTGACTATGTCTATGTCTAATAAAATTTCTAAAAGTAGACCTATACCTCCTCATCATGATGGACTTGGTCTCCTTCCTAAACCAAATATTCCTCCTTTATATGGAGCAGTTCCTCCTCCTCCCTTTTATAGAGAGAAGAGACCTTCCTCTTCTCCTATTATCCAACCTAAGAGACCACAACCCAAACACCCAAGTGATAAGGATGAGAACATTCCTCCTCCTCATTCTTCTCAACTTCCTACTAAGACTAGACAAAATCGTTCTGCACGTGAACGCCGACGAAAGCGTCATCTTAGAGCTCAGGCAGCTACTTCTCAAACTTTGCAATCCCCAAAAACACCTTCAGCTAGCATTATTCCATTTTCTCCAAAATCTCCTAAACATAAGATGCATGATGGTCTTGATCCTGTGCGAGTTAAAGATCCTATTTTTATAAATCTTGATGATGATATAGATGAAAATGTTATTCATGATGAAAATGTTACTTCTTTTCATTCTAATAGTGAACATGAATATGTTGATGTTGATAACCATTTATCTAACGAATTTTCTAAAGCACTTAGCCTAGCTCCTAGACAAGAACAACGTGGCTTGGAACATGAACATAGCCCTTGTTTCGATCTTGTGATAGCTCCATCTGCTGTGTTGGATGTTCCTCCTCTAGCATGTTTCCTGCCTTCCCGAAACATTGATCAGCAAGATCAGGGGGTAGATGACGTGCTAGACTAGTTTCATTAGCATAGCAGACTCTTTCCTCCTCTCTTTTGTTACTTCTTCTATGTGTTATTCTCATTCTTCTATTTGTTGTCCTTAGTGTTGTCTACTTGAGGCCGATGCAAAACATTGAGATCTCTTTTGGTCTCTCTCATGTTGACTCAAAAGACACATGTGTTCCCTTCTTCTAGGTGACCTTTCCTTGATTGGGGAATGAAGAACAATTATGCATATAGCATACTGACCCTAAGGAAAGCGAAGTCACCTTGTGCTTTTTGTTTTGTGTCTATTATCCTTGGGCTTATCTCACACTTGCGGGCTAAATCCTTTTGATAACGTGCTCCTTTCCTTCTCATTTCCTATATGTATCACTACCTTAAAGCAACCACCCCCGGTGAGGCGTGTGCGATCGCTTTAACAGAGGGGGGCATACACCCTATTCATATCTCTTCAAGATACTTGAAAGTTTCTTGACAAATTTAGCTTTGCCTTGAAAATTTTTGATATCTTTCTTGCATGAGTCATAGTGAGGGAACCTTACTACAGACAGTCATGGTTCTCCCTCGTGATCTTCCCTTTTACTTTGTCAATCGAAGTCGTAAGATCCTTAGTCCACTAGGGGCTTGGTATGTCTTGCCTTCTTGACATGGTGAAAGTCTTTCAATGTTGTTTCCTTGTACTTTACCGAAAGTATGGGTATACGCTTATACTCCCGCTAAAGTGGGGGCTAAATGTAGCGTCCTAAAATTGTGACACTTTCAATTTTGACTGCATTTGGGTCTTCACGATGGCGACGCAACACTGAACCTGAATGGAGACCCCAAAACTTGTTCATGACATCAAAAACTGCATTTTCCAGCACCCTGGCCTGATCCTCCTTGCACCCTGCTGTCCCTGGAGGTGGGGCCATGGCGCCCAGCGCCCTGGTCCTTTAGGACTAGGGTGCCCAGTGCCCTGGTCCCCCAGGACCATGGCGCCCAGCACCCTGGTCCTTCAGGACTAGGGTGCCCAGCGCCCTGGTCCCCCAGGACCATGGCACCCAGCGCCCTGGTCCTTCAGGACTAGGGTGCCCAGCGCCCTGGTCCCCCAGGACCATGGTGCCCAACGCCCTAGTTCCTGGCCCTATTTTTGGGCCTGGTCTCTTTTGGGTCTCGGGTATTTATGTTTGCAAATTGGAAAATAATGTTTCTTGGTCGGCCCAAGGTCAGAAAAATCAGTCTATCAACCCTAATTGACAAGTATATAAACTACATTTCCTCTCCCATTTTAAAAAGATGGAAAAAAGGTGGAAGCGATACTCAAACATTCAAGCATTCAAGCATTCAAGCATTCCTTCAAGAAATTGATCATTCTAAGTCTCCATTCAAGGCTGAGTGTTGCATTCAAGACAAGGATTCAACCATTGAAGAGGAGATCACTTACAACATACAACATACAACAACATTTACACCTTCGCATGTAAGAATACAAACATTCTTACAACAAGGTATCAAGTACTTGTTTACATTACAAACATTTACATTTACAGCATTTCTCATTTCTTAGTTAATTCCAAAACTGGGGTTTGACCTAAAGGCAAACCCCTAATCCCTAAACCCCCAATCATCTCCGCTTTTATGTGTGTAGGTTGCAGGTACGCGGCTATAATTGAAGATCTGGAATCCTTGTGCAGAGACAAACAGATCCCCCTTCGTTTCGCGGATTTTTCGGAGGACCGTGTGCACGCCGGGCGCCATCGTCCCGTCAACTTTTGCTTGAATTTGCAGAACAACATCATCTCGACATTTTACTACTAATTCCAGGTCCGCAGCTTCATCCTATATTATTATCTCTGTTTATAAGTGAATCTTTCTCACTTTTCATGCATTCCTAGCTTAGTCATTCTATCTACATTCTTTACAAAAGAGGGTAGCCTTGCTATCTTAACCCTTGAAACTCATTTAGAATCCAATCTTGCATTGTGTGGGATTGGATCTTGTGGGTTTCAACCCCTCTTTTGAATGTAAAGTCCCTCCTAAGTGAAAACCGTCAATCCTAGTGACCCCCTTTCTCCTTGGAGTGGGGGAGAACACCTAGGGTTCGATTTTCCGGTTTACAGAGAGATGGTATGTTTGATTGTTCAATAAGAAATCTTACATAAATTGGCTCAAAGTTTGGGTTTGGACCTTGAAATTTTTGAAATGTTTTGGACATTTGGGATCTAATCTTCTCACTATTTTTCACTTTTTGTTCCAATATCTCCTTTTCTTGAGCTAGTTTCTCCTCTAGTGTTTGTATTTGGATATTTAAATCATCATGATAAGTTTGATCCAAGTTATGAGACATGTAGAGATTGGATTGACATGATTGATTGCTCAATTGTGATGACATGGCTTCGTAAGAAGGTTGAGACCTCATTTCAACAAACATGTCACTATGAAATGCAACTAATGGGATTGACAAATGCAACCTAAAAGGATGACAATGCAACTAAATGTTTTTGGACTTTTTTGAATTTTTGGACAAACTTTCTGGAATGCAAACCTAAAGACTCAACCTTGGGAAGTTGAAATGAAGCCAAGACCTTAAAGGACAAAGGACCAAATGACAATAGGACAAATTGACAATGTCTCACCTATATGCTTGGATACTAAGCTAGGTTTGACAAAAATGATATTAATGAAAGGACAAATTTTAGACAAGGTCAAGACTCCCTAACAATAACTTAGGGTATCATCCAAAGTTTTGATTTTTCAAGTTTGACAAACCAAATTTTTGAGACTAAATGCAAGAAGGCGATGATTATGAAAATGCCTTAGGATATGACATGAAAATGATCTAAGGATATGATATGACAAGATGAAGCCAAGACAAGATGACAATACAATGACAAGGATATGCAAAGACCAATGACTTGGAATATGCAAAATGCAGCCTAGGCAAGACCTAATTTTAACATGACAAGGATAATGCACGAATGTCACCTAAATGGAAATCTAGCTTGAATATGACAATGAAATGCAAACTTAGGGAAATAATTTTTAACCTAAGTGCAAAATGAGGACACTTGCAATGAAAAGGACTAAAATGAAGGGAGATGACAATATGCCCTAGGACCTAAGTTGGACTATGCAAAACCTAGCCTAAAGTGACATGAATTTTGAAACAAAGATATTCAATGTTTTGACAAGCCATGTTCAAATGTTGGATGAATACTTGAACAAATTTGGACTTTTGTTTGGATTTTGTTTTGAATTGAAGGTTGCTGATTTTGAAAACCCAAGTTGATTATGAGCACTTTTGAAAGTTTGTTTTTGATTTAACTTTTGACATTCACAGAAGACAAAATGTTTGTTTGACTTTGACTCAAGACAATCAAGCACATTCACAACAAATCCTATGGCTGGCAAGGGCAATATCTGTTGAATCCTCTAACCATAAAATACAACACTCAGCCGGATAGCTAGACGCTTGGTAGCACTAGCTCCCCCTTACAGTGCACTCACTTCTCGGGCATACCAAGCTTTGAGTTCAAGGGGCATCACTTCCTAAGAACTTTCTATCTCTAACTAACGAGTACATGAGAGGTGTCTTCGGCATGCGTGTATCACAATGCCTGAGCCAACAGATAGAAGGATTTTGGCATCTAAAAACAAGAGATTCTAGTAAGGGCATCCGTTCGGGTGGGTATTGATCTGGTGAATAAATCATCGCAATACCATTCCAGCACCCATTGTCTACAACTTTCGTTGCATCCACAATTATTTAGAGTGGTTTGGAAGACCTTGGCTTTAGCCCGTCACCACTTTGGGTCGTTCCCTCTCACTAATGCCTGTGCAAAGTGCCAGGAAAATTGGGAGGCATGCCCAGTTCTAAGGCTTAAAACATGCAATTAAATTAAAAATAGACAAAGGATGCATGGTGTTCATTAACCTTTAAGAAATGAAATGTGCAACTACTTTAAAAATCGCAAGCAAGATGTTTTAATGAGAGTCTTTGACTGCGTCCTGCATAAGATTCATTAATAGTTGCATTTTTAGTCTTCGTCGCATGTAACGCCAAGATGTTGCACAAAGAATTAGTACAAAAAAAAAACCAGAATGCAAGAAACAGAATGAAAACAAACAAATTTGCAAGTAAAAACAACTGATTTCACCTCTATTTCTGGCCTTGCACAGGAATGCCTCAACACAAGCATAGAAAACTCAAACACAGGCACAAAAAACTCAAACATAGATGCAGAAAACTCAAACACAGGCACAAAAAACTCAAACACAGACGCAGAAAACTCAAACACTTGCACAAAAAATGTCAACACAGGCGCAGAAGTGTCCAGAAAGCTCCAAGTCACCCTGTTTCTTGAGTTTTTCACCTACAAATAGCTCAAAAGCACTCAAAACATGGTTAAGGGGTTAGTTCACGTCAAGTTCACTAGAAATGTAGATTAGGAAATTGAAAATCATCAAAACAATAGCAATTAGGACAACCACAAAACCTAAAGCTGCTATGAAAGCAATCCCAATCCAATCAATGAAGACATAAAGACAAGATATTCAAATCAAATGAAATCGAAACAAACCGACGCAAATATCTCCTTCATATGGCTCCATTGTTCTTCTTTCACCTTCAAATTTGATGTGGATCTCACCTACAAGTGCAAAATGCAAGTGGAAAGCAAGTTGTTGAGAGATGAAATTCGTAGCATAAGGTTACTCGATAACGTGATTGATCTCCTTTCATTGAAGAAAATCATCCAATTTATAGACAAATTGGAGAGAGGACAAGATTAGCATGAAGAGATTTGAAAGGAAATTCAAATCAAGAATGGCAAAATTATGACAAATGTGTGACAATTTCTATGCAAGGTGTATGACAAATTATGACAAATTATGACAAGATTGAAATTCCATTCCCATGACAAAAGGGAAGAGAGAAAATAGCCTCCATGATTGCAACAAATGGAAGCATAAACATAGAAGAAAATGAGGGAATGAAATTAGGGGAAATATTAGAAAAATTAAAGAAAATAGGAGAAATAGAAATTAGGTGAATTAATTAATAGGTTTTCATCCATTAATTAATTCATCAAAGAGACCTAGGACTAAATAAATAGATTTATTTAACCCGCAAAGAAGAAGAAAAGGATTAAATGAACAAATCATAAAACCCTGGAAATAAGAGGACAAGGAATTAGGTCAAGACAACAAGAAATTAATGTAGGTACGATCATGATTCTAATTGACAAAGGACCAATGTTGATAAATGATTGAGATTGGTTGACAAAAAAAAATCAATGACAAATTGACCAAGATTGACAAGGAGATCAAATTGATAGGCACCAATTGATGAGGAACAATGACTAATCGATCCAATTTGACATGATTGAAAAGGACAAGGATCGATGATGAATCAATCACAAAATGACAAGGCTGACAAGGACAAGGATCGATGACGAATCGATCGCAAAATGACAAGGTTGACAAGGACAAGGATCGATGACAAATCGATTACAAAATGATGAGATTGACAAGTTGATAATCGCAAATGATTACTAACAAGCTAAAGATGATTGAAAGATTGACAAGAGGACAAAACCCTAATTCTGTCATCGATTAGGACTGACGATGTCCAAAATGATGATAAATGAGCACGCACCATGATGCGAAAGGATAAGATTGACCAAAATCATGACTGAAGATTGCTATCGACAAGACCTAATTCAAAAGAAATAAAAATGAGGAATGCAGAAGAAGGACTCGATGCTCACAAATAATAAAGACCAAGTGCACAAAATAGAAGAAATGTTAATGCGACTCAAGAACCCTAAAATAAGGCAATGCGCAAATATTAAAGTATGACTCCACAAGTTTTGACCATTTTTAGACGTCTATAGACATGATGAGGTGATCGTGACCGAAGATTGTAGTTTGAAAATGATATTGACAAGACCTAATTGAAAATGCAAAAAATGCAATTGAAGGGGAAAGAAGTGTAGAAGAATGACAAGATGTTGATAAATGATAAAGCTCAAGTGCGTGACATACAAGAAATGTTAATAAGATGCAAAAACCCTAAAATAAGATCGCACAGATATGTTAAAGTATGAGACCACAAGCATTGACCATTTTTAGATGCCTACATAAGGTTATCACTATTTTTTGCATGATTCATCGGGCTATTTCAAATAGAAGAAAAATCACACCATTAAGTTAGCCATTGTTATGTTTAAGATTTCTCATTTTTCTTGTTGTATTCTTTTCCAAGGCCTTCCTATTGGTTTTAAGTCAACCCATTTGGGAATTTTGGATCCTTAATGCTCCTTTTTTGGTAATTTGGAATCTATTAAGATCAACTTCTAGTTTTTCTCGTAGAGCTCAAGTTGTTTGGACCTTGATTAGTTATTTTTTCAAACTATTTTTGCTTGATCCTTTCTCTTGGTATATGATTTTGTTAGGAGATTGGCATAGGATATATTAAAAATTTATATATATTTTGCATACTTTCACCGTGAAACTATTTTTAGCATATGAAAAGATATAAATCTTGTTATTTGTTAGGTTTTTATATTGATCATAACTACTCATTTTATTCTAAATATATGATTTTCTCTAATTACTTATGTAGGTTCAAATACAATAGAACAAGGTTGAAATTGAGGTTTATACCTCCAAGTGTTTCTATCTTATTGGGGTAATTTCTCTTATATTATTGCCAAGGTTCCTCCAACTTTCACTTTTAGCTAAGATTGGCCTCCACCACATGAAAATCATAAAGGTAATAGCTATTCTAATCAGCTGAATCAAGAATATCACACTTAAGCCTCTCCATTGTCTATGTGAAGAGATTGAGCTCAACCAAGATGGTCATAGTCAAGCATCACTATTGATACACTAGGTGAAGAAATCGTGAAAATATAACTTTGAATTAATGTCTGTAAATTTAGAACTTATAGATTGGCCCTTTAAAACTGTGACTACAAAATCAGAGAGAGAAAGAAAGAGCTATAACAATGTAGATAACACTATATTTACATGGACCTTTGTATGTTGTTTCATTGTTGGTCTGGTTTCTCTATGCTTAACTATCTTATACTCCTTTGTTAAAGGTTTCAGGTCCTTTAAACATGTTTTTCTTATTAATCAGAACACTATATTTACATGGAGAAATCCTTAGAGGAAAAAAATCACCATAAAAAGAGAGAAAACTATATTATTAGTCAAAGAATATTAAATGGCAATATAATTATCTAAAGAAATCTATAAAATTCAACAACACTTGGACACCTACACCACTAAAAAATAATTGATATCATCACTAAGTCAATGTAACAATTTATAAAGACTCTGGGAGGAAAACCACTATGGTATCCCAAAGAAAAAAATATAAAACTAATTGGACAAATCCCATGCCTCCCTTCTTGGAATCATCAAATGCAGCCCAAATAGCCACTTACATATGCTCTTACAGTTGTCATGAGACATCTCACCAAACTAAGCATCTATAGACCAAGACAACAATATTCTATCACAAATTTTGTCATAGTATCTTATGAAAACTATCATAATTGCCATAGATGCTCTAAAAGCATCTTACATGTGTCCAAACAACCCAAATTGGAAGATTTAATAGGGAAAACCATCTAATTTTTCTATTTCATAAAGTCCAAGTAGTGAATGTAACTCTATCTTTACATGAGCTTTG